>NW_006791012.1:3355469-3356375 GCF_000442215.2 Lipotes vexillifer
CCCCCCCCCCCCCCCACACACACACACAGAAGTAAAAAAAAACACCACAGCTGTATGTGAGGATGTTTGAAAACCTCCTCACCAAGGTCACCCTTTAGAAGCCTTCTGGAGACTCTCTCTGTTGGGCTGTTATGACGCTCACCCTGAAGGTATGATTCATCGGACAGTTAGCACGCCCCGCACACACGCTTTTCTGTCTGTGAAATCACTCCTGTCCATTGAACGCCCCCCAAGAGGAGGCTCGGAGGCCCTGCAATACGGGAGCCAAGAGATGCATGTGGCTATTTACATTTAAATTAGTTAAAATGAGAAAGTCAGCAAAACCGTGAAGTCTGGCGCCCCCTTTCCTGTGCCCCCTCGGTGTCACTGAGCAGCACGTAACTCCAAGGCACAGAGGATAGGCCTACCCAGCAGCTCACACGCACATACGCACATGCACACGCTCCACGGAGCGTTTTCGTGGCAGGTGAAACGCACCCTGGGAAAAGTTCCACCGAGAAATTTTCTTCTGAGCTCCAGCACAAGCCAAGCAGTTTTCAGAGAAGCTGAGGATTCACAGAAGCAGGTTTTTGCCATTTTCTGCTCTTCTGAGACAGGAAAGAAGCGGGCAGAGCACAACCATTAATTGAGAACAGGATACGACAAAAACTGGTCAGAACCTACTAGGCCCAAGATGATGAAAGATTCGACTTCCTGTAGACCTTGAGCCTCATTATAGGCTCATTGTAATACATTAGCTGAACACGCCCACCAGCGCCATGACAGTTCCGAGGCTGACCATATAAGGTCGAAAAGTGGGCGGTGGCCCAATTCCGGGAAATCTCCTCCCCTTACGCAAGATGTTAGAATATTCCTCCTGCTCATTATCATATGAAATTACCCAGCCCTTTTTTTTTTTTTTTTTTT
>NW_006791012.1:3356511-3377680 GCF_000442215.2 Lipotes vexillifer
CTCACTTTTGTGGCCTCTCCCGTTGCGGAGCACAGGCTCTGGACGCGCAGGCTCAGTGGCCATGGCTCACAGGGCCAGCCGCTCCACGGCATGTGGGATCTTGCCGGACCGGGGCACGAACCCATGTCCCCTGCATCGGCAGGCAGACTCTCAACCACTGTGCCACCAGGGAAGCCCCCTCTTCTTATTCTTGAAGACACATCCCAGAAGTTCTATGGCATGGGGAGCCTTCCCTGACACCCCTCACAGTATACCAGGCAGGGCACTAGGCCCTGGGGATGCAGAGAGGAGTAACGCACAGTTGCCGCCAGAGTCAGGGAACCTGATGGCGGCGGCAGCTGAGTAAACTGGCCAAGTACAGAGTGATCAACTCAATAATCTGGGTGCAGCCGGTGGGCTGGGGGTCACATGGGAGAATCACCTCCCCCTGCCTTGGGGGACTTCAAGGACGGCTTCCTTGAATAAACGGGCCCTATAATAAGACCAGGAAGGCAGGCCAGATTTGGCCAGATAAAGACGGGTGCCACTAGCAGGGACTTGTCCAGTGTCCTACCAGTCAGGTGTGTTCAGATGTTGCTGTCTCTCTGCCATGCAAATCAAGGACCGCATGGCACGGCCATAGAAGCAGAGCATGCCAAACACTTGGTGCATCTCACGCACAACAGGCTATATCAGACATGCTCATCATATCCATTCTGTCCCCACCCTTTTCCCAGGAAGGAACCCCTCCCATGGGCCCTGTCCTCTGCACCCGCATTTCTAGTAGGAAGAAGCAGGGGGTATGAAAGGCCAACGTGTGGACCAGGGAGTGACCGGGCCAGGCTGAGTGTCCTCGAGGGCAGGCTGACTGCAGTCAGGAGAAAGCACCGGCAGGAAGGACACCAGAGATGCGGTGTCCTGTGCCGACACCCAGTCAGCCCCTGGACCCCGTGAGGCTGCCCCGGCACGCCTGGGTTCAAATCCCTGCCAGGAGCAGGAAGCTTCACCATGGCACCCCTCTGGATCGTTCTGCTCCTGTTCCCACCATGAGAAGAGAAGGGGATCCTCAGACAGTTTGTTCCTAGTAAATTGCCCCAGTGGAAAGGCAAGCACTGAAACCATCGGCCAAAATTTGGTATTTTAATTACCCGCACTTTCCAGTTATTTATTCTCCACCCCCAGTGGTTTCCAAATCCGTTCTGCAATACACAGCAAAATACAACTCCGTCTCAGCATATTTTGCAGATCAGGTTTCTTGGGGCCCTTTCAATACAACAGCATTTGCCAATACATAGAGCAACTTTTCTTCCCGCGTATTTTCTCCCTGCTCTCCACCAGAGGGAGCCAGCAGGTCCTGTTTGGACAAGGTTCTCCACTCACCCTCATCCAAGCAGAGTGAAGGTGAAATTACAGACCTGGGACTGGTAAACTAAGCCGGCAGTTCCTGAACTTTCTGGCGCACAGCACTCTGTAGAACACTAGGATTGGGGGCAACTTAATTCAAGGAATAAGTGGTGACCACTTGTTCTTGAAAAAAAATGAGACCTGGGGAAAATGAAAAAAAAGCTTTCTGTTCATTGCAGTCCATAATTCCATTGCACATATTTATTGAACATTTTTATTCTGAAAGGTACAATAAAATAATAAATTCTACATGGTAATTATAAATTATGGTATTTTATCATTTTTTTGGCTGTACTGCACACCATGCAAGATCTTAGTTCCCCGACCAGGGATCAAACCCATGCCCCCTGCAATGGGAATGTGGAGTTTTAACCCATGGACCACCAGGGAAGTCTCTAAACTATGGTATTTTAATGGGACATGGAAATCTTATTGTTTAAGTTATTTTTAAAATATTACGGAGTGTAAATGATAAGGTGACATTTTGTGTCACACAGGTGGTTCTTAATGCCACCCTGTGAGGCATTGTGAACACCCGGTTCAGGAGACCAGAGGGCCTAAGTATTTTTAGGCCAAGGAATTGTATAGACCAGTAGGAAGATTTACTTGGTGGCAGAGTGCTAAATAATCTGAAATAGGGCCTCGGAGACAGACCAGGTGGTGAAATCTGGCGTCTTGCATCTTGCAGTGGTGGAGTGAAGAAAGGCAGACTTTGGTGAAAACTGTGGGAAAGGAAGGACACATAGGTGAGATTTATGAAGGAGTCATTGACCAGATCCAGTTCCTGATTGAAGAGGTGGAAATGGGAAGGGATGGGAGCAAGCTAGGAGACAGACTGAAAACTGCTTAATGGTTTGAGACAGGAGTGGCAAGGGAAAAACAATTCGCTCTGAATTCAGCACCTCGATTAATCCCCATAGTTTAATCACAGCCGCATTTACACACATTTGAAAAAGAGTAGAACATTCGTGTGTGAAATATTATATATTTGATCTACATCAAGGTTTGTTGCACGAGTCACAGACCCCTCGCAATAATTCTACAGCATCTTCTGGGCTCTTTGGCACAGAATATGAAGAATATAAATGTGTGATGATAAAGAGACATCAGCAAAGGAATTGCCCCAGCGATCTTGTCCCATTGGAGCAGAAATAGGAACCTATCCCTAGGTGGTCTGGGCTGCAGTTGGGCTGGCACAGGTAGCCTTCAGATCCTGTGTCTTGGGTAGAGTTCATATCTTCTGACTTTTCCATCTCCCTCAAGTCCAAATTCCTTATGTGAAACAAACACTCCCACTCCACTGAGCTCTTGTGGCTCTACGTGCAATCAAGGGGGGTTAGAATGACGGGACTATGAGCCAGCCAGACGACTTTCCTCCTTCTCCAAAGCTGCCTGGCCAGGACACACTGACATAAGAACTCCCCTCTGAACAGGGCTTCCTGAGGCCGGCTGGGGGGACTTTTCTGCAGAAATCTGCAGTCAGCCATGAATAATTGCGATTGAGCAACAGGGTGAGCTCCAGACTCAGTCACATCTGAGTCCATCTCAGTTACTAAAACAAGTCTGCCTTTTGGTGTGGGAAGCTGCACCTGTGAGAAACCAGGAGGCCTTTGGGACAGCAGCCTAGGCCAACAGAAGTCTCGGGATGAATCATAGCACAGGCCCCGAAGCGGAAGTACGCCTCGTCTGTCCCCACTCCCAAATGGATATGAGTGTATGTTAAGAACATAGATCATTAGGCACCATACTGGGTGCTGTGAAAGTCCGAGAGATGCACCCTCTCAGTGAGAGCTTTCATCTAGGAGAGGAGAGACATGAGCCCAACCATCCTGTTGTCTCTCTAATTGTCTTATTCATCCTTTGACCTCCCACTTAGCCAACCACTGTGTGTGGCACACAGATGATGCTCCCAAAATGTTTGGTGATTATTACATGTAAAATGCAAGAGGCAGTCATGCAATTGCCATGCTTTGAGATCCATTTCCAACAGGGTCTCTCAACAGTGGTTCTGTTGACCTGTTGGACCAGATCATTCCTTATTGTGACTGTCTATGCACTGGAGGCTCCTTAGATCTCATGACATGCCAGTGGTACCTCCCCTCTCAGCTGTGACAACTAAAAGTGTCTGCAGCCATTGCCAAATGTTGCCCCCAGTTGGGAATCCCACTACCCCATCGTTCTTCCAGGGCCCTGTGTTCTGGGATTTCTCTCCCTGTTTCTATGAAAACTATGCTTCCTGAAATCTATCAGCTCAGCACTTTATTCTCTGTTTTTCAAAATACTGATCGATTAATAGGACTGAATTCAAATTTAAATTGTTAATGGAAATAGATGTCAGTGGCTTCCTCACACACACTCACCCCCACCATCCTTCATTTGTCACTGGAACATCTCAATAGGAACCACTTGGAATCAGTCATATGACACATTGAGCATCTTACAACATAAATAACCAAGATGGCACAAGGAGACCACAACAAGAGGCCCCTGTAAAAAAGCTGCTACAATAAGCTCCCGAGCCCTTGAACTCCAGCTCCCCCAACCAGCCTGCTCCCACCTGCCAGAACCACAGAGCCCAGCACAATGTCCCAGACCACCTCGGAGAGATCCCCTACTCCTCCCAAGACCTCAAAGCCATGACTTAAAATGGTGAGAATTTTAGGCTACATCCAAATCTGGCCCTGAATCCACTTTCCAGATTTTTGTGTGTCCCCCGCCCCACCTCCTGTGGCAAGGGCCATCCTAGCAAGTGAATGGGGGGTATGTGATCTCAAAGCCCAAAACCCTGAATTTCAGTCATTTCCACTGAGATCCATTGGATGACCCAGTGAGGATTAGTGCAATATAACCCTATTTCTCTTCTAAAGGGATAGAGGGAAGGAGTGGAGAGGAAAACGAGTGACCCAGGTCTGCAGAAATGACACTCAGGAAAGCTGATGGGCAGGTTCCCATCAAGCATTCTCTGCTTTTCTCCTCTCCCCGGAGTTGACTGTGACACGCAGACATCCCTCAGACCCTGTCCCAGTTACCGACAGTGAGTCAGCTCAGCCCAGTGACTCTAATTCAATGCTTCTTCACAAATTATAATTTTAGTACAATAGGGCACAGCTTTAAATAAGAGTTATGAGAAAGCCACCCACCTATGACACGCCAAAAGGCTTCTCATCTCCCAACTTTGGGTGGACATTCTGTTAGTCATAGAGAGCCATCTGGTCCCAGCTCACTTGTCTCCCCACTTTTTGTATCTCTAGACATTTTACCAAACACACACTGAGTCAGAATAAGTGGGTTTAGCAATTAAAACCTGTGTGGAGGCTGCCTCGAGAAGCATTTGGTGGATTTGGAAATAAATATTCCTCCCTGGAAAATCAAACATTCATTGTAAAAACCTGAATGTAACATATGCATGAAGACAAGCCCGAGCTGAGATCTCACAACATTGTCTTTTTCTCCTTCAGCCAAGAACATAAAGGACTTCCATTCACCTGGAGGGAAAGCTGAGTGACTTAGAGTAGAATTGTCTCTAAGTACAAGGATACTGCCAAAGGAAGCATCCATCTGCTTCTGAATAAACGCTTTTCCATCGGGAAGCTTGTTCAGCCAAGGAGCACCCCCAGACCCCGTCCCATCCCACTGAACCCGGGGTGTTAAAACAGGGAGTTAGGCAGTCTTAACACACCTGATTGCCAGTGGACGCACATGTTCAGTCTCTGAGGAGAACTCAGGGGTGGGATGTCTCTGTATTCTGAATGCCCCTGCAAGGCCAGAGGCAGGAAGAGGGAAGCTCTCTGCAGAACCTCCTCCCAGCACGAGATGTGGGGAAAAGCACCTCCACCTACGAGCCTGCCATCATGCCTGGAAGATGTTCCTCCAGGACAGGTCACCTTTGCTGCGACAAGTAGGGAGCTCCTGTAGCTGCAGGCTTGCTTTAAAAGGAGGTGGTTAGAGCCCTGCAATAAGACCAAGCCTTGTCTGCCATTTACATGAGAATCCCGGGAGATGTCTCTTTTATAAAGTTCCTGGATTACAGACTGCACCTCCCACCCCCAGCAGCTGGTGCCAACATCCACCACCCGGGATCCAGGCAGATGCATCCACACACGCGCCCAGAAGCATCGTTCCTGAGGCTGCCACAGCCTCCTACAGGCCTTATAGCTCCTGTCTGAGTGTGAGGACTGACAGTCCTGGGTAGAACAGTGTCTGTAGCAAGGGCCTCTGCCACCACAAAGCCACATCACTTCACACACCAGTCTTGATGAGGGATCTCATTCTTCCATCTAGAGAAGAATGCCTGCTGCGCTGCAGGCTGGCGGTGGGTCAGGGCTGGGACTGGTTCCAGCTCTCAGCACTGTTTCCGTCAGGCCCTAGGAGATCAAAGTAACACGTATGTTCCCGTATGTCCCAGGTTGGTAAGACTCCAAGGCAGTGGTTCTTAACATTTTTAAGATCATAGACCCTTCTGACAAGCTGATAAAAGCCAAGGCCTCTTTCCCCAGAAAAATACACTTTTGCACAAAATTGACCAATACGGTTTCAGAGGGTTCAGAGAACCCCTGAACCACTAAAAACTTCTTCCATGGTCACTGAATTTAAAGCAAGAGGGCCTTCCCTGCTCATGACTAAGCACCTCACACCCGCCCAACTCCAGGTAGCCTCCATGAAATCATCACTTGTGTTGGGGTAAAGCAGCAGTATTGGCCAAGGGATAGGCCTGCGTGGGGCAGGAACATTCTGGCTTGCTTACTTCCAGGTGTCCACAGTGGCTTATACCCGTGAGCAGCTGTGTATTTGCTGGTTTCTACATGCTAGGCCCCAAGCACGCTCTAAAGCATTTCATCCTTCAGCCTGTACAACCCTATAAGGCAGGGTCACTGTTTCTGTTTTATAGGTGAGGACACTAAGGCTCAGAGAGGGAAAGTACCCTTCCCAGCAATATCCACCTGCTGCCAGGCAGGACTGCCAACACGCCTAAGCACCCATGCAATAGCCCTAGGCACAGTCAGCCGGAGCAAATGCCTTTCTAGAGGCTAGTAGGAACAGACTAAAAGCCCAAAGCACTTGGTGAAGGAGTTGCTACAAATGTTGCTTCCCTTTGTTTGCTTCGTTTTCATGTGCCTTTTTATTTCCTGTTTGAAGATGAAAATAAGCGTGTAACTTTCAGGAGGTGTATGGCTATTAGCATAACTGATGCCGTTGTGGGCCCATTCAGTTCCTCCTGTCCTTCTACTGACCCCACCTAGGGCTGTACTGTGTAGTAAATCTCTTCTCTGTCATCTAGGGATTTGTAGTTAATAGAAACTGTTTAATGATCATTAGGTCCAGGTGGCCTTTGTTCTCTATTAGTCTCCAAACAATGATGAAAACTTTTGCTGACCTATTCCCAGCACCCACGAGACTAGTTACCCATTCATAAATCTTGACTTAGGAATACACATCCTGTTTCCAAGCATGCACCCCCATCCCCTAGGTTAACTATAAAATTGTCCCCATGGCCCCTCGGAGGTGGAGAATGCAGCTGCGAACTCTTCTGGATCATTGTCAGCCCTACCCCACCCTGTCAGTCACCCTATAATAAACTGATCCATTGGTTATATGGAGCTGCCTGCCTTGTTTTTCAACAAGGCAGTTGTTGTCTCAAGATGCCTTCTCAGTTCACTGGGCACTTTTCATTCCCTCTGTCCTCCAACAGCAGACCCAGTCTGAATTTGTGATGGAACTACAGAAAACACCAACTTCGGGGAGCACACCTCCATCTCCTGATACAGATAAGATGTAGATCTGATGAACAACAACAAGAATTTAGATCAATATGGAAGTTGATCACTGATAGGATATTACCTTGGCTATAGATAATTAGAACCTAACATCTGCGGGATTTTTTAAATTGAAGTGTAGTTGATTTACAATATTATGTTAGTTTCAGGTGTACAGCAAAGTGATTCAGATATATATATTATATATTATATATATATATATATATATATATATATATATAAATGTTAAAATATCACTTACCAAGCAAGCTTGGTGAGGTTATTAAAGGAACAAACATTCAAGGAGTGACTCCTCTGTGCCTGGCCCTGTGCAAAGCCCTGGAGAGACAGAGATGAATAAGCCAAGTTCTGGTCCACACTGAACTCATCACCTGGCAGGGGAGGAGGGGAAGGCATAGGATTAACTGGAATAGCACCGTGATAACTGCTTTACCAGAGAAAGGATGGAGGTGCCAAGGGCCAAAGAGCAGGAAGTGAGTGATGCTGGGGAAAGGTGAGGAAAGGTCTCCAGGATGCAGAGGGGCTACGTCAGGGCATCCTGGGCAGGGGCACAGGGCAAACTGAGACCCAGAGGGTGACGTGCTGGGAGTGGGGACTGGCTGCTGGGCAGGAATACCTGCAGGTTGTAAGCCAGAAAAGGAAGGCAGGGGCCAGATTATGAAGGCTTTTGCCATCTATGAGAGGTCATTAAGAGATTCTTTTCGTGGAGGAAGAACTCCATCACATTTGCATTGTAGGAAGATGGATGCTGCAGGAGCAACACGAAAGGTAGAATCTGCCTGGGAGGATCAGGAAGCAGAAAATGGGATAGAAAATTGCTGTGATCATTGAGTCAAGGATGAGGAGGTTGTATTTCAGTTCTAGATGGCCCTCACAAATGAACATTCATACAGAAAACCAGCAGGGTCTGATGACATTTTGGATGTTGACGGGCGAGGCAGAGAGCAGAAAAAGAAATGCCTCTGAGGTTTCTAAGTTGAGCAATTGGTAGTTGGTGATTCTGTTCAGAGAGAAAGGAAACAGGAGAGGAAGAACTGGCTCTGGTGAGGAGCCAGGAGGGTGAGTTACGTTTTAGACAGGTTGGTTTGAAAGTGACCAAGGAAGGGTTAGAGCAGGTAAACCGTCTGCAGATCATAGCCTTAGAGGGTTGTAAGCATGAAGCATGAACAAAAAGAGACAAGAACTGAGGAGAGCTGGAACCTCAGGAATATGAATATTTAAAACGAGTTCAAAGGAAGAAGAGCCAGCAAAGGAGACTTGAGTATTGAACAGCTAACTGCAGGCTGTGGACAAGACACCTTCCAAGAAGGAGAGTCAAGTATTGAAATCTTCAAAGAGGAGACGGATAAGACCTGAAAGGAAGTCCTTGAATCAGGCAGCTGGACGTTCCTGACTACTCCTCCATTACAGCAGAACCTCATGGGATTGGGAGTGGAGGCAGGATGTTTATACTATTCTTGAAAGAATGTTGGACAAGGAGGGAAGGAAGGAGAGGTCACCCACAAAATAAAGCTTTTGCTTTTCTCTGGTGTGTGATCTAGTACACGGCAGGTCCTATGACGCCACCAAACTCACAGTTAACACATGTTTGAGCAAGGTGGGAGAACGGGGCACATACACGGATGGGCTGACATCCAGAACCGAGGCTGGACGTCCAGCTGGGGTTGATGCTGATTGCTAGCACTGCCAAGTATTAGTAGTTAAAGACTTCAGTGGTCTGAAATGTGGGGTGAAGCTTAAATGGTGAATAGGAAGAGAAGCCCCATCAGCTAAGAAACAGGAAAACAAGAGTGAAAGTGGCAAAGGTACGATTATTGTTAATGTTGATAAGACCTAGTAGGAGGTTCTAGGAAGCAGGCATTTTCAGACACTACTGATCAGAATTTAAATTGGCACAATCTTATCAACAAGTAACCAAAAAAACAAAAAACCTTAAAAGCTTATGTGATATTGTGAGCAGAAGCAAGAAGAACAACAATACTGCAGCCTGTGGAAAGAAAACCACATTTACAGAAAGATAGACAAAATGAAAAGACAGAGGACTGTGTACCAGATGAAGGAACAAGATAAAACCCCAGAAAAACAACTAAATGAAGTGTGGATAGGCAACCTTCCAGAAAAAGAATGCAGAATAATGATAGTAAAGATGATCCAGGACCTTGGAAAAAGAATGGAGGCAAAGATTGAGAAGATGCAAGAAATGTTTAACAAAGACCTAGAAGAATTAAAGAACAAACAGAGATGAGCAATAAAATAACTGAAATTAAAAATACACTAGAAGGAATCAATAGCAGAATAACTGAGGCAGAAGAACAGATAAGTGACCTGGAAGACAGTATGGTGGAATTCATTGCTGTGGAACAGAATAAAGAAAAAAGAATGAAAAGAATTGAAGACAATCTAAGAGAACTCTGGGACAACATTAAACACACCAACATTTGCATTATATGGGTCCCAAAAGGAGAAGAGAGAGAGAGAGGACCCGAGAAAATATTTGAAGGGATTACGGTCGAAAAGTTCCCGAACATGGGAAAGGAAATAGCCACGAAAGTCCAGGAAGCACAGAGAGTCCCAGGCAGGATAAACCCAGGGAGAAACACACCAAGACACATAGTAATCAAATTGATGAAAATTAAAGACAAAGGGACTTCCCTGGTGGTGCAGAGATTAAGAATCTGCCTACCAATGCAGGGGACACAGGTTCGAGCCCTGGTCTTGGAAGATCCCACATGCTGTGGAGCAACTAAGCCCATGTGCCACAACTACTGAGCCTGCACTCTAGAGCCCGTGAGCCACAACTACTGAGTACAACAAAGTTGTACTAAAGTCTGCACACCTGCTCGCTGCAACTAGAGAAAGCCCAGCACAGTAATGAAGACCTACCACAGCCAAAAATAAATAAATTAATTAATTAAATTTAAAAAATTAAAGACAAAGAAAAATTATTAAAAGCAACAAGGGAAAATGACAAATAACATACAAGGGAAATCCCATAAGGTTAACAGCTGATTTCTCAGCAGAAACTCTACAGGCCAGAAGGGAATGTCATGACATATTTAAAGTGATGAAAGGGAAGAACCTACAACCAAGATTACTCTAGCTGGCAAAGATCTCATTCAGATTCAATGGAGATATCAAAAGCTTTACAGACAAGCAAAAGCTAAGAGAATTCAGCACCACCAAACCAGCTCTACAACAAATGCTAAAGGAACTTCTCTAAGTGGGAAACACTAGAGAAGGAAAAGGACCTACAAAAATCCCAAAACAATTCAGAAAATGGTAATAGAAACATACATATTGATAATTTACTTAAACGTGAACGGATTAATGCTCCAACCAAAAGACATGAGCTGGTTGAATGGATACAAAAACAAGACCCATATATATGCTGTCTACAAGAGACCCACTTCAGACCTAGGGACACATACAGACTGAAAGTGAGGGGATGGAAAAAGATATTCCATGCAAATGGAAATCAAAAGAAAGCTGGAGTAGCAATACTCATATCAGATAAAATAGACTTTAAAATAAAGAATGTTACAAGAGACAAGGAAGGATACTACATAATGATCAAGGGATCAATCCAAGAAGAAGATATAACAATTATAAATATATATGCACACAACATAAGAGCACCTCAATACATAAGGCAAATCCTAACAGCTATAAAAGAGGAAATTGAGAGTAACACATTAATAGTGGGGGACTTACGCCAATGGACAGATGATACAGACAAAAATATTAGTAAGGAAACACAAGCTTTAAATGACACAATAGACCAGATAGATTTAATTGATATTATAGGACATTCCATCCAAAAACAGCAGATTACACTTTCTTCTGAAGTGCACACAGAACATTCTCCAGGATAGATCACATCTTGGGTCACAAATCAAGCCTCAGTTAATTTAAGAAAATTAAAATCATATCAAGCATCTTTTCCAACCACAATGCTGAGATTAGAAATAAATTACAGGGAAAAAAAAGTAAAAATCACAACCACATGGAGGCTAAACAATACGTTACTAAATAACTAAGAGATCACTGAAGAAATCAAAGAGGAAATTTAAAAATACCTAGAGAGAAACGACAACAAAAACACGATGATCCACAACCTATGGGAGGCAGCAAGAGCAGTTCTAAGAGGGAAGTTTACAGCAATACGATCCTACCTAAAGAAACAAGAAAAATCTCACATAAACAATCTAACCTTATACATAAAGGAACTAGAGAAAGAAGAACAAACAAAACCCAAAGTTAGTAGAAGGAAAGAAATCATAAACATCTGAGCAGAAATAAATGAAACAGAAACAAAGAAAACAATAGCAAAGATCAATAAAACTAAAAGCTGGTTCTTTGAGAAGATAAACAAAATTGATAAACCATTAGCCAGACTCATCACGAAGAGGGAGAGGGCTCAAATCAATAAAATTAGAAATGAAAAAGGAGAAGTTACAACAGACACCACAGAAAAACAAAGCATCCTAAGAGACTACTACAAGCAACTCTACACCAACAAAATGGACAACCTAGAAGAAATGGACAAATTCTTAGAAAGGTATAACCTTCCAAGACTGAACCAGGAAGAAATTGAAAATATGCACAGGCCAATCACAAGTAATGAAATTGAAACTGTGATTTAAAATCTTCCAACAAACAAAAGTCCAGGACCAGATCACTTCACAGGTGAATTCTCCCAAACATTTAGAGAAGAGTTAACACCCATCCTTCTCAAACTCTTCCAAAAAATTGCAGAGGAAGGAACACTGCCAAACTCATTCTACGAGGCCACCATCACCCTGAAACCAAAACTAAACAGAGATACTACAAAAAAAGGAAATGACAGACCAATATCACTGATGAATATAGATACAAAATACTAGCAAACAGAATCCAACAACACATTAAAAGGATCATACACCATGATCAAGTGGGATTTGTCCCAGGGATGTAAGGATTTTTCAATATACACAAATCAATTGATGTGGTACACCATATTAACAAATTGAAGAATAAAAACTATACAACCATCTCAATAGATGCAGAAAAGGCTTTGGACAAATTTCAATACCCGTTTATGATAAAAAACTCTCCAGAAAGTGGGCATAGAGGGAACCTACCTCAATATAATAAAGGCCATATATGACAAACCCACAGCAACATCATTCTCAAAGGTGAAAAACTGAAAGCATTTCCTCTAAGATCAGGAAGAATGTCCACTCTCACCACTATTATTCAACACAGTTTTGGAAGTCCTAGCCATGGCAATCAGAGAAGAAAAAGAAATAAAAGGAATCCAAATCAGAAAAGAAGAAGTAAAACTGTCACTGTTTGCAGATGACATGATACTATACCTAGATAATCCTAAAGATGCCACCAGAAAACTACTAGAGCTAATCAGTGAATTTGGTAAAGTTGCAGGATACAAAATTAAGGCACAGAAATCTCTTGCATTCCTATACACTAACAACAAAAGATCAGAAAGAGAAATTAAGGAAACAATCCCATTCACCATTGCAACAAAAAGAATAAAATACCTAGGAATAAACCTACCTAAGGAGGTAAAAGACCTGTATGCAGAAAACCGTAAGACACTGATGAAAGACATCAAAGATGACACAAACAGATGGAGAGATATACCATGTTTTTGGATTGGAAGAATCAATATTGTGAAAATGACTATACTACCCAAAGCAATCTACAGATTCAATGCAATCCCTATCAAATTACCAATGGCATTTTTTACAGAACTAGAACAAAAAAATCTTAAAATTTGTATGGAGACACAAAAGACCCCGAATAGCCAAAGCAGTCTTGAGGGGGAAAAAAAGGAGCTGGAGGAATCAGACTCCCTGACTTCAGACTATACTACAAAGCTACAGTAATCAAGACAGTATGGTACTGGCACAAAAACGGAGATATAGATCAATGGAACAGGGTAGAAAGCCCAGAGATAAACCCACACACCTATGGTCAACTAATCTATGACAAAGGAGGGAAGGATATACGATGGAGAATAGACAGTCTCTTCAATAAGTGGTGTTGGGAAAACTGGACAACTACATGTAAAAGAATGAAATTAGAACACTCCCTAGCACCATACACAAAAATAAACTCAAAATGGATTAGAGACCTAAATGTAAGACCAGACACTATAAAACTCTTAGAGGAAAACAGAGGAAGAACACTCTCTGACATAAATCACAGCAAGATCTTTTTTGATCCACCTCCTAGAGTAATGGAAATAAAAACAAAAATAAACAAATGGGACCTACTGAAACGTAAAAGCTTTTGCAAAGCAAAGGAAACTACAAACAAGATGAAAAGACTACCCTCACAGTGGGAGAAAATATTTGCCAATGAATCAACGGACAAAGGATTAATCTCCAAAATATATAAACAGCTCATGCAGCTCAATATTAAAAAAACAAACAACCCAATCCAAGAATGGGTAGAAGACCTAAATAGACATTTCTCCAAAGAAGACATACAGATGGCCAAGAAGCACATGAAAAGCTGCTCAACGTCACTAATTAGTAGAGAAATGCAAGTCAAAACTACAATGAGGTATCACCTCACACCAGTTAGAATGGGCATCATCAGAAAATCTACAGACAACAAATGCTGGAGAGGGTGTGGAGGAAAGGGAACCCTCTTGCACTATTGGTGGGAATGTAAATTGATACAGCCACTACGGAGAACAGTATGGAGATTCCTCAAAAAGCTTGAAGTAGAATTACCATATGACCCAGCAATCCCACTACTGGGCATATACCCAGAGAAAACCATAATTCAAAAAGACACATGCACCCCAATGTTCATTGCAGCACTATTTACAATAGCCAGGACATGGAACCAACCTAAATGGCCATCGACAAGCAAATGGATAAAGAAGAGGTGGTACATATATACAATGGATTATTACTCAGCCATAAAAAGGAACAGGGCTTCCCTGGTGGCAGAGTGGTTAAGAATCAGCCTGCCAATGCAGCGGACACAGGTTCAAGCCCTGGTCCGGGAAGATTCCACATGCCGCAGAGCAGCTAAGCCTGTGCACCTCAACTACTGAGCATGCACTCTAGAGCCTGCAAGCCGACACGTGCCAGAACCCGTGCTCTGTAACAAGAGAAGCCACCACAATGAGAAGCCTGTGCACCGCCACGAAGAGTATCCCTCTCTCGCCGGAGCTAGAGAAAGCCCGTGTGCAGCAACAAAGACCCAACGCAGGGACTTCCCTGGTGGCGCAGTGGTTGAGAGTCCGCCTGCCGATGCAGGGGACACGGGTTCGTGCCCCGGTCCTGAAAGATCCCACATGCCGCGGAGCGGGTGGGCCCGTGGGCCATGGCCGCTGAGCCTGCGCGTCCGGAGCCTGTGCTCCGCAACGGGAGAGGCCTCAACAATGAGAGGCCCGCGTACCGCAAAAAACAAAACAAAACAAAACAAAAGCAGAGTGAAGTAAGTCAGAAAGAGAAAAACAAATATCGTACATTAGCGCATACATGTGGAATCTAGAAAAATGGTACAGGTGAACTGGTTTGCAGGGCAGAAATAGAGACACAGATGTAGAGAACAAAGTATGGAAACCAAGGGGGGAAAGAGGAGTGTGGGGTTGAGGGAGGGATGATTTGGGAGATTGGGATTGACATGTATACACTAATATGTATAAAATAGATAACCAGTAAGAACCTGCTGTATAAAAAATAAATAAATAAAATAAAATTTTAAAAAGAATAAATAATTTAGAAATTGAGTTTTCCGTTAATAAAAATGTTTAAATGTGTAACATGTTTATTGAAGAGCTGGAATCTATCTTAGAATAGAATAAAAGAATTTTGTTCTTTTCCATCACTACCTTTAAATAAGTTCTATCAGCTTTTTCTTTTCATCATTACCACTAAACATTGCTTTTGTTCTGGGCACTGTGTCAGACATTTTATTCCCTATATTTCATTACATCCTTGAAACATATGCTGTACTGGTTTTCTTCGTTTTACAAATTAGGAATTATAAGATTCATAGTTACTAATCAATTTCATGAAGTTTTCTCAGCTAATAACTGTTGGGGTAGGAAGGGAAAAAAAAAAAGCTTATTTGATATTGTGATTTATAATAAAATGTATATATTTGGTCTTTGGTCAGTTCCTGGCACAGAGCTGCTAAAATCCTTGTAATTTCCTAAGTACTGAGACAGATCATGATGTCTTTTGTTATGTTAATGAGGTGACTTTTGGAAAGCCTCTAGGTTATCTAAGGACCCAGGCTGGTTACCTGGGGAACCAACCCTGTGATGAGAGGATTGGAGCTTTCAGTCCCACATTCTGACCTTCTGAGAGGGGAGAGAGGCTGGAGATTGAGTTCAATCACCAATGGCCAATGATCTAATCAATCTTGACTAGGTAATGAGTCCTCCATAAAAACCCAAAAGGACAGGGTTCAGACCTTCTGAGTTGGTCATCTCCAAGGTACTGGGAGAGCATGGAAGCTCCAAGACCTTGCTCTATGCATCTCTTCAATCTGGTTGTTCCTGAGTTATATCCTTTTATAATAAACTGGTAACCTAGTAAGTAAAATGTTTCTCTGAGTTCTGTGAATCACTCTAGCAAATTAATTGATCCAAAGGAGATGTTTGTGGGAACCTGTGATTTACAGCCTGTAAATCAGAAGCACAGGTGACAACCTGGACTTGAGATTGGCATCTGAAGTGGGAGCAGTCTTGTAACCTGTGAGATCTGAGTATCTCTGGGTAGATAGCGTCAGAATTGAGTTGAATTGTAGGACGCCCAGCTGGTGTTAGAGGATTGCTTGATGCTGGCAAAGATTCACACTTCTGAATCAGATTGGAGTGAGAATCATAGTTCTTGCACACACTTTCATCCAGCAATTCAACTTATCCTATAAAAGTCATAAGGGAGATCTGCAAAGATTTATCTACAATAATGTTCACCATAGCTCTGTTTATAAAAAAAACTGGAAGTAATGTAAATTTCGTACAACAGGGAATTGGTAAAACACATCATCATATATCTCTCTATAGGATACAACATTATGCAACCATTTAAAATGTTGGGTAGATGACTATTTAACAACCCAGCAAAATGTTCACAATATAATTAAATTAAAAAAAATAATTTACAAAAGGTAATGAGTACATTAAATGTGTGTGTGTATACACACATATACACTCACATGCACTCATATACACTCAGACAAAAGTCTAGAAGATTGTAACAAATTCAGACAAATGACTGCAGAATATGCACCAAAATAAGAACAGTAACAAAATTGCTGGCTGGTATAATTATGGGTAATTTTAGTTTACTTTTTGCCTCTGTATTCTCTAGAATATTAAAAATAAATATGTATACATATATGTGAATACATATGTAATTTACATATGTAAATTACATATGTATACGTAATTACTTTTGTAATTAAAAATACCCATTTATGTTTAATGTAATGAAAATACTTTAACAAAAATAGCTTAATATAGCAAAATAGTCTTTTTAAGAATAAAAGTAATAGTATCAGACCATTAAAAATTCAAAAAGTATTAAAGCATACTAAGGAAACAATTAAGTGTTCCATTTCCCTAATTCCTCCAAATCCAATTCCCCACAGGAAATCACAAATAACTTTGTTGTATCATTGTAGACTTTTTCTATCTAAATATACTTTTTAAAGTAATTGAAAACTTTTTTTTTAACTGTAGCTAAAGTGGAAGACTAGGTCAGGGGTCAGCAAACATTTTTTGTAAAGGGCCGGATAGTAAATATTTTCAGCTTTGTGAACCATCTCTGTTGCAACTATTCAGCTCCATCACTGTAGTGTAAATAAAGCACTACAGCAGTAAATAATATAAAGCCGTAAACCAATAAGCATGGTTATTTTCTAATAAAACTTCATTTACAAACAAACAGTGGGCCAGACTTGGCTTAGGGGCCGTAACCTTCACACCCCTGGGCTTTGGTGAACAAATAAACAAACCAAAAAATGTCGACTTCTTGAGCATGCTGGCCAGAGAATACAGCTTATTTGGTTTCTGTTTCATCATTAATTCCAATGTCCATGTTTCTGGGTTGCTATGTGGTACTTCTTCTTGTTCAGTATCAGTAATGATCATGACCTTTTATACATTGCGTCACCTGCCTTCAACCTAGGGTCCACGTAACAGGTTCCACCCCACCCGCTGCTCACATCCAGGCTACTGGGATAAGGGACCCACACCAACCTACTGGGATCAGCCACCTTGGTAACATTCACTGAGCACCTACCGTGTGCAGGGCACTGTGCTGCTATTGTAACCGCATAGCAACTGTCTTGTTCACCTTTATATTTCTAGTGCCTGGCACATACTGATCACTAAATTAGAGTTGAATAAATGAATGATGTATAAGCAAAGTAAGTGTTCAACCCTCAAGTACTGTGGCTTGGAAGTGAAAAACCTAGTGGCACATAGTAGGTACTCAATAGATATACATCTCCTTAGCATCTGTGCTTAACAAATTCTATAACAACAACTGCTAGTGCCACAGTCACAAGTGCTTTAGACACGTGTTCCTCAAAGTCCTGTGTGAATCTAAATCAGTTGGGCTTTGTATTAAAATGCAGACTTTGATTCCAGGGGTCTGGGATGAGGCCCCAGACTCAGCCTCTCTAGCCAGTTCCCAGGGATCCCGATTCTATTGGTCTAAGTAGCAAGGTTACTTAAATAGAGGTTCATAAATAGGGGTTATTGGTCCAGGGAGTGAGACAATATGTAAAAAAGTATAGATAATGCAGATACAATAGGGGAATAACGGGGTTTTGTCCAAAGCCTGGGGTTCAGAGCGGTGCAAATGATGCCACTCAGAGAATTGAGTCAGGGATTGAGTCACGGGAAACGCGGCAACTTTGGGGTTGAAACTGGAAAGATGAATATCGCATTCACTAATTCTAAAACCGCATTTTTTCACATTGTAACATCGCTAAATCAGTATGTGTCATACTTTCGCTGGTGGCCAGGTAGGAGGGTAATCGTATCACAGTTTCACTTCCTGACACCATCAGGCACGATTAGGAAAGCGTCGGCATCAAAACTTGCAGATTAGGTGTCAGTAGCTTGGGAGAAAATTCCAGAGACAAGAGTGGAGCCCTCTTAAGACATGTGACATCTCGAAGGCACCTGATGGCAGAGAGGATGTTGCTGTGTGGAAAACCAGAATTAAAAAGTGATCAGAGATTAAAATATTCTGCAGTTAGATAGTGGCGATGGTGGCACAGCCTTGTGAGTAAACTAAAAACCACTGAAGTGTTCACTTGAAAAGGGGTGAATTTTACAGTGTGTGAATTATAGCTCAATTTTTTTTTAAGTGGGGAAAAAGTTTGCAAAGATTGGAAATATTCTGGAGATGGATAGTGGTGATGGTTGCACAACAATATGAATGTACTTAATGTCACTGAATTGCACACTTATAAATGGTTAAAATGGTAAATTTTATGTTATATATATTACCACAATAAATTAAAAAGTGGAGGGAAAAAATCCCACTGTATGGGCTTCCCTGGTGGCGCAGTGGTTGAGAGTCCGCCTGCCGATGCAGGGAACACGGGTTCGTGCCCCGGTCCAGAAGGATCCCACATGTCGCGGAGCGGCTGGGCCCATGAGCCATGGCCGCTGAGCCTGCACGTCCGGAGCCTGTGCTCCGCAACGGGAGAGGCCGCAACAGTGAGAGGCCCGCGTACCGCAAAAAAAAAAAAAAAAAAAAAAAAAATCCTAAGTGATTTAAAAAAATGAGATCACTTAATTAGCATCTTTTTTCTTTTTATTGGTACAAAATAGTGGTGTGTCTTGTATCCAATTATGTCTTAGATTCAGTGAGATTCAGTAGGAGTTTGCCAGGCAGGATCACTGGGGAACTAGAAATAGAGAAAGATGAAGTGCAAAGGCGTGGACCTAAAAGAATGACCCATCCAGGGAACTGCAAGCTGATGCAGACGCAACATGGTGGGAAGAGGTAGATGAGAGTGGAAATGCAGGAGAGAATTTTAAAAGGCAGTAGATCCCATACCATGAAATGAGGACTTTATTCAGTAATGAAAAGGGAATTGGAAATTTTTGTGTAGGACAGTAATGAGTTAAAATAGGTATTTTCAAAAGATCACTAGGCTTCTGTGTGGGCAATGCTCAAATCTGCATGTAGACTATTACAGTGGTCCAGGACCTGGACTCCAGATGGAATGTGACTGGGATCCAAGTCCAGGCAGTGACAATGGAGACAGCAGCTCATTAGAACTGCCAGGAATAGGTGGTCAGTTAAAAGTAGGAAGTGAGAGCCAGACAGTCCTAGATGACCGAAGGTTTCCAGTTAAAGGTTAGAAACTTGATGTGGCCTTTAGCCAAGAGGGCATCCTGATGGGAAGTCAGTGAAGTCTCCCTCTTGAAACTGGACTTGGTCCTCTCTTGTCCTAAGACTTGAGAACCCACATTTACTTGGGGCCTGGGGGCATCTGTGCGCTGATCACACCAGGTTGGGGTCACGATTAAAGACCTCAGTCAACTCTTTGAAGCTTCATTAACACTCTAGAAATTGTCCCAGTGGAAGGAGGGGTGTGAGCACCTTGTTTTTGCCCCTTAAACACAGCATGCTGGGCTTCTTAGAAATCTGTATTCAGGGTTGACTGACAGGTTGGGATTTGAGTCAAATATTTTAATGATCACTTGTTGCCTTTTTGCCATTCAGCCCTGAAGATTCTTTTCAGGTCAAATTTCCACCACTTCAAGATGAGCACCATCTTTCTTCAGGTCCAAAAGCAGCGCTCAGACTCACTGTGCTGACTCCAGAAGATGAACTGCAGGAGAGCAAAGGGTGTGGCTGCTTGCTGACACCCCCATTCCATCTTCCAGAAGAAGGCTCCTCTCACTCCCAAACCAAGCAATGGTGAGTTTAGAAGGTTCGAGAGGGTTAGAGACAGAATGGCAGAGTCTGGATTTTGGGGTCTAAGAGACTAAGTATCTGTTCTGCCATTTAACACCTGTGTGCCCTTGGGCCGTAAATTTAATCTCTGAGCTTCCGTTTGTTTGTAAAATGAGGATAGGAATAATATGCACCCTACAAGGGTTCTCGTGAAGACTAAATAAGATCACGCACAGAAACTGCTTAGCACAGTGCCTGACAAGTTATAAGCACAAAACAATGTGTAGTAAGATTACCGTATCATTGAAAGTGGGCAGAGTTTGACAAATTTCCCCATCTCTCCAACATCAAGTGCACCAGAAAGATATGAATTAAGCAGTGTTTTTTCAAACATTGGAGACAATCCCCCTACTTTTCTTTTGCAACCCTGATCACACAAACAGATATAGGACTGAAATAAAACAAGTTTTACCAAACAATAATTACCTTTACTCCATGCAACATGGCATGTACTCTGAGACTTTCACTTTTTTTTTTTTTCTTTTTTTTTTTTTTTTTTTTGCAGTACGCGGGCCTCTCACTGTCGTGGCCTCTCCCGTTGCGGAGCACAGGCTCCGGATGCGCAGGCTCAGCGGCCATAGCCCACGGGCCCAGCCGCTCCGCGGCATGTGGGATTTTCCCAGACCAGCGTACGAACCCGTGTCCTCTGCATCGGCAGGCGGACTCTCAACCACTGCGCCACCAGGGAAGCCCCAACTTTCACTTTTTCATTAGTCTATTTTGTTTCATTTATTTACTCGTGAAAGTTTTCAAACCCACAGGAAGTTGAAAACACTCTTCACGTTAAGCAGGGTTTCTCAACCTCAGCAAAAATGACAGTTGGGGTCAGATAATTCTTTGGGGTAGGGGGCTGTTCTGTGCATTGTAGGATGTTTAGCAACATCCCTGGCCTCTAAACACTAGATACCATTAGCATCCCCTACACACACTCCCAGTTGTAACAACCAGAATTGTCTCCAGACATTGCCAAATGTCCCCTGGGGGGCAAAATCACTCCCACTGAGAACCAATGACCCAGACCTACCAACAGTTACCATTTTGCCATATTACATTCTC
>NW_006791012.1:3377950-3379570 GCF_000442215.2 Lipotes vexillifer
TTTCCCTCGATACACGTTCATGCACACACAAACATATTTTTTGGTTGAACTCTTTGAAAGTAAATTACAGACATCATGACACTTAACACCTAAATAGTCAAGCATACATCTCCTAAGAGTAAAGGCCCGTCCTCACACAGCCACAATCCCATACAGCACCTAAAAAAGTAACATTAATTCAATAATATCGTTTCTTTTCCCCTTCTCCTTCTATGTTGTTTGTAATCCGCTGGATTGATTCCACACTCCACTGATGGGTCATGACTTACAGTCTGAAGGTTAAAGAAGAATGATTAGAGAAGTAAATGTATCTCCTCCCAAAGATCTTTAAAAACAGAAGCCCATCCTTGCCAGCAGGAGAGGCACCCCTGAAATCACAGAGCCAAGCACGCATTTACAGGGGTTTTACCAACACACTGCTGCTTTTCCTTCCCTGGCTGCTTCCACCTCGCAGAGCACACCCCTCATGGTGGCACTGGGAGCAGAGACCCAGCCAGCCCCACCCTGCAGGGGACCCAGGAGCTCTCCCAGGCGCCGGCGGTGTGTGCCTTGGGCTGTCGGCCCAGTGTTGGTAGGGCCTGCCAAGCTGGGCACACAGCAGCCTGACCACATCACAGGCCCGGGCTCCGGCTTAGGCTCAGGCAGGCTGCCTCCCGCCCCTTCCCTGTTTGCTAAGCTCCTTTCCTTTACCTGTACTGGCTCCAGGAAAGTGGTTACAAGTTGGTCCAGAAACTGCCAACTGGCAAGGGCTGAGACACATGAAAGTGTAAGTCACTTTTCTTCTTTGATTCCCCTGACCTTATAAATCTGGGCTTTGAATCTAGCATCAGGATCCAAAGAGCTGCAAAACTTAAAAACTCACACTACCAAATGCAGACGGAGAACTCGCCACAAGAGGCCTCTGCATAATTCCCCAGGAGGTCTGGAAAGATGAGTGAGGGGCAGGAGTGAAGGAAGGCTTCTCACACAGGGCCTGGGTAGCACCTTCCACTATCCTGGCAAGGAGCCCTTTTGTGTTTGCTCTGGCTTGTATTTTTTTTATAAAGACTTGAAACCTGTGGGGGCCAGACTTCCTTGAAAGTCAGGAGTTTCTCCTTCTTGAAGATTAGAAGTGGGGATATTAGATCAGCTCTGGTATTGGAGGAGAAAGAAGAATTGACTGCAGCCTGAAAAGTCAGGGAGATGCTTTTACAGGAACTGACTGTTAAGTCTTAAAAGCAGTTGCTATGACAATAACCCATCACCTTTAATAAGTCTCCAGAATATGGGTTATACATCCCCAAGCCAGGAGGGATGTACTACTGGATGGGGAAAAAGATACACACGGGGAAGTTCAATGATGGGATCACAAAGAAATGAATTAACCCAGACACGAAGGCATGCCACCTCTGTGGCATCCCCTATGCTGCTCCAGTGAGTCAGTACAAAAGTAAAGAAGACATTTCCAAAGCTGGGAACACAGCAAAGACAGTGATCAGAAGCAGCTATGGGTGGGAGTGCCACAAATACTCACTGATTGCAAACTGCTTTCACTGACTCTGATGCCCACAGTGTCTTCGGGGAGGCTATCACAATCCAAAATTATCTCTTTTTTTTTTTTTTTTTTTTTTTTTTTTTTTT
>NW_006791012.1:3379701-3391322 GCF_000442215.2 Lipotes vexillifer
TTTTTTTTTTTTGCGGTACGCGGGCCTCTCACTGTTGTGGCCTCTCCCGTTGAGGACCACAGGCTCCGGACGCGCAGGCCCAGCGGCCATGGTTCACGGGCGCAGCCGCTCCGCGGCATGTGGGATCTTCCCGGACCGGAGAACGAACCCGCGTCCACCTGCATCGGCAGGCGGACTCTCAACCACTGCGCCACCGGGGAAGCCCCAAAATTATCTCATTTTTTAGTTAGTTTTCTGTCTGTCTTCCCCACTAGATTATAGGGATGTGAGAGCCTTGTCTATTTCAGTCACCGTCATATCCTCATTTCTGAGAATGATGCCCAGACATAATAACCAGTGCTCAAAAGATATTTGGTGAGTGAGTGAGCGAACACGGGCTCTCCTCAACTATAGCAAGTCAAGTACAATTCGCCCCATTTAACAGAGGAAGAAAGTAAAGCACAGAAATGTCGAGTTCACCCAGCTAATCAGTCTGGGCCATAAAACCAGAACTCCTGATTCCAATTCCCACACTGCCTAAAACCAATAGGGACATAAAAATCACGTTTATCACTTGCTCCTCTCATCCCCTCGGGTCCTACAGTTTGGCAGCACTCTCAGGACAGTCCCAGGGATGATGCTTTCATCAGCCTGAGTCTAAAATCCACAGGACACTTTTTCGAACTGTGGGGAAATTTCCTGAAGATGCCCATACAGAAGCCAACATCCAGGTTGGCAACAATCTTTTACATTCAGAATAGTGGGGCTGCCTGGTGCTGGAGGAGATTAATTAGATAGGTATTAGAGGGATACCTATCAGAGGGATTAGAGGGATAAAGTGACTCAAACAAGGTTACAAGCAAGTTGGCCAGGGTGAACCACCTGGATGTGCAGTTAAGGCAAAAACAAAAACAAAAACCAGGAAGGAAGGAATGCAGTTAAGGCAAAAACAAAAACAAAAACCAGGAAGGAAGGAAGGAGGGAAAGAAGGTAGGGAGGGAGGAAGGAGAGAAAGGATGGACCCCAAACAGAAGAAAAAACTATCCTGTGGTGTTTCAGGTATTTCAGATTAGTATAAGAAAAGAAGAACTTAGGGACATTTAGGGACATGGGGACCTTCCCAGAGCTTCTCTCACTATTGGCCCAAGTGATCATTCCCCTACCTTCCCCCATCAGCTATGACTTCTTGTCAATGAATCCCACTCCATCTCTCTTAAAAGCACAAGGGACTGTGCCGATTTATCATCACAGAACCCAAGTCTCAAATAGCACGAGGATGTTGTACGAGAGCAAGTGAAAACCAGAACTTAAGTCTGTTCCTTCCTTCAAAATCCCTAAATTTTGGCCAATGCACACACGTGCACAAACGCACACTTTGCTCCCCCAGCTCTATTCCTACCACCACCAGCAGCAACTCCCACAGCCCAGCCTAGAGCGTCACCTGCAGATTGGGCTCCCTGGGGATTAAACACAACCCAAGCTGAGTAGTTGAACCTTGCGTGGCTCTGGGCACCCCGATCAGACAGAGAGGTGAAGTGGGGCATCCTCTGTTGACGCCTTCTGTCCCAGGCCCTGGCTGGCAATTTACAAACAATATTTAATCTTCCCAACAATTCTGTAAAAATACCCTTTCAACAGATGATGAAATTAAGTCTCAGAAAGACAAAGTACTTTATTGAGAATGCAGCTAAAAATCTGATTGCTCTTTTCATTAAACCAAACTCCCAACTCATCATTCTCATTTATTTCAAACTGAAGATACATAGCTTTCTATTCTCCAAAGTCAAACTATTTACTTTAGACTAGAAAATGAAAACTTTTTACAGAACTAATCACAGGTAATATTAAAATTGCAAATTAGGGTAAAAAGCTAAGGGCAAATGCTAAAATTTTTATCGCAATGTAAAGGGGACTCAGACAAAAGACTGAGTACTTCAGCATACCCTCAGAAAGAGCCAGAATGTTATTCTTCATCAAATCTGGCACTGTCCCTGGCCCTCAGCAGAGAAAGAGCAGGCCAGTGTAGAATTAGATCCTTCAAAGTTTATAACTACAGCCTCCCCACACTGGGCTGTGAGTCCACTGGGACAAAGCATGGCAGAAGGAATATGTGCTTTGCAAAGACTGACCCTTTTCATTACAAGCTAGAGAGGATTAGGATTTTCCTCTGTATGAAAAGCATTCTTACCTTCTAATATGCTATTCTGAGTGGAAAAAGAAGGCGGCACAGGGTAAGGACCAGCGTGCTAGAGTTGGATGCAACTCGGGGAACATGCATGGGGTGGACTTGACCATCAAATGTTTCACTCATTAGGAGTAAAAAGTTACTGACCCATCACTTTGCTATACACCTGAAACTAATACAATATTGTAAATCAACTATAGGTCAATTAAAAAAAAAGTTACTGGCCATTGGTCCAAGCGCTCCCTAGTACATAAGGACAGGACCACAAAGAAGATTTTTCGTCTATTAAAGAGATTTACTGAGGGGTCAGCTGGGCTGAAAGATGGTCTCATCCTACTGAAATGCACCCAAACCTAAGGCAGACACCAGAATGCAAATATGTAGTTATTACACATGGGCCCAGATCACCCATGTCAGCATGATCTTCATTATTCACTCTCTATGCTAACTATTTGGGAAGCCAAACCCTAACCCGCAGCTACTTTTTTAATTTGCCGTGAGCCATCCACGTCACAAAGACCAGAAACACTGAAAATCTCTATGATCAGCGCCTTCTTTGTAGGAGATCCAGGTGTGAAACCAAATTGCAGGAGAAGATGGCTTGGTGAACAAGCATCAGAGCAAAGGTGATGTGATGAATCAAAAGTTTAATGGCTCAGCCCAAGAAAAGCCTGATGTGGTTCGCTCACTCACTCAGCACCGTCTTGCCATGGAGACTGGCAGTCCCTTTCCCTTCCATTCCTGCACTGTTGTGAGGCCAGAAATACTCTAAGAGAGCTTAGCCAAATTCCTCTCCCCTGTGCAAAGCAAGGATGACACCCTGGCATTTCTCTTCCATGGCTGACCAACGCTGCTTTGAGGACAACCCTTTCTTTAGATGCATCAGTTCATTTGATCAGGCTATAGGCAAGTCCTATGGTCCTAGTAGCTTGTTTATCTTGCTCTCATCCAACATCCGTGGCTCCCACAGAGAGAGTTTAAATTCCTAAATTCAGGGTTCAGTTTAGCCCCCCAAGTACTGATAAGAGTATTCTCACAAAGGATAAGAATCTGAAGCAACTTTTGAAAAATGTCTCTGTGGCTTGATCTGTCCAGATAATCAAAGCAAAATTTCTGTAATTTACCCCCTTGACTAGGAAGTTTCAGTGCTGTATTAATTAAGATACAAGCCTGGCGGCTTCGAAAGAGACTGAAAACAATCATAGTTTAAACAAAACAGAATGTAATTTCCCTTTTACATAACAGTCTGAATGTAAACAATCTAGGGCTAGCAACACAGCACCAAGGTTTGGGACCCAGGCTCCTTTTATTGGGTTGCTCTCCATCCAGAGGCATACTCTTTATCTCCAAGTCTAGGATGTCTCATGGTAATGTCCATGCTTCTATCACTAGTGGCAGGATAGAGGCTGGGGAAGTTCAAG
This sequence comes from Lipotes vexillifer, assembly GCF_000442215.2. Lineage (NCBI taxonomy): Eukaryota > Metazoa > Chordata > Mammalia > Artiodactyla > Lipotidae > Lipotes > Lipotes vexillifer. Next base: position 3,383,287 of record NW_006791012.1, read on the forward strand.
GTAAGCTCCCTCCCTTTAAAGGCATGACCAGGAAGGTGGACACGTCACTTCTGCTCACACCGTGCACAGAACCTAGTCTGCATCCCAGCCGCAGGACAAGTGGTCCTGTAGTAGTCTTTAGCGGGGCAGCATTACACTCAGCTGAGAATTCTATTTCTATGTAAAAATGAGACGATAGATATTATCTCTGCCCAGCTACCATCATTCCTCTTTCCTTTTTTTTTCTTTTCTTGCGATACGTGGGCCACTCACTGTTGTGGCCTCTCCCGTTGCGGAGCACAGGCTCCGGACACTCAGCGGCCATGCCTCACGGGCCCAGCCACTCCGCGGCATGTGGGATCTTCCCGGACCGGGACACGAACCCCTGTCCCCTGCATCAGCAGGCGGACTCTCAACCACTGTGCCACCAGGGAAGCCCTCCTCTTTCCTTTTGAAGTCAGGTTATTCCACAGCTCTTTAATGAGAACAGTTGTAGACTTGTGTATAAAATTAGATTAGAAATATGCTGACTTATTGAGAGTATATATGTCACATGGATTCAAACATATTAACAAATCAAAACGTAACATTTGTGTGATATCATTCTAAAGTTCAAGACTAGCAGTATTCCTCAGTTAATACACAGATGTGGGGAGCAAGTCTGCTTGAGAAATAACTTTATGTGGGAGAAAAGCTGTAAATAGGGTTGAAAAAGGGGTTTGAGTTTCCACTGGGGAGGGCCAAAAGGACAGACTAAGAAGAGAATGCTTTTTCTCTCTTTTTGCTGGGTTTTAATTTTTATTTACACGTTCAGGTTGATAGAACTTAATTGTGTTTCTCTATAAATAACTAAGGGGTACATAGCATTGGGTTTTCGTAGACAAAATCTTCAGATAGTTTTGAGGGTTGGTTTTATGCTCAGCTGTCATGGACCAAAGCCTATATCCTGATTGCCCACTAACAAGGCAACTCTATTATACTTCCCTCCACCCTCCCCCTATTATCAATGAAATATCCTGTCCTGTTTTTAGCTGAAAGGAAAATCTCTGAGCTCTTGAAAAATAAAAGAAATGAAAAGGAGATAAAATTATGTATGGTTGCACCCGTAACCATAGGGTTGGTGGGTATAAATGTTACAATATTTTATTGTTCAGCTTCTGATCCACCATATGAAACATTTTTTAAAAAATTTTAAGCACTTCTCCCCATCTCCATGGACTACATAATCATTCTAACCATTGTTTCCAATGGACAAGAGGATTTTTTAAACAGCTTCCAGATGGAAGAGAGGGGTTTAATTAACACATCGTTGACTTTTGTTGAAGAAGAGGGGGCGTTTATAGTGCCTGCTTTAATATAAGCTCCAGCTCCTTATTCTTGCCTAGAACACCTCACTTAATAATTAGCTCAACTCTCTCTGTGGCTTCATACATGAATAGGCCACCTTTCAAAGTACATGAAACAGGGGTAGTAAAGTGTCTATGCAGTTTGAGGAAATTCAACTCCCCAATTTTACTCCCTGGGTCCAACTGGATTCCAGTAGCCTGAGATGTTCTTTCAACAAAAAATACTTGTCCCTCCCCCATGTAAAATCTATCCAATAAAAATGTTTAACCAAAGAACAGAGAAAACTAGCTGCAGAAGGAAGGAAGGAAGGGAGGGAGGGAGGGAGGAAGGAATGAGGGAGGGAAGGAGGGAGGGAGGAGGGGGGAGGGAGGAAGGGAGAGGGGAGGGGGAGGGAGAAAATAAATGAAGTTTCCCATAAAAACCCAGATTGTAGGCTCTCCATGGGAGTACAAAGGTTACCCTCCCTCTCATAGTAGCTTCTGAAAATATGCTCCTCTCTTACAAATGGAAACTGTGTAGCCTTTCTTTCAAAAATTACCCCTCCGTGAAATAGCACATGTGCCTGAAGTTGATCAACAAAAAAGATGATTTCTGGTTGGTCAGCCCGTGTTGGAAGAAGCTGCAGACTGGAAAGACCCTGGAGGCTAAGGGGGGAACTTCTGTCTCCAAGGAAAAATGGAATTCAAGCCAGCGATTCTTGGCTCCATCTTAATAGCACATAGAAGCCTCAGAGTGTTGGGAGGGAAAAGAAAACAAACAGCTGAAAAATCAACTCTTTCTTTCTCCCTCCTTAGACTTTTTTAAGTTAAAAAAGAGAAAAAAATTCTCCAATGTTTTACAAAGTCTTTAGGTCTCCAAATATACCAATTAATAATTTTATAAGCAAATCAACTTGCTCGTCATAGAGTAATATATTCTTAAACTAATAATGACATTTTGGGAGCTGTAAAGATATATTTTTTTATGTTGTACACATTCAGATTTTCCCAAATGTTGCACATCTAGCAATACCGCACATTGTTTCTAGTTATGCAATATTCATTCAGTAAAAATGTATTATTACATCTGAATCATAAATCAACTATACTTCAATTTAAAAATGTATTATTGAGTTTCTCCTATGTGCCAGGCACCATGCTAGAGTCTGAGGATAAAACAGTAATTAAATAAAGACACAGCCTCTACCCTCATAATGCTTGCAGTCAAACAGAAGAGATGGGCTTTAAGTAATAATTATACAAAGAATTCATTTTTTCTCCCATTGATCTTAAACCCCAAATCAATTTCAATCTACCTTCATGCAAACATGTCACTGCCATGTAATGCTTTTATTATGGAAGCGGTGCCTCACCCAGGCATGCAGACAGGGGAAGGTGTCATGAGTGTGCTCTAGCAGAAGCTGTCGATGTCGCTCTTATTTCCCCTCTCCCTTCATTCCAAGGCAACTGGCCAACTTCCAGCTGCAACCTGCATCTCTTTGTCTCAGGGCTTCTTCCGTCTGCTGGAGACTGCTCTACCAGTTCCTTAACACCCACCACCAGCAGCAGCCCTCAACTAACTACTGACAGGAGTTGGTGTATAAATACCCCAGCTCCCTCACCTCTTGAATAGCATAAGTAGGAGGTGTGTTTTCTACACTGGCCTCCAAGGTTCCTGAATGCAATTTAGCTCCATTTACACATTCTGCTAACTTGCTTGATAAAGTGCCCTCCCTTGGCTGCCTTCCCTTCCCATTTTACTTCCTCACTTTCCTATAGTTGTTTCCTAGAATCATCTCCTAAATAATTTACTTGCACTCAAATCCTTCCTTCAGGGTCTGACTCGAAGCCATTTCATAGAGTCTGCCCGACGTGTGCTCCATTATTAAATCAATCATCATTTAACAGCACCTACTGAGCCCCCAATATTTTTTTCTTATTTAATTTATTAATTTTCTATCTCTTTAAAGGAAGAAATATAGGAGAGTCTCCTATGTAGAGTGAGTTTTTTAAGTTCTCAAGGGCACTAAAGTACAGAGCCTGCTTCCTCTGAGCCACCATGTTATAAAATTTGCCATCATAGCCAAACAAAATCTCTTCTCTTTCCACTTACACCTATTTTCTGTTGTTCTGTCCCCCGTTGACAGAGGCAGGGTCCCCCATATAAGGGAGAGAAGGATGGGAAAGGGGTGAAATAGGCCTTTGGGGTATCCCTTCCACAATAGAAAGAGGAAACTAAGTTCAAAAATACCATTTTAGGGCTTCCCTGGCGGCGCAGTGGTTGAGAGTCCGCCTGCCGATGCAGGGGACGCGGGTTCGTGCCCCGGTCCAGGAAGATCCCACATGCCACGGAGCGGCTGGGCCCGTGAGCCATGGCCGCTGAGCCTGCGCGTCCGGAGCCTGTGCTCCGCAACGGGAGGGGCCACAACAGTGAGAGAGGCCCGCGTACCGCAAAAGAAAAAAACAAAAAAAGAACGACACCATTTTAGAAGGATACAGGAGCATACTACTTTTCATGAAGACGATGTGGAATCAGTGTTATTCATTCCTCTTTGGAACTCACAAGATCTAACCACACTTCTGTTGTTTGCCTCTACAAAGTGGCATCTATCAAGAAGTCATCAAAGCTCTCAGTTGTTTAATTTAGGACGTTTAATTTAGCAAGGGTCAGAAACAATTCAATCAATTTAAGTCAAAGAGGGGGATGTGGGAAGGATGCAGGGGAATCTCTCAGAACAACAAATCTGTGGAAGAACAGAGATACGGTTGGGACTTGGGGATGATAGAAACCAGCACCTTGGCTCCCTTGCAATGGATTCTGCTCCCTTTCCCTGCTCTCTGAAAACCGACTTTATGCTTCTCTCTCATTAAACACTGGTTTTCTCCACGTCAGGGCTCTCGGTTTTAGATAACAAATGTCGTAAGGAGAAAGGGACTTTTGAAGGGGCATTGGTTGTCCCCAGGTTGTTATTCATCCATGTGCACCTGCAGTCTTACTGACTGCTCACAGCGACTTCCATTCTGACTGGTCACATCATCCGTTCAGGTGAGCCAGTGCCCCGCTGTACCACTTGTTAGGTATGTTGGAAACCACTCCAGGTAAACTCACAAAATCACTGTGATGGTGGAGAAACGGGCTTTAGGCTGAGCTTCCTAGAGCAACGCCCAGAATCCAGCTAAAGAACTGACCTGATAAGGGAGCCACCTCCAACTCCACAGCCTCACTGCCTCTCTTACCCTCCCAGCCCCACCCATGCTAGCAAGATGGCAGCCACCCAGCCAAGCTGATTCCTCAGTACATTTATCAAAACTCACCAAATTCTGCCCTTCAGAAATAGAGACACAGATGTAGAGAACAAATGCACAGACATCAAGGGGGGAAAGCGTGGGTGGTGGTGGTGTGATGAATCGGGAGATTGGGATTGACATGTATACACTGATGTGTGTAAAATGGATGACTAATAAGAACCTGTTATATAAAAAATAAATAAAATTTAAAAACTTTTTTTAAAAAATTGTGCCCTTGACACTGGTGAATTTCGTGTTATGTAAACTCTACCTCAATAAAACTGACAAAAATAAAGAAAAACAAGGAAACAAAAGAATCCTGCTCACTTTTTCCTGCCCTTTCTGAAGCCCTCCTGTTCCTGCCTGTGCCTTGTATGAAGTGTGGGGTATCATTTTTTGAGTTGTGTTTTTTTTCTTCCAACTGTTGTTCCAACTGTTAATTTTTCGAGCTAAAACTGCACATTCTCTGAAGGGAGGGAGTTATTGAAAACTGACCTACACCCATTTGGTTCTTCTTGGTGAAAACAGTAGCCACTGAAGAAGTTGGAGGTGGGTGAGGATTAGCTACTGCCCCACACCCTCCCGGCCCTGTTACATTGATGGGAAACCTCGAGCCAGATGCTGCCACATATGCAAACGTTTACTAAAAAACAGCTTGTTAACAAGCAAACACAAAGCTGTTTATAAAGGCTGTTCTATAAGCCCCATGCAGTGTAAGCTCTCTACGCTTTGACCACCACCTCATATGAAAGATTGATCTGAGACTCAGGACAACATTCCAGAAACAAGATTCTGTCCACACAGGTAGCATTCTCCTAAACCAGTGGCTGGATATGGGATCATTTAGGGATCCAGTGTCTGTTGCCTGCCCCTAAGAGTGCAGGCTACAGGCCTTGCTAGATTCTTCTACCCTGTTTATCCAAGTGGCTTTGAAATGTTTCAGCCCATCCCCACATTTCGAATATATTCAGTTTCATCATACCGGGAGACCACTTTCATTATGCAAGCACTAACTACTATTTTCACCAATAAAACCCCTTTCTGACATTCACTACGCTTACTAGTGAAGCATAAGGTATTGATCAAGACTGAATAGCGTTAGTGCTTGTAGCAGCTGCCTGAACTTCCTGAACAGAATGAAGCTGGACTGTGTGTTCTTTTTTCTTTATTTTTAATTAATTTATTTATTTATGGCTGCGTTGGGTCTTCGTTGCTGTGCCCGGGTTCTCATTGCGGTGGCTTCTGTTGTTGTGGAGCACGGGCTCTAGGCGCGCAGGCTTCAGTAGCTGTGGTTCGAAGGCTCTAGGGCACAGGCTAAGTAGTTGTGGCACACGGGCTTAGTTGCTCCACAGCATGTGAGATCTTCCTGGACCAGGGATCGAACCCGTGTCTCCTGCATTGGCAGGCGGATTCTTAACCACTGCGCCACCAAGGAAGCCCGGACTGTGTGTTCTTGCTTAGAGCTGCTACCCATGGAGATGGAGCTTAAACCAAATAGCACAAACTCAAGTTCCTCTGTCTATGCTGAACTTTTTGAAAGTAAATTATAGACATCTTTCCGACATCCTGTCTTCTTTTAAACTCTTCATAAAATTTTTGACTTCTAATATATGTTTAGCAACTCTTAATAAGTATAAGCCAAACAAACTGAGAATGGAGGGTTTTTAAGATGGAAGGAAGGAAGGAGGGAAGGAAGGAAGGAAGAGAGGTAGGGAGGGAGGAAGGAAGGGTAGAGGGAGAGAGGAAGGAAAAAAGAATGGAGAAAGGCTTCTAGCCTCCAGACCCTCCTTGTCTTTGAAGGTGTAGACACTCAGCCCTGGGCTATGCCTCAACTCCCAGTGCTGCTGAGGCTTTGGGGACCGGCGGGTTTTTTTTAAAACAGATCTAAAAATAAGGAAATGATGTGGTCTGTGAAAAGGCTAAGTCACTCTGTATAAATAAAACTGGGAAACTTCTGGGGTGAAAAATAATTCCCAAAGGCTAATCAGCAGCCTAAAATTAGTCAGATTAGCCCACAGAAGCAAGGCTTCTCTAGGTCGCTGAGTTTGCCGTATCAAGGAAGCTCCAATGCTCCGCCCACTGCAGTCACCCTTTAAGGCCTTTCTTCAACAAGACCATTCCTAGTGGTCATGGTGTTGGAGCCACTCAGGGCCAAGCTCAAAGGCAGGAAGGAGAAGTGATTGGACAGGGAGCCAGGCAAATACCACCCTCCACCTGCCATTCTAAACATATCCAGAGTGTCTTTATGGCAGCATGGCACAGCTTTGGAATCCAAATCCTGGTCTGCCACTCCCTACGTCTACGGACTGTGTGTTCTTGCTTAGAGCTGCTACCCATGGAGATGGAGCTTAAACCAAATAGCACAAACTCAAGTTCCTCTGTCTATGCTGAACTTTTTGAAAGTAAATTATAGACATCTTTCCGACATCCTGTCTTCTTTTAAACTCTTCATAAAATTTTTGACTTCTAATATATGTTTAGCAACTCTTAATAAGTATAAGCCAAACAAACTGAGAATGGAGGGTTTTTAAGATGGAAGGAAGGAAGGAGGGAAGGAAGGAAGGAAGAGAGGTAGGGAGGGAGGAAGGAAGGGTAGAGGGAGAGAGGAAGGAAAAAAGAATGGAGAAAGGCTTCTAGCCTCCAGACCCTCCTTGTCTTTGAAGGTGTAGACACTCAGCCCTGGGCTATGCCTCAACTCCCAGTGCTGCTGAGGCTTTGGGGACCGGCGGGTTTTTTTTAAAACAGATCTAAAAATAAGGAAATGATGTGGTCTGTGAAAAGGCTAAGTCACTCTGTATAAATAAAACTGGGAAACTTCTGGGGTGAAAAATAATTCCCAAAGGCTAATCAGCAGCCTAAAATTAGTCAGATTAGCCCACAGAAGCAAGGCTTCTCTAGGTCGCTGAGTTTGCCGTATCAAGGAAGCTCCAATGCTCCGCCCACTGCAGTCACCCTTTAAGGCCTTTCTTCAACAAGACCATTCCTAGTGGTCATGGTGTTGGAGCCACTCAGGGCCAAGCTCAAAGGCAGGAAGGAGAAGTGATTGGACAGGGAGCCAGGCAAATACCACCCTCCACCTGCCATTCTAAACATATCCAGAGTGTCTTTATGGCAGCATGGCACAGCTTTGGAATCCAAATCCTGGTCTGCCACTCCCTACGTCTACTGTTTTGGGCAAATTACTCAGTCTCTATGAACCTCAGATTCCTCATGTGTGAAAACAAAAGCAACAATAAAGAATAAGCAAACAGGGCTTCCCTGGTGGCGCAGTGGTTCAGAGTCCACCTGCTGATGCAGAGGACACGGGTTTGTGCCCCGGTCCGGGAAGATCCCACATGCCGCGGAGCGGCTGGGCCCGTGAGCCATGGCCGCTGAGCCTACGCATCCGGAGCCTGTGCTCTGCGACGGGAGAGGCCACAACAGTGAGAGGCCCGTGTACCGCAA
>NW_006791012.1:3391400-3395408 GCF_000442215.2 Lipotes vexillifer
AGTGAGAGGCCCGTGTACCGCAAAAAAAAAAAAAAACAAACAAAAAAGAAAAATACCGTGGACGCTGAATCATAATGCCTGATTTAAATTGTGACTCTGTGACTTATTAGTTGTGGGAACTTGGGTAGTTATTTAATATCTCTGTCTCAGTTTTCTTACTAATACATGGGATAATAATATCAACTTCATAAGGCTATTGTGAGGATTGTATATAAGTGAATATACATAAAACACTTATAACAGTGCCTGGCACCCTGGCACATTAAAAATACTATATTGGTATTAGCTATCATAATCATAATCATAATAATATTGTATATTAATCATATAATAATGGCAACTGTTACTGTTAATGTTGCTATTTTCATGTCACAGATTTATAGGATTCGGTGGCATATAGCCAATGAATTTGAGTAAAATTAAGAATTGTTCTGGTTAGTCTTCACAAAGGAAGGAGACTTAAATTTCATCCAGCCCAACCTAAGGCCCAGATAGCCTTATTGTCTTTTTTGCTAGACTGATTAGACTGGTAGAGCAAGGTCATGCTATAGAAGTATTTAGGATATGTCTTAATAAAAGACAGAATTTTGTCAAGACCCTGATGATGTTTATATAGGTAAGATTAAGAATTCTGGGTCAAGTTAGGCAAGGATATTGACTAACAAAGCCTCCACAAGAAGGTGAGATTTGAGCATGATTTGGAGGAGTAGTAAGCATTAGTCTTGAAAGTATCTATAGGAAGAGTTTCCTGGGGACAGGGAACAGCCAGTGAAAAGGTCCTGCCAGGCATTTTGGAGGAACAGCTGGATTAGAGTGAGGGAGGGTGATTACCGTGGGAGATGCAAACAGCGAGGCAAACGGGGCCAGCTCATGTGGGAGCCCATATGCGCCAGGGTGAAGACTTCAATTTTTACCCTGTGTGAGATGGGGACCCAAAGCAGAGTTTGGGGCAAAGGAGCGACATCTGACTTTGGGTTTGAAAGATCAGCCCAGTTCCTGTATTCCAAGTAGACTGTCTGTGCACACAAGGGTAGAGCAGGGAGACAAGTCAGGAAGCTGGTTCATATCCAGGTGAGAGATGATGCTCCTCTGAGCATGTTGGCTTCACATACTCAGATCAGTTTTCCCCCGATGACAGCTTCAAGTCTCACATCCTCACTGTTTACCACCAGAGAGCAAAGGCCTCCTTCCCTTTAATTCTCCTTAATTCCCTTTAAAATACATAAGCAGGGCTTCCCTGGTGGCGCAGTGGCTGAGAGTCCGCCTGCCAATGCAGGGGACACGGGTTCGTGCCCCGGTCCGGGAAGATCCCACATGCCGCAGAGCGGCTGGGCCCATGGGCCATGGTCGCTGAGCCTGCGCATCCAGAGCCTGTGCTCCGCAACGGGAGAGGCCACAACAGTGAGAGGCCCGCATACTGCAAAAACAACAACAACAACAAAAACAAAAACAAAAAACACATAAGCAAAGCGCAGAGAAAGGCATACACCACTTGACACTCCACTTGCCATTCTTCCCGAGGCCTAGCACACACTTGGCACTCACTGAATGCATTCTGGAAAATAAATGAGTAGCACATAAACATGCAAATCTGCTAATTGACTGATTTTGTGAGATGGGTCGTAAGGCACCGTTTGCACCCTCTTGCCTTGGCTACTTTATGACCAATGGTCGTACGTGCAAAGTGACCAGATGACTTTCATAAGGATGGCCAATGGCTATGAGAAGCATGTGGTCATACCCAAAGAACTGAATTCCAGCTTCGTTAACATCTCCTCTCACTGAGTTATTCTTTCCTAGACAAGTTTGAATCTTAGGCAATGTATGACACCAGCGAAAATAGGAAGCCACTGTCAAATATCTTATCAACATCATTACTCAAGATAATAAGTGCAAAACCATCAAGTAAAGCATGGCAGAGAACAAGAGGGACATGGAGAAACGTGGAGCATTTAAATCAGACCTTGAGAACCAGCAGCCTAAGAATCTGACATGACAACATGTATTGTTTGGCCTGCACAATAGTGACCCATGACTTGATTTTAATTTTTTAAATTAGTGGCTGATATGTAAAAGTTGAGATATTTCATATGAACTCAGATCTCCAATTTTTCATTAAAATGTTATACTGTGTGGTAATGTCGAGTCACATTTCCTTCGAGGCCCTGGCTTCCCTTTAGCAGGAGTTCCATCGCTCTCAGCACATGTTCTGCTTCTGAAATGTACAGTATCTCTCTAGTCCCTATTTTAAAAAATTGAACTTGCAATTTCTAATTTTAAGTGTATTTTCTGAGACACCATACAAAGCAAAATCCAGAGCAGTGTTCTAGAACTAACATGGTAAAAAATCTCAAACCATGGAAATGCAAAACTTAAGAGTAAGAACAGAGAAGTTTTAAATTTTAGAGCAAGGATGAAATAGCTAATGTGTTAATTTTGGGACATCTTTCACAAGTGGAACCTTCAGCCATGCTAAATCACAGAGATAAATTTAGAATCATTCAAAGCCAATAGGATTATTAGTTCCTACATAAGAAAAGCAGGACTAATAACTTCCTGCCTATGTAGAAATCAGTTCTCTGGCCTATGTCTGCTATACTAAACTGTAGTTTCAAAATTCCTACTGTGGATACATCATAACTAGGAACTGGAGGTGGCCCAAGCTATGAACCAAAAATTGGAAGAGATCACACTAATTTGTGAAACCCCATACTGAACCGAAACCAAACATTATTTTTTCAAAATTGTGGACTCACCCAAAAAGATTTCTATGAAAACCAATAAAATCCTATTAAACTCATATGAACTATAATTGAACAAATGTTTTCTAAAACGATTGAACCAGAACTTTAGAATATTATTTAAACCAACCAGCATTTTTTCTGTTTGCATCTCTTCTGATAACTATCTTTAAAGGCCTTCATATTTTTGTTCTGGTTATTGTGCATATCAAAAGCACAGGAAACATACTTCAATCAATTATTAACTCTTTTCAATTCTGACAGGCACTGCTAGTTGCCAACCAAATATCCATTCCATCGTACTTCTCTAACAAAACCTTGATTTAGTCAAGAAGACAATATTCCAACTTCCTTTTCCTAGCTTCCCTTGGAACTAAGTGTGGTCACCTGTCTAAGTTTCAAACTATGAGATCCAAGCAGGAGTTGAGTGGAACTTCCAGGAAACTTTTTTGCCATGGACCAATTCTATATTCTTCCATCTTGAAATTCAAGTGTATGGCTAGAGCTCTACTACCTTAAGACAAATCTTAGGATGGGAGCTATGCACTAGGGATGACAAAACAGAAATCAGGAGATAGAGTTATTGTTGACATCCTAAAGGTGCATCCCAGCTCCCGATTTCTTTCACATGAGAGCTCCATAAACTTTTATTGTGTATGAGTCATTGTTTTGAGGATTTTCTGTTATATGTACCTAGCTAAACCTTATCCAAACTTATAAAGAAAGTATGCTAACATTACAGAAAACAACTCAGTACATCATTTTATTCAACAAATATTCACTGAATATCTACTCTGCATCAAGCATTGCATTAAGGATACTGATTTATTTCCTGCTGTCATGGAACACAGAAGAAAGAAAATTTGGCTAGGCAACTATATCCCAGACCTAGCCCTACCATTAACTAATGAAGTCTTTGAACTTGGAGAAGCCACTTCACTTCTCTGAGCACCAGGGCCTTCATATGTAATATGATGAGGCCTGACTGTCTTTTCTAAGGTCACTTCCAGCTCTTCCATCACATGTTTCACTGGATGTCCATAGAAAGCTGATTTTTTTCCCTCACCATCCATAGAGCCCTACCCCACCCTTAGTCCCCAGAGGCCAGTAATATGGTCCTAACTGACCCTCTCCAACCACAGTTGATAAGACCAAATATAGACAATCAGATTATCCCTTCTTGGACTCTGAAAACCAGCATCCTGTGTGAGCCAATATTTGGGGAATAGAGACACATGAGAAGTAGGGAAAGTTGCCTACATAATGC
>NW_006791012.1:3395418-3411402 GCF_000442215.2 Lipotes vexillifer
TGGAGCAAGAACACACAAAGGAGGAAAATCTAACGGTACCAAACTGGCAGCCCAATGGGGCGGAGATAGTCCGTAGTTGGATTTTCATTTGAACCACAACATTTAAAAATTTTGGCTCATTTGTCAAGATTTTTAAAAGAAGAAATTTTGCATAAAGTTTTAAATTTCCAGCATCTCTGAATTCGTGAAAGATCTGACGACACTAGACTTTCTTTTTTGCATAGCCATGGGAGACTGGAGCAGTGTTGTCTAAACAAGATGAGTTATGTCAGTGCCCACCCCTCCCCATTATCTAGCACCAGTGCTCTGCATTCATTTCCCCTCCCTATAGGGCTCTTGTTGGTATTTGAGTTTGAGGCCCTACCCCAGGCAGTGTAGACACATGAGAAAGTGACAGGCTCAGCCATGATCGTCTAATTTCAATGTCCCCTGTATAGTCCCAGCTCTGCTTTAGTAACTGCCCTAGAATAGTTGTTAGATTCCAGAGCCAGTGGTGAGGAAAGCCAAGAAACAGCACGACTTATATCTTAGAACACCCCAAGGCTCAAGAATTGTCAGAATCAGGTACTTCTAGAAGTGGAAGGTTAAGGTAAGACTAATAAGAATACAGATTAAAAGCAGTTGAAGGAGACTTCCACTTAGGCCAAGATGGAGCAACAGGGACCAGTTTTACTCCCTAACCAGACACAATTTATGAAATAGACAAAATATATGAAACAATTGTTCTCAAGACATTGGATATTAGGCAACAAAGTACAGCCATCCCTGAGAGACAGAAAATAAACATGAGCTCCATGATTGCCTCAGCTTACTATCTTGAGATAGTTTTTATTTCCACCCACAAATTTGCCAGAACACACATTATTCTTTCATGCACACAGATCCTTTACCAAAGTAGTCCCTATTCCGGGCCATAAAACAAGTCTCAATAAATTTAAAAGGACTCAAGTCATACAAAGTATGTTCTGAGACCAAAAGGAAATTACAACAGAAATCAATAAGAAAAATATATCTCAAAACTCCCAAATGTTTGAAAACAAAATAACACACTTTTTTTTTTTTTTTTTTTTTTTTCTCACTGTTGTGGCCTCTCCCATTTGCGGAGCACAGGCTCCGGACCCGCAGGCTCAGCGGCCATGGCTCACGGGCCCAGCCGCTCCGCGGCATGTGGGATCCTCCCGAAACGGGGCACGAACCCGCGTCTCCTGCATCGGCAGGCGGACTCTCAAGCACTGCGCCACCAGGGAAGCCCAATATCACACTTCTTAACTCATGAGTCAAGGAAGAAATCAAAAGAGTAATTAGAGGGCTTCCCTGGTGGCGCAGTGGTTGAGAGTCCGCCTGCCGATGCAGGGGACGCGGGCTCGTGCCCCGGTCCGGGAAGATCCCACATGCCGCGGAGCGGCTGGGCCCGTGAGCCATGGCCACTGAGCCTGCGCGTCCGGAGCCTGTGCTCCGCAACGGGAGAGGCCACAACAGTGAGAGGCCCGCGTACAAAAAAAAAAAAAAAAAGAGTAATTAGAAAGTATTTGAACTGAAAGAAAATGAAAACACAATATATCAAAATTTGTGGGTACAGCTAAAGCAGAACTTAGGGTTGAAATCTATAGCACTAAACACTTAAGTTAGGAAAAATAAAAAAGAAGAAAGTCTCAAATCAAAGACCTCAGCTTCCTTCCAACTTAAGAAACCAGAAAAAGAAGAGCAAATGAAACCAAAAGTAAAGATAAGAAAGGAAATAAAAATAATAATACCAAAAACTTAAGGAAATAATACTAATTCTATACAGACTCTTCCAGAAAATTAAAGGGGAGGTAAGGAGTCCTATGAGGGCAGTATTCAATGATACCAAACCAGACAAAGGCATCGCATGAAAAGAAAACTACACATCAATACTCCTCATGAACATAAATGCAAATTTCTGTTTTTTAAATTGCGGTATAATTGACATACAATATTATATTAGTTTCAGGTGTAAACATAGTGATTAGACATTTGTAGATGTAAATTTCTTAAAACAAATAACCAAGTAGGTATTATCCCAGGATTATAAGGTTGATTTAACACTTGAAAATCAATAAATTTAATTCACTATGTCAACAAATTAAAAAAGAAAAACTATGTGACATCCCAATAGATATAAAAAAGCATTTAAAAAAAATCTAACTTTCCTGATAAAAACCTTCAACAAAGTAAGAACATTTGGGAACTTCTGCAACCTGATAAAGAATATCTAGGAAAACCTACAGCCAACATTATACTTAGTGGTGAAAGATTGATTGCTTTCCCCCTAACATCAGAATGAGGAAAGGATGTCTGCTCTCATCACATATATCCATTATTGAACTGAAGGCTCTAGCCACTGCAATAGGCAAGACAAAGAAACAAAGGCATCCAGGTTGGAAAAGAAGTGAAAATGTCTTTATTCAGAGATGATGTGATTATCTATGTAGAAAATCCTATGCAACCTACAAAAAAAACTACTAGAATTAATAAAAGAGTTTTGTAAACTTTCAGTATATAAGAGTAGTAATGTAAAAAAATCAAAGTACATTACTATATACCAGCAACAAATTATAGGAAATAGAATTTAAAATATTCAATACTATTTAAAAATATGAAATACTTAAGGATAAATCTGACAAAAGATATGTAAATCTTGTATAATGAAAACTAAAAAACATTGCAGAGAGAAATAAATATTTAAATAAATAAATAAATATATATGTATGTATATATATATATATATATATATATATATATAATAAAAGTACTGTTTTCTTGGGTTGGAATGCTCGATGTTGCTAAAATGTAAACTTTCCACAATTTGATCTATAGATACAACTTCGGCCAAAATCCCAGTGAGCTTTTCACATTATACATTATGTTGTTAATTTTCACATTGACAAGATGATTCTAGAATCCATTTGGAAATGAAAAGGACCTAAAATAGTCAATTCAACTTTGAAAAAGAAGAATAAAAGTAGAGGACTTACACTACCCAACTTTAAGACTTATTATAAAGCTACAATAATCAAGACAACGTGGTACTGAATTCAAGATAAACAAATAGAATAATGGGTTAGAATGGAGAATACAGAAATAAATCCTTGCAAAAGTGCAAAGGCAATTTGATGGGAAAGCATAGTCTTTTTGACAAATGGTGCTGCAATGATTGGATATCCATATACAAAAAACAGAAGTTTGATCCATACCTCACACCATATTTGAAAAATTAACTCAAAATGGATCACAGACCTAAATTTAAAACCTAAAAGTATAAAACTTCTAGAAGAAAACAGGAGAAGGTCTTTGTGACCTTAGATTAAGCAAAGATTTCTTAGGTACCACATCAAAAGATCTATGAATAAAAGAAAAAAATAGATAAATTGGATTTCATCAAAATTAAGAACATTTGTGGGCTTCCCTGGTGGCACAGTGGTTGAGAGTCCGCCTGCCGATGCAGGGGACACGGGTTCGTGCCCCGGTCTGGGAAGATCCCACATGCCGCGGAGCGGGTAGGCCCGTGAGCCATGGCCACTGAGCCTGCGTGTCCAGAGCCTGTGCCCCGCAACGGGTAAGGAGTCAATCTGTGCCTAGCACTAGCCTGGCAATTTGAAAAGAGAAAAAAAAAAAAAGAGACAGACAGGGTATATATATATATATATATATATATATATATATATATATATATATATACGCAAGTCACATATTTGATAAAGGATTTGCATCCAAACTATGCGAAGAAATCTTAAATGGGCAAGAGATTTGAACAGACAGTTCACCAAAGAGGATATACACATGGCAAATAAGCATATGCAAAGGTGCTCAGCATCATTAGCCATTCAGAAGTGCAAATTAAAACCAGAGTGAGATACCAGTACACACTTACTACAATGTCTAAAATTTAAATGACCAAATCATGTGTTGACAAGGACGTTGAGCAACTGGAATTTTCTCATCCATTGCTGGTGGGAATGTAACAGATACAGCCACTTTGGGAAACACTCCTAGGTGTCAACCCAAGAAAAATGAAAAACTATGTATACACAGCAACTTGCCTATGAATGTTCATAACAACTTTATTTGTAATAACCAAAACCTAGAAACAATCCAAATGTCCATCAACAAGTGAATAAATTGTGACCTATTGATACAATGAGATACCAGTTAGCAATAAAAGAAATGAACTATAGATACCCTCAACAACATGGATGAATCTCAGAATAATTATACTGAGTGGAAAAAAAAGCCAGAACCCTTCCCCCAAAAGAGCACATAATGTATGATTACATTTATATAAAATTTTAGAAAATGCAAACTGATCTATAGTGACAGACAGCAAATCAGTAGTTGCCTAGGGATAGAGAGGAAATTGTGGTGGTAGTTAACATGCTCATTATCTTGACTGTGGTGATGATTTCACAGGTGTGTACATTCATAGGTATATACATATTTATTAAATTGTACATTGTAGGGAATCCCTGACAGTCCAGTGTTTAGAACTCCTTTCTTTCACCGCAGAGGGTGCAGGTTCAATTCCTGGTCGGGAAACTATGATCCCACTGAGCCACGCAGTGGGGCCAGAAACAAAAACAAAAGCAAAAACAAACAAACAAAAACCCAAATTGTACATTATAAATAAGTGCTATTTATGTTACATCTATTATACCTCAATAAAGCTGTTTAAAAATATATATAATAGTTTGATCCTTAGGTTCCTTCCCCAACTCTGTACAGCTGGGCAACTGCTCTTCCATAATCCTGCCATTAGACTCGGGTTATTTTCTGGAGGAAGATAACAGAGGGTTTGTGGACTGGAGGACAGCAGGCACAGTTGATTGCAAGGGAATTAGGACAAAAACATGAAAGTCTACATACTGAATACTGAGACTCACAGCCCTCTAGCCCCACTTGGCTCCTGGAACCCTGGCAATCGGGCCTATCTCCTCCAGGCAGAAGACTGGAAAACTCTTCTCTTGGAAATCTTATTGGCCCAAGAAGAAAGATTTAAACATTCTGACACTGGGGATTCCCTAAAGAAACAGCATAGCCAGATAACCCTACGGTGAAGTCTGCAATCAACAAGTCCCACTCATGAGATAAGAGCTTCTAATTGGCTTTATAATATCTCACTCTTTAACATTAGCAGACAACTCGGATTAGAATTTAACTAGTATGAGAACATAAAGGGATAGAAAAGGTGCTTGAACAGGGAGCTGGGGAGCATTATTGGGAAAATAGCGAAACGATCACGTTCTTTAGGGACGACTCGTTAGAAAATGTCCCAAATTTAAATTGCTCGAAAAGTAGCAATATAAGCCTACTATTAGGATATGCAAAGATAAATATTAAAAGAACCAGCTGAAAAAATTGGAAGTGGTTGCCTTTTGGGAAGAGAAAATGGGGAGGGATGAGAAAATTGCAGTAGCAACAAGTCTAGGAGAATCAGGTGAGTCTTTAAATTATGTGCCCCTGTAACTTTTATAAAAATTAGGGGGGGGGACTGAAAGAAATTCAGTTAAAGCTGAGTAAAGCTCTTGGAAAGTCAATGGATAGGATGGCCACATGTCCCTGTTTGCCAAAGACATGCAAGGTTTTCAGCTATTAAGAGGACAATCTCTTACCCTCCAAATATCCCAGTGTCTCTAATTTGATAATGGACGTGTTGGGCTGACACCTCCTGAACCCACTGATAGACATTAGCATCACCTTAACACGAGACAGGGTGGCTTCCTCCTGTGATGCCACAGGAAGTGCACAGCACCACCTGTGAAATATCCTTGCCTCCCCCCTAAAACAGGAAAAGAACTCGAATCTAATCAAGTCTCAGATTTCTCAAAATTCACATTTGGGGACACATAATTCTTTCTTGTGTGTATAGGATATTTAGCAGTTTCCCTAGCCTCTACCCACTCGATGCAAATAGCACTGCCACAGAGTTGTGACAATCAGTATGTCTCTACCAAATGGGGGTGGGAGGGTGCAGCGATCCCCCCCAGGTGAGAACCACTGATCTACATCTAAGCACCAACTTCCAGGAAATGGGTTGGAGAAATATGTTAAAGGGCACCAGCAGGATACAATCCGAATGCAGAATGTGGGAAATTCGAAAGGAGAGATGACCCAGTTTTTTCAACAAACATAAGGCCTGGGGAAAGTATGGAAGGGGAGACTGTTACAGTTCAAAAGCCCTTTTTAAAAAACTCAACAAATGCAATGTGTGGACCCTGTTTGGATCCTGATTTAAACAAGCTGCAAATAGACCTCTATGACACAATTGGAGAATATTGAATTCGGGCTACACATTATGACGCTGAGATGTTCATTTTGCTGGTGTGATAATGGTACTGTGGTTATGTTATTTTTTAAAAGCTTTCTGTTACAGATACACATGGCTGTATTAATGGATCAAATGACATGATGTCTGGTTGCAAAGGGGGATGTAATGGATCAGATCAAACAAGAACATCAGACCATGAATGGTTACTGCAACTCACTGATGGGTACCTGGGCATTCATTATACTTGCCTCTCTACTTTTGTGTATGTTTGAAACTTTCCATAATTAAAACTTAAGTGAAAGAAAGAAAGTCCAAGAAATTAATAAAGCATGGCTAACTATAAGCACATGGACTGAGAGTCCAGAGCTTGGGTTTTTTGTTTGTTTGTTTGTTTGTTTGTTTTGCGGTACATGGGCCTCTCACTGCTGTGGCCTCTCCCGTTGCGGAGCACAGGCTCCGGACGCACAGGCTCAGCGGCCATGGCTCACGGGCCCAGCCGCTCCGCGGCGTGTGGGATCCTCCCGGACCGGGGCACGACCCCGTGTCCACTGCATCGGCAGGTGGAGTCTCAACCACTGCGCCTCCAGGGAAGCCCTCAGCTTGTGTTTTCAACAAATTCCTTGAGTCCAAATCTTGTGCTGTCCGCACCACAGCTCGGATGGAACCAGGTGGCCCCTGAGATCCCTTTGAATGTCAGCATACTCCGGTTTTATATGGAAGGTTCTAAAAGTCCCTGAGACTTCTGAACTTTCAACTGGACTCTTTAGTGATGCGTCTCAAATTATGAAGGGTGTTTTGTGAAACTTGAGACCATCTCACACACGTCTGATTCCTGCATTCCAAACTTCAAGACTGGCATCCTTCACCCAACGTGTCTGTGTTAGTCTGTGGTGTAGGTCACATTTGTTTTTCTGTGACATTCTGTTGATCAATCCACAGTTAGAATTAACAGTAGAATTCCAAGTATATGTCAGAGATCTGCTCAGCTGCCTGAAGCCTGCATCGGCAGGCGGACTCTCAGCCACTGCGCCACCAGGGAAGCCCCCAGAGCTTGGGGTTTTATTCCTGCTCCTCCACTAACCAATCTGGTCATTTTAGCAGGGGAGTCACTTCTCTGGCCTGTAGAATCAGGGTCTTGAGTTATAATACATTTGTGAGGTTTTCAAGGATTCCACAACATGCCTTGAAAAGTGAGTTGAACAGTGTCCCTGAGGACCAGCAATTTCAAAAGTCTGAATTTGTGGTGGAGACGCTGGTGGTGTTCTGGCCCAGGGCTCCCAGGTTCCCTCCACGGCCCCTCAACTAGTTTAGAAGTAGCAAGATCCGCTGTGCTAGAACATTCTGAATTAGAAAGTGCCTGCTGAAAAAAGCTTGCGTCAAATCCCTCTTTGAGCGGGCTGTGGCTGCAGTTTGAGTAACTTGTCAGGAAAGTGTGAATTACAAGTCAGTATTACAAAAGTGTTTATTTTCAGCCTTTCCAAAAAACAGTGAGAAAGAGAGAAGCATGCATAATAAAGCATAATATGCATAATAAAGCAGCCGGGCATCTGAGGCGAAAGTTTGCTTTTTCTTATCCTCTCCCTCCCAACCTCACCTCTCACCAAAGTCTACAGGTATCCCTTTCCTGTGATCCTGAACGCAGGGAACAGGAAAAGGGCAAGTGGAGAGGCAGGGAGGAAGGAGGTACCACCACTCACCGCCCGGGCGGGGGGCGGGGGGGGGGGTGGTGGTGCAAAGGAACAACTCATGTCCTGTTTTCCCATCCCCCTGCCGAGCCCTCCTGCCACGAACGCAATGATTAATGTAGGACTGACTGCCAAACGCCACAAAGGAAACCCTTAGAGAGAGCTCCCTGAATTCAACACCCCTGAATACAGTATCCAAAACATCTCTACCCTTGCTTTGAAGAAGGCAGAAAACATGCCACCATATGTAGAGCATCGCCCACGATGAAAGAAAGGGGGGGACTCACACCGGTTTCCTCCCCTGCACCCCTTCCCTGGGCCCCAACTGAAATCTCAGCTCCTTTCCCTCAACCTATCAGAAGGGCCCGCCAACAGTTTTCGGCCTCCAGAGTGACCTTCCACCAACGCAAACCTGCCCAAGCCACTCATGCTCCTCTTTAAGATGTTTTCACATAGCTCATCTCTGTGGGCTTAAAATCCAGACCTCCAGTAGAGGCAGTGAGTGCTAGTGATTTAAAAGCTCCCTCAGGGGCTTCCCTGGTGGCACAGTGGTTGAGAGTCCGCCTGCCGATGCAGGGAACACGGGTTCGTGCCCCGGTCCAGGAAGATCTCACATGCCGTGGAGCGGCTGGGCCCGGGAGCCATGGCCGCTGAGCCTGCGCGTCCGGAGCCTGGGCTCCGCAACGGGAGAGGCCACGGCAGTGAGAGGCGCACGTACCGCAAAATAATAATAATAATAATAATAATAAATAAAATAAAATAAAAGCTCCCTCAAATCGAAGGAGCCACAGGACTTCCCTGGGTAAATCAGAATGAGCTTCTTTATAATATTCATATGCCAGGCCCAGGTGCAGAACAAAGGAATCTCGCCCAGATATGCGGCTCTTGGCTTTAAGCCTGGACTTAATGGCTTCTCCCACTCTGTATGTTTCCAGTCTCCCCAGATGTCTTTGGTTACCACATGGCAGCTTCCCTGCCCTGCAGAGAGTGCTGTGGGAAGGGCAGCCCCAGAGAGTGGGGGATGCAGGGGATGGAGCGGCTTCAGGAGGGATAGAGGGTTTATTCCAAAAGCCTTGTCCACCTGTATCCATCAATCAAAGCAGCCCAGAGGCAGAGGCAAACAAGGAACCTGAAGGGTAGAGAGAGCCCCAGGGAGTCAGCAGAAGATGAAGCAGATCCATTCTGGAGATGAAGCATGAGCACCTGAGGGAGCTTCACAAACACGTGTTTAATTACACCAGTAGTACAGGAATAAATTCTCCTGAGAAAATACTTAAGCTATTTCAGATTAAGCTACTGCATTGGTTAGGATGTATTTAATTGTATCAGAATGCCTGCCTAACTGTGGTTTAAGCAATAAAGTCATTTAAATATCTCAGGTCACAAGAAGTTTGAAGAAGAATATCTGCTTTGGAACAGTGAGATGTCAGGATGCTGGACTGAACTCTACCATTCTCCTGGCCTCTCCCTCATGGTCATAAGATGGTTGCCATAGCTCCATGCATCACAATTTCAAACAACATCACCCTAAGACAGAAAGGAGGTGCAGAGGCAGAGCTCTTCATCCACTTATACTCTCCTTGTTATTAGAGCAAAAAAAATACTTCTAGAAGAAAACAGTGGACTAGGTCGCGTGGGTACTCCTAAAAAATATCCCAGGCAAAGACAACAAGTCTAAGTGTACTTGGCTTAGATCAGCCATGCCTGGACCTACCTTCCCTGAGTACAGTGCTGCCCTTTGATACCTGAACAAAATTTGGATTGTTAGTATGAAAGAGTGGAAGAGGGTGGGAAATGGCTGCTATTAGGCAACCACCGGTGCCTACCACAGCTAAAGTCCCCTTTGACTCTCACACTCCCCTTTGACTGCCTCCTCCCACCTCCCCAATGCAAACCACTATTATCATTCCAGACCTTACATACATGTACATATACATTTACACCACACACCATAATAGACAGTAGACTTGGAGCATTTAACAGACTTACAGCAGCGTGTGTGTGTGCGCGCGTGTGTGTGTACAAACACGCCATCCTACTCTAGGCATCTTTCCGCAATCTGCTTCATCATTCAACAATACGTCTCAGTGATCCATCCACGCCAATACTTATTAATCTCTTCCGTCCTTGCAACTGCTACATTGTGTTCCCTAGAGTGGACGTGTCCCTGTTCACTTAGATACTTCCCTGTTGAGAGTCTCTTGGTTATTTTTAGAGCAGCTCCTACTTGCTTCTGTGCATACAGGCACTGGGTGTTCTCTGTGTGGCCCTCCGGCTCCTTTCTCTGCTCTGTGTTCAAATTGCTGACTGCTATAAATACATGAGCTGGCTCTCTGGCATCTGTCTGGGGGAAACCTATGTGAGTGGCCTGAAATCAGAGGGTGCAAAAGAGAGGAGCGGGGTGTTTATTCCCCTCGGTCACTTCCTGCCAAGCTGCAGGTTGGCAGGGGCTATGTTCCTCTACCCAAGGCCACAGCTCCTGTCAAGGGACATGTCCTACAACTAAAGTTCTCAGGGGTCCCGGTGTCCGCTCTTGTACCCTTGCTGCTTCCGGCCCCAGGTGGTAACATTTTTCCCTTCTGTGAACTATCCCTCTCCAGGGGCTGTCTGTTTCCTGGATTCTGACTGATAGAGGTCATTACATTCACTAAAAAAAGCAAAAACAATGAAGACCAGAACCTTTCAATACCAGAACCTTTCAATACAAGGTCCATTTGTCCCCCAGTCTGCCTCACTGTTTCTCCCAGCATCTCCCCTTTGCAGCTCCTGCTTTCATCTCCTCTCCATCACTGGGTCCTTGTGTAAGCAGCAGCCCAGATGACCCCCAGCCCTAGATCCGCCTGGCCCCTGGATGCCTACTCTGGATGCCACTCTCTTAGCACACTGGCTCCGCATCCTGACTGACCTGTCCTTCCTTGTGTGGGAACCCACAGAGGTCTTTAATTGGTTGTTGCCAAATGAGAGAAAATACTCTCGGTTCTCACAGTGCAGGACCAGGAAAATGCATGCGATGCCCAAGGGTGGGAACATCCCCTCCCCCTGCCGCCCCCTCCCCCCACTGCCCCCACGCCCCAGCCAGCCCCAGGGCCATGACAAGAAACCAAAGTCTCCCTCTCAGGGCTCTGGGCTTTCTGGTACTTCACCTCTTGCCTCCTCTTTTTTTTTTTTAACGTCTTTATTGGAGTATAATTGCTTTACAATGGTGTGTTAGTTTCTGCTTTACAACAAAGTGAATCGGTTATCCATATGCTCCCATATCTCTTCCCTCTTGCGTCTCCCTCCCTCCCACCCTCCCTTAAACGCAACACCAAGTTCTCTACTTCAAACCCTAAGGTGAATTTAACAACCAGTTAACAAGTTTCAACGCAGCAGTTAAGAATATGGGCTGTGAAGGTAGATAAATCAATGTTCAAATTCCAACTCCGCCACTCAACAGCTGAGAGGCCGCATGACAGTTCTTTAACTGCTCTGTGCCTCTGTTTTCTCATTGTAAAATTGAAATAACCGTATTACTTACCTCATAGGGTTGTCTTAAAGATCACATACGATCTATCTAAAAATATATCTGAAAGACCTCAACACAGAGCCTAGTCCAGAGAGAGCCCTCCATGCGTGGTAATAGATATGACTCCTCAACACTACATGTGTTTGCTGTAGGAGGAAAAATAAGCCATGGCCCTACCTTCAAGGAGCCTGCAATCTACTTTGGAAGACACAAAGAACATTCTCGTGATCATGAACAACACAGATGACCCTCTGTTCAAATGGCAAATTATCCGGTATAAGTTCCAGTGCAACAGTAGTCGGGTGATCCTTTCACATATCTGACTTTTCACATTGCCTGACAGATTCTTGAGGTTAAATGCCAAGCATTATTATCCTTGGTATGCCCAGTGGTCACACACAGTAGGCATTCAAACACAATTTGTCTAAATACCCAAGGAATACTTGGATAGCAGGTCAGAACAAGCACTTCTTTCTTTCTAAAGTGCTTTGAAAGTGAAGCATCATTTAATTCTCATAAACAACCTTGTGAGAGCGTTACTATTATGATCACCTGCATTTTCCAAAATAAGGAAAGGAGGGCTCAGAAAAAGCTTAGCATCTTGTTCAAGTCACAAAGTCAGTTTATGCTGGAGCTGGTCTGGGACCCAAGGCCTTTGACCATAAACGTAGATCCTCTTCCTATAAGGACCACAGAAGTCCGTCATCTGAAGAGGTTTATCTTCTGTCAAGTGTCTTTTTCTGGCCTCTAGTGTACTCTCTTTTTTAAACTTTCTCTTTGTTCTCTCTAGCTGAGACAGCTGTCTCCAGTTTTTTCTTTTAGCCAAAGGGAATCCAATTCATTAGGATTTATTTTCAGGGAGGCAGAGAGTCTCCTGGTTATCCAAGCTTCTATCAGACATATAAATGTATAATATGCCATTAAACTCTGAAATATATGACATAGTCATAACCACACACAAGCTATTAAAAAGTTCGTTACCTCCAGTGGGAGATATTCACCATGCTTACTGATCTCTCTTCTTTGCAAGGCCAGAGAGAGTAAGCTCTCTGGTTAGGGGAAATCTTTTAGTTTGCCTAGGAATCCTCCTCAAAGCAGTTGTATTACCGATAAATTCTAGTTTATTTGCAATGCATTGAAAGGCAATGTTTAAAAAAAAAAAAAGAAACTTTTTTTTATCACAAAGAGCACTGCCTGCCCTTTGAGAAAAAAAAATCAAACAACACTGAAACGTGTAAAGTAAGAAGTGAAAATTCTCAAGAGAATGGGAACATAAGTCACGGACTGAGAGAAAATATTTGCAAAAGCCCTCTAACAGAGGGCTGAAATCCAAAATATACAAAGAACTCTTACAACTCAACAATGAAAAACTGAGCAACCTGATTAAACACTGGGCCAAAGACCTGAACAGACACCTCACCAAAGAGTTATAGATGAAAAATAAGCATATGAAAGGATGCTCAATATCGTATGTCATTAGATAATTGCAGATTAAAACAGCAATGAGATATCACTACGTACCTATTAGAATGGCCAAGTCCAAAATGCTAACAGCATCCAGGGATCTGAAGTAACCGTCATTCATTGCTGCTGGGAATGCAAAATGGTACAGCCACTTCAGAAGACAGTTTGGCAGTTTCTTACAAAGTTACAGTCTTACCGTACAATCCTGCAATTTCGTGTTCCTTGGTATTTATCCAGATGAGTTGAAAACTAATGTCCACACAAAACCCTGTACACAGATGTTTATAGCAGTTTTATTCATAATTGCCACAATTGGAAGCAACCAAGATGTCCTTCAGCAGGTGAATGGATAAACTGTGGTACATCCAGACAATGGAATATTACTCAGTAATAAAAGGAAATGAGCTATCAAGCCATGAAGAGATATGGAGGAATTTAAACGCAAATTACTAAGCGAAAAAAGCCAATCGAAAAGGCTACATACTATGTGATTCCAACTATATGACATTCTGGAAAAGGCAAAACTATGGAGGTAGTAAAAAGATCAGTGGTTGCCAGGGGTTGTGGAGAGGGAAGGATGCATAGAGAGAGCACAGAGGATTTTCAGGTCAGCGAAGATACTCTGTGTGATACTATAATGCTGGATATATGTCATTATACACTTGTCAAAACCCATAGAATGTGCAACATTAAGAGTGAACCCTAACGTCAGCTGTGGACTCTGGGTGATAATCATGTGTCAGTGTAGGTTCATTGGCTGTAATGAACGTACCCCTCTGGTGGGAGATGTTGATAGTGAGAGTGGCTGGAGCTATGGGGGAGGGGACGTATAGGCAATATCTGCATCTTCCCCTCAGTTTTGCTATTAACTTAAAACTGCTCTAAAAAATAAAGTATTTTTGAAAGTGGAAGTTATTTTCCCTGTGCCTCCCATGACCAATCGCACTCCCCACATATAATTGTTATTAAATGTTTAGTGTATTTACTTTCAGTCTTTTTTCTCACATACACATAATGTGTGTGGATATGTACCTTTTTTTTAAAGGTCAGCAAAAGCTGTGTACATGTACAAGATTATAGCAGCGTCTCCTTATAATAGTGGAAATACTTAAAAGTATACAGTTGTTCAAATAAGGAATACAGTCGTCCCTCTGGTATCCACAGGAGAGTGGTTACAGGACCCCCCCACCCCAAGACACCAAAATCCATGGATGTTTAAGAGCCCTATATAAAATGGCACAGTATTTGCATATAACCTACTCATATCATCCTGTATACTTTAAATCATCCCTAAATTACTTATACTACTTAATACAATGCAAATGCTATATACATAGTCGTAAATGCAGGGTAAATCTATGTAAATAGTGGCAATGTGTGTGGCAAATTCAAGTTTTGCTTTTTGGAACTTTCTGGAATTTTTTAAAAAATATTTTTGGCCCATAGTTGGTTGAATCCATTGATGCAAAACCTGCAGATATGAAGGGCTGACTGTAGCTGAGTAAACTGTGATATATGGCTAACTAAGCACTGTATAGTGGACACTTTGGAGACCCCAAGTTAGTTAGAGTCAGATAGAACTGGATTTAAACTCCCATCTTGCTATTTAAACACATACTGAGCAATCTCCAAACCCTTAATTTTTCATCTGTACCATAAAAACCCAGAGGGTTGTTGTATAGATTAAATTAAAAGTGAGACTGCGTATGAGGTCCTCAGCAAAGTGCCTGGCACCTCGGTGCTCCGTCAGTCATAGTCCCTCCTCCAGGGTAAGACCCTTGTCTTGGTGATCATTGCTCTCCCCAGCAGCTTAACTCCACGCCTGGCACAAAGTAAGCAGTAAAATAAACGCCGGCTGGGACTTCCCTGGTGGTCCAGTGGTTAAGACTCCGAGCTTCCACTGAAGGGAGCATGGGTTCCATCCCTGGTCAGGGAACCAAGATCCTGCATACCGCACGGCGTGGCCAAAAGAAAGAAAAAGAAAAAAATAAAGAAAAAAAAAAAATGCTGGCTGAGCTGGACTGGAGTGGAATATTGTAACTTTTAAAAATCAGTATTTAGAGACAAGGTGTGGGGCTTGGGATTTCAAGGAAGATGATATTTAATAGAATGAGAGGTCGACACGAAGTTAGACGGTCCAGGGAAGTCGAGGTCAGGGAAGCGCTGCCCTGCACGTGTGGAGGGACCATCGCAGGTGACCTCAGGTCCTGCAGCACCTAAAGTAGTCAGGTCCTGCAGCACCCAAGGGGCTGCCAGGAGCTCCTGGCCGGACCTCCCACCTGCCCCAGCAATGAGGTTTTCTCTGTGCAGCTTTGTCATGACTCTCAGTTGACTCACTGAGAGAGAGGCCAAGCCTGGGCAAAGAAATGCAGAAACATACGTTCTGACAGGGGAAAAGGGGGACTCTCATGGCTCAACCCGTGGAATACTGCCAGAGCATTTTTCAAAACTAAAACAACTTTAGTTTTATATCACAAATATGTGCCCATCGCAGAGGAGAAATCATCCATAATCTCACCTGCCAAAGAAAACCCCTGTTATAACCATGGTCTTATTTTCTCATGGATCTTTTCCTATACCTGCACACGTGTATCATGCATGTATGATATGTAAAATATTACATGTGTGTGTGTGTTTTTCATATATGTTGTCCTTTTATCATATCAATAAACAATCATCCATGACATCATTTTTAATGGCAGAATAGAATTCCAATGTCTGGCTAAACCATACTTTAACCAATCATCGATTGTCAGACGTTTGGGTCATTTCCAAAATCTTGCTATTCTAAACAGTGCTGCCAGGAACTTAGAGCCGTGCAGTGAACTTCTGATCCCCTTTCACAGAGTGTGAAAGAGAACAACGGGCTATTTGCTAAATTGACCTCAACCCCAAAGCATCACCCCTCTCCCTACCCGCGGTGATACCCAGTCCTCTGGAGTCTGGCTGCAGGAATCCACAGTCAGGACCTTGGATTCTTGAGGATTTGTCCTCCTCCCAGAAGGAGTGTCTGAGCCTTTTTTTTTTTTTTTTTTTTTTTTTTTTTT
>NW_006791012.1:3411574-3422510 GCF_000442215.2 Lipotes vexillifer
CGCGGGCTTCCCCGGGATGGGGGACTGAACCCCGTCCCCTGCATCGGCAGGCGGACTCTCAACCACTGCGCCACCAGGGAAGCCCTGTCTGAGCCTTTTTGAACCCACGTAATTTGATGCAAGGGCCCTGAAATCAGGCCAGCTCTCGGCAAAATTGGGAAGGAGGTGAAGGTAGTCTTGGCTTCCTCTCAACTCCCTTCCCTAGTACTGTTCAGTCCTCCCAGGAGGCAGCTGCCCAGTGCCCCACACCCCTGGCCCCGTCTCAGCATCTGACACCCTAACTTCTGCAGCTGCAACAGTAGTCAGGCTATAAAGAGCCATACCTTTTAGTAATGTATAACCCTCAAAAAGTTCCCTTTAACATCTTGAGTCAACCAACATGGTCTGAACTAAACACTGCCCAGAGGCACAGGTGGGTAAGACATTATCACTGCCCTGAGCTGGCTTATACTCTGTAGTAGTTTCCTAAGGCTGCCATAACAAAGTGCCACAAACTGGGCACTGTGGTGAGTACAAATTTAAGTAGTGTGTGATCTATGGGGGTTGGGGGGGGATGACAAAGATAAGGCACGGGTACCTGAAAAGATAAATTACAAGACCAGAGTTGTCATCGGGCAGAAATGATGCATCACCAAGTGAGTGGATCAGAAAATTGCTGTTTTTGGAGGGGAAGGTGGCCCTTGGGAACTGGAGTGGACAGACCTCAGACAACTGGAGGAAGTGGGGCTTAAAGGATGGGGACAACTTGGTGGCCAGAAGCAGGGACAGGGAGGGAGAATGAAAGGGGACAGACGGGTGAGTAAAACCACAGAGCGAAGGAATCTAGATGATTCTTTTCATTATTCTGCCCTGCCCCTTCCTCAAGTCAAAGCTAATTGGGAAGGAAAAGGAGGTGTTTGCCAAGAGCAAAACCAAGGTTGAAGAGACAATCCCAGAGGATATTAGACACATGGTAATTCGAAACTGCTTTTCAAGCCAAGACATGCATAAAGGAATACAGATCACATATTAAAGAGGTCACCTTTCCTCCAGGTCTGAGGGATGATTGAGGATGACGACGCATGTGCCCACCACAGCTGCCAGCTCCGAAAACTTGGCACCAGAGGACACTGCATGACCACCAGTTCTCACTGCTGTGCTTGGATCACACAGCCTGGAACCTAGGAGTCACCAACTTTGGGCGTTGAAGATATTTCCCGGAAGGCTTGGCAACAGAGAGAGACCTCATTTACGGTTCCTGTGCTGGGGGAGGATTTCTCCTTTGCCTGCGCTTACCTTCTCCCCAGTGAGGGAGTGGGCAGGCCAGATTGACACACTGGACGGAAAGGGAAGAGTCAAGCACTCTGCACGGTTCTGTGAAGAGTCTGGGCACGAAAAGCACTGAAGGCTCTCGAACATGGTCAGAACTCATTCAAAAGACCTCACCTTGGCGGCTGTGCGCAGAGCTAAGAGCTCCCACTATCCTTCAATCATCTCCCGATAAACATACAGTCTAAGTAAAAACAATGTCTGCTATGTAAACACAGCTTCAAGACCTACCCCCAGGTCCCAGCCAGATGGCTGTCTTCAGGCCTCTCCCAAACAGAAATTCCACAGCCACCTTTCTTGCCAGCTCTCTGGGGAAACTAGAGCTTTACAGACGGGGTGATAGGAAGGCTGGATCCCAGTCCCAGGAAGTTCCAAATAGCTTTGCTGTTTACCCAGCAAGAGCCGGAGGTTCAACCAACCCCCTTAGGCAGCCTACGGGTCTATGCAGGGATCATGTCCTGGATTTCCCCACACTCTGCCAAAGACCAGGCGAGGGTGGGAGGTGTTGGTGTCCATGGGGCAACCGTTGCCCACTAGGGCGTGGGAGCAGAAGGACACATGCTTCTCACACCCCCTCTTCCCCCACCCCTGGATGTTCCTGTGCTGCATTTCACAAAGCTTCTCAGGAAGCAGCCAATTCAATAACTCATCCCTCTGTTGACTCTCCCGCCTTCTCTGTTTCCCTCTCAGCTAGACAGCTCACATATAAACATTCCTATCAAGCTCTGCTTTTGGAAGAACCCAGGCTAAGACACTCAGCAACCTCAAAAGATATCACCTGACTCCTGAAAACAGCTCCACAGGGCACAGCTGCCAGGGTTTCCTCCATCCTTGCTTACGTTTGTCTCGAATGTGAACGTTTCTGTTGTAACCAGTCAGGCAATAACTCTGAGACAGGTTCTCAGCACATCCAGCCCAAAGGAGGAGAAAATGATTCCTCTGCCTACATGGGGAGGCATGGCAAGTGAATTCTTTTCACCAAGTCCTGTTTCATTTTGTCAATTCACTAGAATCCATCTTGTGCGAGGGCCACTACTGACTCACCATGTAAAAATGGGAAGAACAGTTTCATTAGAAG
Source organism: Lipotes vexillifer (assembly GCF_000442215.2). Lineage (NCBI taxonomy): Eukaryota > Metazoa > Chordata > Mammalia > Artiodactyla > Lipotidae > Lipotes > Lipotes vexillifer. The sequence continues at coordinate 3,413,961 of NW_006791012.1, forward strand.
TGGGAAGTTTCACACACTTCTTACATACACACATCAGGACGCAAAGTGGGGGGACATGGTTTGCCTGATGTCTAAGTGTCCTCAGCTCGATAGAGAGATTTTAACCAAATATAACAAGGAGGCTTCCGTTTGAGAATCTAGCTCCCTCTTCCAAAGCAGATGATGGGAGAGAATAAGGAAGGGGGCTGGAGAAGTGGGGTAGATTAGAAGTAGAGTTAAAATAAACCTGAGAGGAAAGAGCAGAATTCTCAAGAGAGGAGGGAAGGAAAACCTCATCTACACTTTCTGTTTAATGCCTGGGTCTGACCATAATGGCTTTCAAAGCAATAAAGGAAACAACTAGAAATGTATTACGTCGTGGGGAGAAAAGGTTGAGTTTTGTCTGGGGTGTGAGAACTAAGATTACAAAGAGTGAAGAAAACAAAAAAGAGTGGTGTTTAGTTTTTCACACTTGTCACAGATCAAAAATCACATTTTAATCTTAAAACTTTGTTGTGATTATAACATTATCATTTTTTTCTATATTACAAACAGTAGGGCTTCCCTGGTGGCGCAGTGGTTGAGAGTTCGCCTGCCGAGACAGGAGACACGGGTTCGTGCCCCGGTCCGGAAAGATCCCACATGCCGCGGAGCGGCTGGGCCAGTGAGCCATGGCCGCTGAGCCTGCGCGTCTGGAGCCTGTGCTCCGCAACGGGAGAGGCCACAGCAGTGAGAGGCCCGCGTACCACAAAGAAAAAAAAAAAGGGTAAAGACTAGAACAAAAATATTGTTTCTGAGGTTTTTGGAAGTGTGTGAATCAAAAGAAAATCTTTTTTCCCTGCCTTCACCCCTGCAACAGGGGCTGTAACATCTCCAGGGTCCTGGATATTCAGTCTCATAGCATCTTAGAGTCTGGCTAAAACCGTGGGCTATGCAAATCCCACTCCTAGGTATTTACCCAAAAGAAATGGGTAAATGCCTAGGAGTTTTTCCATTCACACGAAAACCTGTACACAAATGTTGATGCATCTTTATTTATAACCCCCCAAACTGGGCACCACCCAAGTATCCTTCAACTAATGAATGGAAACCAACTGTGGTACATCCATACACTGTTCCATACACTGGAACAAACAACAGATGTATGTAGCAGCAGCAGGAGTCTCACGTGCACTTTGCTAAGTGAAAGGAGCCAGTCTCGAAGGGCTGTATGGTTCCATTTATTCTGGAAAAGGCAAAATAGACAGAAAACAGATTTCTGGATGTCCAGGGCTGCTGGTGAATGGATTGACTACAAAGGGGTACCAGGGGATTTTTGAGGGTGATGGAACTGCTCTATACATTGATTGTGGTGGTGGTGTATGCATTTGTCAAAGCTCATAGAATTGTATACCACTAAAAAGGGTAAATTTTACTGTATGTAAATTATACCCCAACTTAAAAAAAGGCATGAACTGTGGAGTCCCCAGCCTGGGAAAAACCTCAGCTCCACCACTTCCTTTTGTGTGACCTTGGACAAGTTACTTAGGCTTTCTGGTTCTCGGTTTCCTCGTCTGTACACGAGGGTTCAATAGCTCCTGCTTCATGGGTTTGTTACAAGGATTCAGTGAATAAACACAGTGCCTGACACCCACTCAGCATCAGATCTCCCAATGACCATACAGCCAAGAGTCACAGCATGAAGTCCCTCCCCACTGGGTCCTGATAGCTCTCAGCCCTGTACTCTTCCACTCCAGGCCTCCCGCCACCTACCCTCTGCCCAGCCTGGATTCCTGGGGAGAAATTGACTCCATCCTTTGAGAACTCTGGGAAGCAATCTGGGTTGCATTACAACTTGGTATTACTGAAACCTGGCTTTGAGTTCCAACCAACTTCCCAGGTGGCGCATCCATTACAGTAGGTAACAAGATGAATCCCCTCTAAAGAGGTTTTCATTGATTAGGATTGATTAGGATGAATCATTTATTAGGATGAAGTTCAGGGCTTGGACTGCACTGTGGGCAGGATTTGAGTGCTCATTCGTTCACTAACAGAGGCAATCACGCAAAAAGATTGCATCCAGCAGCTCTTCTGTGCTAGGGTCTGTGCCGGGGGGTGCTGGCTTGCAAGGGAGAGTCACACCACTCCTTCCCAGCTTCCGTCCCTGTGTGTGCACAGGGTCAGCTACAAACACCTCACTCCTTGGGGTCCTGGCTTTCTCAACTGCCATTGTTAAGGCCAAACCCATTCCGGAACCTAATGGTGCTGGTAAAGAGGATGGGGTTGCTGACCTAAAGAAGAGAAGGAAGTTAAAGGAATGTTTTTAATGGTAGTGGCTAATTTACAAGTTTCCTTTTCTTTTACTACTTTGAAAATACTTGTGATGGACTAGAGAGATACACAGCCCCTCAGACGGGGTAGAGAATTGAGGGGCGAGCACAAGGGGGCTTCAATTGATGTTTATAAAGCTTTATTCCTTAAAATTTTTTTAAATGTCGATAGCCCTAAATGGTAAGTCAGGATGTTAGGAGTTCATACTCATGAATTACAATATACTCTGCACTCCTTCATATGTCTGAAATATTTCTTGTTAATATTTTTAAAGACATACTTCCTTCTTTTTTAGGTAACTGAAACTGTGGTGTGGGACATTTTTTTTTTTTTTTTTTTATCATAGAAAGGGTATTTCTGTGTTTACCTGAGTAATCAATCCTTCCTTGGAAATGATACCCTGATGCTGATTCTTTGTCTCTCTGTCTCTCTCTGTCTTTCTCCTCTCTGTCTCTCCGTCACTTTCTGTCTCTCTCCCCTCAGAATGTTCCACGGGATGCTGCCTATACAGGTTGGATGAACAAATTGATGACTTAAATCCTGACAGCCGCAAGTATTGGTACTTCAATGCCTTTAAATGCTTCCTACCGGCAGGTCAGCTGTACCTTCACACTCCCCGGGAACGGTGGCCGCCACATACTGCAGATGGGGCAGCTTTGAGCTCTCTTTGCTCAAGGACAGGCTCCGGAGAGAAAAGTACTGCATTTCAAAGGAAGGGGGCGAGGGTAGGGGTGGATCAGCCTTGCCTCAAAGGCTAAAAATAAGCCGGCTTTGTAGACTCCTTCCTCCAACTAGTTGGCAGGAAAGTGGGAGGGGGGAAGACAGGGTAGGATCTTTGCATCCTGTTAAGCTTGTGCTGGTCAGAAAGAGTCAAACTGGGAGCCTCCATCCTAGGCTTTCTCCCAAATCAACTTCTTATAACTAGAGCTCATCACTCATCTCTTGGATAATAAGTGTGATTAGTAGAAACCAGGTGGTGCTCTGTCCATCTGTCCCACTGTTAAGAGGAAAGCCCAGTGGGCTGGGGACGCAAGGCAGCCTCCCTGTATCCTCAGTGCACCTGAGCCTGGGCACCTGCCATCTCCGGGCACAGTCTCATCCTTGTAAGGGGTTTGGGGGCTGATGAAAAAACAACCCCTTCTTTCCCTAGAGGGTTTCATAACAAAGGAGATAATGGGCAGGAGCTGCTTTCAGGCTCCTCGAGGAAATCCAGGTCACGTTCCCGGCTTCTTGCGGTCACATGCAAGCTGGCCCTTTAGCCAAGTATGGATTTTTCTCTTCACTGGGTTGCCTTTACTCCTGGACTGTAAACTCTCTCAGTGAGACAAGGACCCCTTTACTGCACGGGATGCTTCTCCTCCCCCACCCATATCTGGGTGCTTGTAAACCTGTCCAATATTCTTTCCGAAGCAATGACTTCCTTTGCAAACAACGGTTAGAGGCATCCAGGAAGCCCAGTAGCTGGCCGGCACTGGGGAATATCAAAGATACAGGCTTGACAAAGATTCTGTGCTTGACAAAACTTTAGTCAGGGGCTTCCCTTGGTGGCTCCGCCTGCCAATGCGGGGGACACGGGTTCCAGCCCTGCTCTGGGAAGATCCCACATGCCGCGGAGCAGCTAAGCCCGTGCGCCACAACTACTGAGCCTGTGCTCTAGAGCCTGCGAGCCACAACTACTGAGCCCACGTGCCAAAACTACTGAAGCCCGCGCACCTAGAGCCCGTGCTCCGCAACAAGAGAAGCCACCGCAATGAGAAGCCTGCGCACCGCAAGGAAGAGTAGCCCCTGCTCACTGCAACTGGAGAAACCCCGCGTGCAGCAACGAAGACCCAACGCAGCCAAAAAAAAAAAAAAAAAAAACTTTAGTCAGGATCCTGATCTGTGCACTTCCTTGTAAAATCCAGTTTGGGCAAGAACCCCGCTAAGTCAGTTTAACCAGAACCCCCCCACCCTCGATATCTGACCAGTTTCATCATCTTCCACCATCCCCAAGTGATGTCTGGTCACCCTGGTCTGTCTTCAGCAAGAATCCTGTGAGGTCAATTTAGCCAGAATCCCCCTTACCCTTGATGTTTCCTCTTAGTAATATTTCATCCCTGACCTCCGTCCTACTCCTTGGCTATAAATTCCCATTTGCCCATGCTGTATTCTGAGTTGAGCCCAATCTCTCTCCGCCACTATAAAATCCAGTTGCAGTGGTCCCTATAACTATCGTGATGGTCCTGAATAAAGTCTGCCTCACCATCTTTAACAAGCATCACTGAGTATTTTTTTTCTTTAACAATCTCCTCCTAGATCCCTGGGCTGAGCATCTTTCCCAGGAATGGTAAGCAAGGAATGAGGTTCTGCTCCTTTGGATACACCAGGTAAACAAACTAGCTCCCTACAAACTAGTTTTTCTTCAGTGAGATGACCCGTGTGTCGAACCCCACACCATGACTGACTCTAGTAATTCATTCTTCAACATAGGAATCTCACTCAGCAAGGCTCAAAGCTGCCATATAGCCAATTTCCCTTTTCTCTGGTGAAAATGCCCCCCACACTGGTTTTAGAGGTGTATCAAGAATCCCAGCCCCTTCAACCCAAGTGTTAATGCTAAATGTTTACCAGGACCTCATATGTTACAGAAACATGTCAACCTTTACATGGGGATAGCACTGAATATAGACGATTCTGTGCAACTTCTAAATGAGGTAAAAAGGCCATCATTGCCTGGATGTGAACCCGAAAAACTGGCAGCTTCCTCCCCCTAAATTTCTAAATGTACTTCTTTGAATTACTTCTAAGAAAGAATATGAACAGCTAACATCTTTTGAGGCTTTACTCTCTGCCAGGCCCTGTGCTCAGCCTTTAAAGAGATCATTTCATTTAATCCCTCCATGTACAGGCGTGGGTGGGGACTAAAGCTGTAATACGGTCATGAAATGTTCCACAGCCCCTCAAGCTTCACCAGTAAGAGATGGAGCTGGGATTCAAGCACCCATCTCTCTAGCTTTGAGTCCAGGTCTCTTAACCACAATTTCCAGAAAGGCACTTGTTGAGATGCAAGTGGTCCAGTGTGGCAAGTGCACAAGAATAGACATTGGAAGACGTGTGCTTTAACCTCTAGGTCGCCTCCGAACTTTTTGTATGATTGTGAGGAATGGTACAACCTCTCTGGGCCTCAGAGATTAAAAGTAGTAAATAATCGTATTACGTCAGCCTCCTTCACAAGAGTGGTGGATGGGATGGGTTTTACTGCTAATCTCTAAAGGGAGACAGAAAGGAGATAGGGAAACACAGGAGGAAGTTATCAACGTCCCTCAGGCTTGCGATGGAAGTTTCGTAGAAAGTATCCCAGAAAGCATCCCGCGTCCCCACTGGGCTCCCTTTCTGGATGGTATCTGGAAGACAGACCCTCCCCACAGCCTTCCTCGGGTTCAGTAGACACAAAGGGAGTTTGGGGGAAAACAACAAACTTGAAATGGGCAACTTTAGGTGTCCGGGTCTCAGAGGCTTCATTTACATATCAAGGGAAGTCACAATGGGCCCCTTTTCTGAGTGCTGGAAGCATTAAAGAGAAAAGGACTTTTTAAGGCCTGGCAACATAGCCATTTTCATTGAAATAGTACAAACAGATAAACGTCTGAGGCAGATTCTGAAGAGGCCCGATAACTGGCATCACATTTCTTTGATATTTGATCTATATCTTTTATTTATTTATTTATTTATTTATTTATTGGCTGTGTTGGGTCTTCATTGCTGAGTACCAGCTTTCTCTAGTTGTGGCGAGCGGGGGCTACTCTTTGTTGCAGTGCGTGGGCTTCTCATTGCGGTGGCTTCTCTTGTTGCAGAGCACGGGCTCTAGGCTCGCAGCCTTCATTAGTTGTGGCTCACGGGCTCAGTAGTTGTGGCTCATGGGCTCTAGAGCGCAGGCACAGTAGTTGTGGCGCACAGGCTTAGTTGCTCTGCAGCATGTGGGATCTTCCTGGACCAGGGCTCGAACCCGTGTCCCCTACATAGGCAGGCAGATTCTTAACCACTGCGCCACCAGGGAAGTCCATATTTGACTTAAAGTCCATCTTTTTGACTTAAAGTCCATCTTTTTAAATATATGCAATGTTTTCGTTCTAGTCCCCTGCATGCCCATTTATTTTAATAAAAATATACTTTTAATTACTTAGTCAAATTACTTATCTTTCCCCCCTAAAACCTTGAGTAATAAATTAGAGTTAATTATTGAGCACAGTGCTAGAAAATTTACAGACATCATCTCATTTAAGCCTGACAGTAAACCTAATGGGGAGGTGCTATTACCCCACCCCCTGCACAGATGGGGAAACGGTTCTCCATTTCACTGCTGCCAGCACGATGCAGAGATGTTTAGCCTGTGGCTTCTCTCTCCTTGGTGTTAGGGATGAGTGCCCTCCCCTCATTACGGTCATATGAAAGAGTCTTTATAATTGTCATCTTCGAAGTATAAAAGGATATATAGGAAATATTATGGTAAACATAATTTCCTCAAACTAGCCACTTCTGTAAGACTAATAAGCCCCTCCCACTTCTTCAAAAGACGTGAATCAGAAAATTGCCTCTTGTATTGCATTATTTCAGATAAAGATTCAGTTTAACGTGGTGATTAAGCTGCTTGGACTTAAAGCATGGGCTTAGGAGTTACAAATCCCCACCAAGCCACTTCCCCCTTGTGTGCTCTTGGGCTAATCATTTACTCTCAGCTTCAGTTACTCACCCATAAATTGGGGATAATAATAGGACCCACCCACGGGTTGTTGGGAGGATTCAATGAGCTAATGCACATACAGCGTGTCAACAAAGTAAGGGATCGATAAATGTGAAATGTTTTTCTTATTAAAGAGATTTTGGATGGAGATTGCTTTAAGCAATGCCTTTTAGTCGACAATGCCTGAAACCACACTTCCAAGATTGGAAACCACACTTCCATTGATTTCAAATTCATCCTCAGATATCAGGCTGGATCTGCTGACATTTGGCTGTGAAAATGAGATTCCTGAAGCAGTGTCTTGAATTGTGAGCATGGGAGTGGCTGTGAGGGTAAAGTCTACTGACTCCTGCCACCCAAATGAATTTCTTTAGAAATCTGAAAGCCATTTACAGGGAAGGATGAATCCATAAGGGGATCAGTTAGCTAGCATGGGGTGATCCCTCTGAGACCATGTCAGCACTTGGTGGCTGCAGATATAATGAGATCACAGCTGCCTTGCCTCAGGGGGCAGCCCTAATCACCCTCAACCCAGGCTGAGCTGATGGTGTCTGCCCCCAGCTGCCCATATTCTCATCTCTCTGCTGCACTGAGAACTCACAGAGACAGGGCCAGGCAGGCTTCAGATCTGCATACCCACCCTTGGCACATGGTACCTGTCATGTAAATCCTTTCAGAATGAATTCATGGGAGGCTGTCAAATTCTCTCCACTCTTCTCTAGGGTATATCTGTGTAACCAGTGCCAGTGCTATGGCCTGTACATATGGGTCAAAACAAGAGCCTTACAGCCCTTGCAATCTTCTTTTCCCAGACCTGGTACATAAGGCTGCCCTTCAGCTAAGTGTAACCTCAGAAAGAGTCAGGTCATTCAGGCACAATCTTTATATTCTTTATATTTTAATTGCATAAGTATCTTAGTCTCCTGGGTATCATCTTTCCCACAGATTTCTGCAGCTGGACTACTTAGGCCAATGAAAGAGCTAATCTGTTTTACGTTAATTCCGTTAGCTTTGGTTTCTTGACCTAGTTTCTGAATTAGGAGAAAGATGGGGAAGGGGGCACCCTTCCAGAGTCTTCTAAACCCCACCTAAGGAGAGGACTTGGGAGTTTTGGCTACTCTCCCACTCTCTCATTTGAGTGTGTGCTTGTCTCCCAACCCTGATCCTCTATACGAAGATAGGAGAGAAGTAACATACTGGACAAACTTAATAAGAGCTTCCCTCCATGGACTTCATGGAGCCTGAATCCCCTACCCATAAAGAGATTAGTCTAGTGTCCTGACAAGGACCCTGGATTTATCATCATTGGCTCTGCCTCTTGCTGGCTGTGACATTTTGGATAATCATTTAACCTCCCTAGACTTCAATTCTTCATTTATAAAAGCAGGAGCAGCCTACGATATTTTTAATGTTCTCTGTAATACTAAAGACTAGATAGCCCTCTACAAATTCGAGGAATGATTAGTCTCCCTGGAAAATGCCTTCTTTCCCCGCAACATGAGCTGGTGGAAGGTTCTGAGAACAAAGGTCCCTAGGGAAAG
>NW_006791012.1:3422520-3439751 GCF_000442215.2 Lipotes vexillifer
CACCAAGTCACACTCAGAACAACAAAAGAGAGGCTGCAGAACTCCCCAAGTTATCTCCCAAAACCTTTGTGGAGACATGAGAATCTCTCTCTGAAAGTTGCCTTTCCCATAGGAATGAATAGAAGCAGCAATTGTCCTGAAGCCACATCAGTGGAAATCTTCGTCTTGAACCAGAAGCTCCTAATATATTAACTGAGGTAGGGACTGGCCCTTTTAGAGGGCAGAATACATCAAGACTTGCCTAAAGAACTAACCTGCGCTCTATAGTCCAAGGCTATTTTGGGTCTTAGAAACTATAAGTGCAATTAAAAAAAAAAAAAAATCAGTGCTCTCAACAACTGAAAGTCATTCCAGCTACTCAAAATTTCTCTCCACATATGTAGCCATGGACTCTCCTGGAGTCTGGCTACAGCATTTGAGCCTTGTGCAGACACCAAACTACTTAGCCAGCAGACAAAACATAGGGAGCTCCAATCATCCAATCAAGAGACCATGAAAATATGGGCCATAATTCTCTGGCTCTGCCACTGCTCACCAAAGACAAAGTCTGGCCACCTTCCGACCTTGCTGACGGTAGCTTCAGGGAGTTGGGATGGCCCAGTGTCCTCTTCCCCTCCTCTTTCTCTTAGTTGTACCCTAAGATTGTGGTGCACAAATAGAGAACTTTTGTTTTCTTACAAGAAAGGTATCTGTTTTCCCCAAAGTTACCTGAGAAGTTTTTACCAGTTTAGCACCTCAGCCTCAGCCTTAATCCTGAAAACTTTCCATCTCCGGACTCTCTATGCCTTTGGCCACAAGCAGGCTCTCGAGGTTGCCCCTGTAAGCCCTGCCCCAGCCCTCTGGAGCTGTGAGAGTCAGACGACAGAAGAACAGGGTCTGCCCCGAAGCCAGGCTCACCAAGGGCCTGTCCTATGGCATCTTGCGGTGAACTGGCGGGGCATGAGGAGGAAGTTGTGGTCTCCTCAGGAGTTGACTGGCAGGATGCTCCAGGTCCCTCAGGCTCCATCCTGGCACCACTGGGTCTGAGAGGATCGATAGCTCAGCACCAATTTCAGTAGACCAATTGGGAAGCTCTGCTGTAGACCCTCTGCCCTCTAATCCATGGTTTCCTCATCTGCAAAATGGGAGAGTAACAGCAACCACACTGAGTGGTTGACCCCATGAGATTATTATGGAGGCAAAGTGCCCAGTACAGTGCCTGGCACACAGCAGGCATTCACCACTCCTGGTGCTTTTTCCTTGCCTCCACCTCCATTCTGAAGTCCACTGCTGAGGCTGGTAAAGCCATCTGATTTACCAACTCTTGAGTGGTATGATCTATCAGTAGCCTTGCAGAGAACTAGGATGAAGAGTACCTTTCAGCGTTGCTTCCTTTTTTTTTTGCCAGTGTTGGGTCTTGGTTACTGCGTGCAGGCTTTCTCTAGTTGCGGCGAGCGGGGGTTACTCTTCGTTGCGGTGCGTGGGCTTCTCATTGCAGTGGCTTCTCTTGTTGCAGAGCATGGGCTCTAGGCACGTGGGCTTCAGTAGTTGCAGCACACGGGCTCAGTAGTTGCGGTGCTTGGGCTCTAGGGCGCTCGGGCTCTAGGGCACCCGGGCTTCAGTAGTTGTAGTGCATGGGCTTAGTTGCTCTGCAGCACGTGGGATCTTCCCGGACCAGGGATCGAGCCCATGTCCCCTGCAGTGGCAGGTGGATTCTTAACCACTGCACCACCAGGGAAGTCCCTCAGCATTTCTTCTATTAAGAAAAAAAATTACCCACTAACACAATACAGTAAGTCCCCTACATATGAACCTTCAAGTTGCAAACTTTCAAAGATGCAAACGTGCATTCACATGTCCTATCACGTAAGTCAGTTTGCGTGTTTGGTGTACATTGTCACGTGCGTGCATCCTGTACAAGTAGTTGTGCTTTTGTGTATTTTACTGTACAGTAGTGTATAGAGTACAGTAGTACGATATCTTTATTTCATGCCCAGGATGTCCAGAGGCAAGTGTAAAAGCAGCAGTGATGTAGCTGGTACCGCTAAGAAGCGCCAGGAATTGGAGGCTCAGAGAAAGGATGAAGAGCGACAAGAGGAAGAAAAAGAACCGAAGAGATTCACGACACAGGAAATGAGGGGATTTTCTTTATGTGAGGAGGCACTATTAGTGCACTGTTAGGCACTGTGAGTTTTGAGGCACAGGACCCGAACGTAGAATGGTACACGAAGGTTGCAGCGGCCGTTCAGAATAGAATCCAGTGCTGCTGTGTCATATATGACAAGAAAAAAAGAGCTACTACCCAGACATCACTGGATCGTTTATTCAAGAGGGTAGATAGAATTGAATCCAGCAAGGAATCAGAACCTGTGCCATCAACGTCAGGCGTGAATGAAATTGCAGCTTGCCCTCTGTCTCCTATTGCTGACGATCCTTCAGCTCTACCATCTCCCCGCTCCTCTCCCTCCTCCAGTCGGTAACTCTTCTTGCCTGTTCACTCGATGCCAGCCCCTGGATGCCAGCTGCTGTACTGTACTACTGTACTTTTCAAGGTACTGTACTGTAAGATTTAAAAATTTTTCTTTATTTTTTGTGTTTGTTTGTTTTTTATGTATTGTTTGTGTGAAAAGTATTATAAACCTATTACCATACAGTACTATATAGCTGATTGTGTTAGCTGGGTACCTAGGCTAACTTCGTTGACCGTGCGAACAAACTGGGCTTACCAACATGCTCTCAGAATGGAACTTGTTTATATGTAGGGGACTTGCTGTACTGTAAATCAACTATACTTAAAATTTTTTAAAAAATTTAAAAAAGAAAACATTATCCAATGCCCTTCCCATGTTGCATAAAAGCATTTATAACAAGCCCACCTGAGGGTTATCTGATGCTCTCCAGTAGAGGTTCTCGGGGATTTCCCCAGCGGTCCAGTGGTCGAGACTCCACACTTCCACTGCAGGGGGCACAGGTTGGATCCCTGGTCGAACTAAGATCCCACATGCTCTGCAGCCAAGTAAATAAATAAATATAGATAAATAAATAGCTTAAAAAACTGAACTCATAGAAACAAATAAACAAAAATCTCAAAGAAAACAAAAATAAAAAAGGAAGACTGGTGTCCACCGCTGACACTTTTGTTTTTAATAAATTTATTTGTTTCTTTTTGGCTGCACTGGGTCTTTGCTGCTGCACGCGGGCTTTCTCTAGTCGCTGCGGTGGCTTCTCTTGTTTCCGAGCACAGCCTCTAGGCGCGCTGGCTTCAGTAGTTGTGGTGCACAGGCTTAGTTGCTCCGTGGCATGTGGGATCTTCCTGAACCAGGGCTCAGAACCCACGTCCCCTGCTTTGGCGGGCAGATTCTTAAGCACTGCGCCACCAAGGAAGCACCCAGCTGACCCTTTTAAGTGTCTTAAAGATCCCAGGCCCACCTGTCTGTCCTGCTCTGTCTCCCCCAGGTTACTGGTTGTGGCTCATTTCCCATAACTCTCAAAGTGCCTCATGATGGTGGCCTTGTATCTCTGGAGGCAAGGGGCAGTAAGCCAGGATAGATGAGGCCTGATCCAGGAGCCACCCGCCATCCTTCTCAGACCTACCTTCCTGGCTCCCACACCTCCATAACACTGAGGTCAATGCCTTCCAAGTTCTGGGGCCTAAGAACTGAGCTCCTCGTCAGGGCACTGATACTGATGTGAGAGATGACTGATTAAGTGATTATCCGGGATGGTAGAATTGCAAACGTGAGGCTAGTTATACATCTGCTAGTTTTTCATGTGGTTATATGCCAAACGCTTGCAAAAAATCTGGCCCATTCATGATCCATTTACAAACTGCTACAGAGACAATAAAAGCTGGATTTGGGTCTTAACAATAAAGTTAATTTTTTCAATACTTAAACTCCATTTGAAACATGTTTGAAGAGGAATCATGTCCATAAAATAATCACTCCCTTAATGCTATGAAAGTTTTGTGTTCATTGTACTTGAGATCATTGCCACCTAACGCAATAGCACCATTGGTGTTCCTTTTAACTGACTTTATTGTTTTGGAACCATTGAAAAGCATTTTAAAGCTTTGGATGATTTTTTTTAAGCGCTGACTAGGCCAAGCTGGTCATGTGGAAATGTGCTCTATTTGGTGAGAAAGGGGAGGGGAAGAGGGCTGGAGGGAGTGAGCTCCTGAGCAAGCTGGGAATTGCCAGGCACTACAGCCTGGTACATCCTCCTTGGGCTGCCGTAAGGAGGGACTGAGAAATAACTGGCAAAGCTCTGTAGGTTGAGGAATGTCTGTACGAAGCATGATGATATATGTATAAAGAGAGAGAAAGGAGGAAACAGTAGAGATACCGATGTAGGTAGGCCAGATTGGTATAGAGATATGGGTACATATGAGCATTTGTAGAAAGATATTAGAATGCTTCATAGTTTTCCAAATGCTTTTACACAACATTCCAAGAATAACACTTAGTGAGCTTTTACTATGAGCGAGGTGTTAGGTCTACAAGGGGGACTCAGAGAAAGGCCCTCAAGCAGCTCACATTCTGGTTATCAATATGTAACATCACCTATATCTGTCCTGTGAAATCCAAATGAAATGTTCACTGCTGTCAATATAACATAGATATCATATGTTTGTTTATTTAAATTTGGAGATCAACTTGAGAGGATATTTTATTCATCCCTAGTTAATGGAGTGACGACAACAGGGTGAGAAAACGGAGACGGGAAGGAGGTAGATTTACAAGGTCATTTGGTCAAGACACTGCCCTAGAAAAATGCCCTGTCATCTTAAGGGATCCCAGCACATCCTTTCTTGGTGAGTCAGAAATTGGTTTTGGCTGGCACTGTCCACAAGTTTGTGTTCTGGCATGGTGCCCATACCTTTACCCCTGCATCGTCTAAGAAGTAGATGAATGCCATTCTCCAGACCAACCAAACCAGTTAGGAGCCATGTTAGAAAAAAAAGTTTAAAAACAACAACAACAAAAAACACTTCATGGTGAGACCTGAAAATAGAACTTTTATCCTTGACAGCTATCCAGAGTAAGTGAGTTCCATGGCTGGAAGCCATCACGCCATCTGTCTGGTAAGTCATTCAGAAAAGTTCCCCATCTTCAGGTCTTTAAAGATGAATGCCTATAAGCCCGAATGACCTCAGCTGTGTGCCGAAGCCTGAAGTCCCTGATTTCTCTTCCCAGCCCTGAGGCCTCTTCTGAAGTCATCCAAGGAAGTCACTTAACCACTCAATTTCCTTATCTGGAAAAAGGATAAACCATTCCAGTGCCTTTTGTTCCTACTTATCTCCCTAGGGAGTTTGTGGTAGCTGTGTACCTAGGAATCCTATCTAAAGTGTCCAGTGTTACAGAGACCAGCAAAATGCCTGGGTGACTGACTTTGGATTCATTGATGTTTCAAGAATTTGAATAACTGGAGGATGTGGGAGTGGACGTCAGGTCTGGCCCTGTCTTTCGTGTTTCTGAAAACCTGGTGATATAAACAAGAGAGAAAATCGTGAATATATTCTTCCTAAAAGACACTCTTCTGAAGCATTACTACTGTCTTCTGGGTCCTGGACCTATACACGGCATATTCTTCCTCACTTTTCTATGGAAAAAAATTTCTTTCCTTTGCTCTACCCACCGTGCCCAAGAAGAGAGACATGAGGCTGCCACTGAAACCAGTGCTGCTTGGAAGCCACCATATTGTAAACCAAGGCTTCCAAGTTATGAAGCCACAGGGTGTGTCAAGAGGCACCCGCCCACGCCTTCTTTACCACTTCAATGGAAAGAGAGCTTAGCCAGAATTAGAGGATTTAAAGCAACCAAAGAAAGTTAAAGCCAAAGAAGGACAGACTGGCATTGTCTTAGTGGTCTGCTTTCAGGCTCCATCTATTTATACTTCCTGTTTGATCGAACAATACTCAGGTTGACAGTGATTCGGACTTTATCTGGCATCCAAGTTACCTGGAGAGCTTATTAAAATTCTGATTACTGGGCCCACCCCAGTAATTTTGGATTCAGAAGGACAGAGGGGCCTCAAAATTTGCCTATTTCCTACAGATTTGAAGGAGATGCTGTACTGCTGGTCCAGGGAATCACACTTGGAGAACCACTGGGTCGAAAGGTACTTTCTTTTCTTTTTTTAAAAATAAATTTATATATTATTTTTGGGTGTGTTGGGTCTTCGTTGCTGCACACGGGCTTCCTCTAGTTGCGGCAAGCAGGGGCTACTCTTCGTTGCGGTGTGCGGGCTTCAGTAGTTGTGATGCTCACGCTTCAGTAGTTGTGGCTCGCGGGCTCTAGGGCACAGCCTCAGTAGTTGTGGCGCACGGGCCTAGCTGCTCCGCGGCATGTGGGATCTTCCCGGACCAGGGCTCGAACCCACGTCCCCTGCATTGGCAGGCGGATTCTTAACCACTGCGCCACCAGGGAAGCCCAAAAGGTACTTTCTTACAGGGGAAAAATCTTATGTTCTGTGTCTAATTAGGGTGACCAGGTGTCCTGGTCCTGTTGGGATTGAAAGGTTTCCTTGAATGCAGGACTTTTCAGTGCTAAAAGTGGGATGGTCCTGAGCAAATGAGGGTGGTTGATCACCCTAAAAATAGAAGAGATGGTGACAACCTAATCTTTTCAAAGTTTGGGTTAATTCAGCAGGCTAACTAGTTAGTTAAGAATTTACTCAGTCCCAGAGGCCACATCTGGGAGTATGAGACAAATTAAAGAGAACAATTGTAGTTCTTTCCTCAAAGGATTCCCAAGCTAACACATTTTTATTGACTGCCTACTTGTATGCTAGGTATTTGACAGGGAGGGCACATTGGTGAATAAGACAGACATGGGACCTGCCCTCATGGACCTGACTATCTAATGGGGAAGACAGAGAACCTGCGTGAACAAAGGTGAAATGGAAATAATTCTCCTCTTGAAGTGGAGTTATGAGGCTTAATTGAATTAATGTCTGGAGCTACAAGAGGGAACAGTATGTTACAATTCTTATAATCACATGACCGGAATCTTCTGAAAAGTCCTGATTTATGAGATCACATTTCCCAGTTTTTGCAGGAGGGAAAAAAACGGCCATGAAGATAGAAGTCAGAAACTCAGGCTTAGTTCTGGCTGGGCTATTCACTTCTGTCTGACCTTGAAAGAGACGTTGATGTCTTTGCTCCTCAATTTCCACACAACATAAGAATCAGATGAAATATTATTATGGAAACACTTTCAATATCAACAAACTGATTTATTTGGAAGGCAAGTTATTTGGAAAGGTATCACACAAATTCTAATATCACAAATTCCCTACTGCAGCCAAAGTATTCAAATCAGAATAATTTCTGTGACCTGTGGTTCTTTTATGGAAACATTTTTTTTAAATATAGAGAGCCTAGGTGAGTATAAGGTTTTCACTTTAAAGGAAGGAGCTTCCATGATTTAGGACATATGGAAACTTTTTCAAAGACTTGGAAATTTGCATCACTCTATTTGAATTCAAATTTCTAAAGCCAGAGATTCTAACAAATACCTAAGTAGTTTTAGGAAAAAAATACACATCTATTGTTGTCTCTATTTTTTCATCTCAAAAAAACGTCTTTTTTGTAAAGTTGAAAGCTATTTAAATATATATTTCTAAGGCTTCCTTTTTTCTTCACTGGCTGTATGTATGTACAGGTATCCTACGGGCTTAAGATGTATATCTGAATCATGTCATCCCCTGCTGTCAACAATTTAGTAGTTTCCCAGGGCCCTTAGATTAAGGCTCAAATAACCCTAGGCTAATGATTGTCAACCCTGGCTGCTTTACCTGAAGGAACCTAAAAAGAAAAAAAGAAAGAAAGAAAAACCTGTATCTAATCCCTCCTCCAGCTGAATCAGAATCTTTGTGGGTAGAGCCTGGGTACTACATTTTGTAAAAGCCATGTGATCTGGCACTTGTTACCTCTCCAGTGGCCTCTGCCACTGCCCTCACCTCCCTGGCTCTGCTCAGCCTCACTGGCAGAGTCCTTGATACTAGACATAGTCCAGGGCATTTGCACATGCTGCTCTCCCTCTCTTGGTTTAAGCATTCCTTCCCTGACCTCCCAGAACTATACCAAATTGCTCCAGTGCACATTCTCCTAGCACCAGACCCTGGCCTCCTTAGCCCATCTTACGGCTGCATTGTACACTTACTTATGAGATCCTTGGTTTCACGTCCACCTCCCCACTAGTCTATGAGTTCCTTGAGATCAGAGGCTGGTTGGTTACTGCTCAGTGTGTCTTTCCCAGTTCCAGTGAAGGGCCTGACAATAAGAGGTGCTCAGTACTTATATCAAATGTAGAAAATGAATGACAGGATGGAAGATAATCCAGTATCTTGTCACAGGTTTTAAGGGATGAAAACATACACGTTTTTTTAAAGTCATGTGTAAATCTAAGCAAGTACTGTCATAAAACATTGAACCCCATTTAACCTTAGCTATAGCTTTCCCAGCCAAGATTCAAAGATAAGTATCATTTGGAAAATAAAATTACAGAACTAATATAATGAGCCATATCCTGTTGAGAGTTATTTGGGGAGGTGCCTAGAAAAGGAGGGTTGTCTGCTGCCTTTTCAATGCCACGATGGGGATCCACAGTTTGAGGCCTCCCTTCCAGAGAGATATTTTCTGAAAGAAGAGTTAGGCCCCGTGGTAACTGCATGCAAAGCCTGGCTCTGCTTTCATCCTGCTTCCGTTGGGGCCTCCCTGTTATTCGGTCAGTTAGTTCATAAATAATATCTGCTCCTAAATCCAGAAATGCAAATCGATAGGACTTCGGTTCACATATTTGTAGCTCGAAACATCAGAGAGCTTGAGTCTGCCATAGCCACTCCTGTAAGCCTCTGAAAAAAGCCACAGCTGGTCATCTTGAACAACTAAACTGAAATGCGCAGTAGGTAAAGTTAAGCCACAAAACAGAGAACTGTGTTCAGATCCTGCTTCTACCCCTAATTACCAGTGAGAGACCTTATGCAAGCTACTTAGCCTTTCTGCACCTATTTGTCCTTGTCCCTAAAAGGGTTTAATATCAATAGAACCATATCTCATGGGATGGTTTGTAGTTAAATGAATTAATACACATGACATTCTTAGAATAGTACCTGGCACATAGCTCCTAGGAGCTCAAACTGCCTCTGAGAATTCATGCTTGCCTTGAAAAGGGGAACGTGAAGCGTGTATATATGTCTGTATCTAGTAGATCCAAAAATCACCTGCCGAAATTGTCAGAATGATGGGAAAACCTAAAAGTCAACTCAGCTTAGAGAGACCATGCCCACACGAACACCCATACCCTACATCTTGGGCCCCAGAAGGAGATACAGGGAACAGATCACATGCCCCACGTAGCCACTGGTCCAAGGAGGATGAGAGACACATGAAACACAGTTGGATCCAACCTGGTGCTTGGATCCCAGAGCAAACAGCCAGCCTAGTTTAGTCAAGCCAACCTGTAGACCTATGAGCATGAGAATAAAGGATTGTTGTTTTAAGCAACTGAGCTTCAGGATAATTAGTTAGACAGCATAACTGTGGCAGTAGCAAGCTGACAACACCACTTTACGTCATAGGAATCCAACTCTAGAAAAGGGGGAGGAAGGTAGAGGCTGACCGTTATGAGTTACATAAGAAGTGGGTGTCTGTTTTATCTGGTAAGCTATATTGATTCAGTCATTCATTTATTACTTCATTCAAAAGATATCTAATGAGCCACCTACTATGTTTTAGGTACTGGGGACAAAACAGTAAATAAAACAGATGGAAATCCCTGCTCCATGGAGCGTATATTCCAGTATGTGAGATGCATTTGCTACAGGCTTCCGTGAGCAGAGGAAATGGTTTTAGAGCATCTCCACTTCGGCGCAGCCAACTGATTTACATTTGTTTAGCTATTACAACACAGGCTTTTAGCCATTCATGCAACCCAACTTAGTTCCCTTCTCTACTTCTCTTTTTAAAGGAATGACTTGCCCTGAGTTCCTACTACTTGACAAGCACTAAAGCTACATTATTTTTAATCATGACAAAATCTTTAGAGCACGGTTAACAGTACGGGTTTCCCCCACTATCCGAAAAGAGTGTTCCTATGAAACTTTTCATATGCCGAAATGGCGTAAAGCAAAGAAGCAATTACCTTACGACACATCCTGCTAATGGATACGCAAAATAAATTGAGATAAAATACAGATGCTCACAGACACAGTTAAAAACTATGGCAGCTGGATGTTGAGATGCTGAGTGTAGTTCCCAGAGAAGGCGCTTGGTTGTTTCACTGTTGCTGCTTGGGGTGCACTGCCTCTATGATTGCTCACGCAAAACCAATGCTGAACGCCTTTTTTCACTTTCCGACTTCTTTTTGAAACGTGAAAACCCTCTTCGGATGTCTTGCAGTTTTAGAAAACAGGTACTGATGCAGGTCTTTTGTAAAAGCGAAGGGGCATAAAGCAAACTTTCAAAAAGCACGGGATACATGTATTCTCATTACCTACCTTAGGAAACAGGTGAGAAAGGTGAAGTAATTTGTCCATAGTCACACAGCTGGGAAAGACCTGGGATTTGAACCAGTTATGTATAGCTACAAAGCCCTGTTTTGAAGACGCATGTTGCCTCCATAAGCCTGGCATTGCCCTGGAAGGTTTTAGATTAAAAGAAAATATTCTCTAATGTCAGATCACTTCGAGGTGTAATGAAAATGGTGGTTTCTGGAGATACCTCTATAACTTCACCTTCTCCTTCTAAATAAATTAGTTTCTTTTTTTCTGATTCATATTTCATGAGCACATGTGCTCTAAGCCAACTAGAAATTCTTCAAACTGCTACACATCTCAGAACATATAATCCTAGTTAGACCTTCAAATTTCTGGTCCAAAATCTAATCCCAAAACTTACTCCAAAAAAGCAACAGAAAACAACTATTGGCCCTGGAATAATAATCTTAGAAGTCAATATAAATAATAAAATATTAAAGGTGATGGCTCTACTGACCAAATTTGAACATTAAAAAACAGTGATGAGAGAGGACTATAACACTGAACAAAACAAAAAAAGGAATCTAGAATTCAGAGTTAAACATTTTAAAAGGTGGGATGGGACACTATTTTTCAACAAATAAATGATAGATAATAAATGTAGAAGGAAGGCTGTAATCAGAAAATTTACCATTTTGCAACCACTGATGTAATAATAAATGCTTTGAGCAAAATCACCAATAGGTGCTAAATCATTGGGTAAAAGATTTTGGGGGAACAGGATATTTCCTGCTCTCAAAGTATTACCTCTCTTTTATTCCTCATTAATGACAAAGGGTAAAAAGTACCTTTACAATAGAGAAATCTGATGGACACCACCTGAACCAAGCAGTCAAAATTAGCATCACCAATATGGGTAAATTGATGCATACCTCCTGGTGACTTGCAGAGGGAAATCCCCAAAATGTCGCATGTTATATTCTTGCCAAAAAATGTTTATCCAGAGTGCCTGATCACAAGGAAACAAGCTGGCAAGTCCAGGTTGGAGCCATTCAACAGGACAACTGGTCTGGACTCTTTCAAAATGTCAATGTTGTGAAAGACAAACAAGAACAACAGGTGAGGAGACTGTACTAAATGAAAGAAAACCGAAGAGACATGACAACCAAATGCAAAACAATGCAACACTTGATCCTTGACTGGATTGGGGGGTGGAGTGGGGAGGACTTTAAAAGACATTCCTGGAACAATTGGAAAACTTCGGACTGTATTTCAGATAATACTATTTCACTAATGTTAGATTTTGTGGATGTGCTATTGAGATTGAGTTGTATAGGAAAATGTCTCTTCCCTTAGGAAATGCATGATGAAGTATTTGGGGTTAAGTATCAAGTTGTCTGCAATTTAATTTCAAAAGGTTCGCCACGTATGTGTGTGTGTAGATAGTGAAGGGGTTCAGAGCAAGTCTCCCCAAAATGTACCACTTCGGCATGTGAATTATTTTGAGTGAACCTGAAGCCCAATTAACTTGAGTTTCAAGTTAATGTGCCCAAAGGAAGCCCCAAAGACTCAGGAACAACTTTTTACCTACCCCTTAACTACCCAAAAGAATTTAGATAGGGGGCCTGGCTCTGAGAGAGAGCTATTACCAGAGATAACTTTCATCTGAATGACCTATCTGTTTGGCAGGGCAGCCACCTAATTACCAAACATCTGCTCTTATTGTCTTGTGACTTACCCTCACCTTTGAAGCCCCATTCCTTAGCTCAGGATGGAACATGAGCCTCACTGTCTCCCTTGCCCTTGGGTCTCAGATTCTTATGGGGCCCTCATATGTATGTAATTCAATTTGTTTTCCTCCAGTTAATCTTTCTTATGTTAATTTGATTATTAGACCAGCCAAAGCACCAAGAAGAGTAGAGGAAAAATTTTTCCTCCCCAACATTGGATGATAGATAGATAGAGAGATAGAGAGACAGATAAGGAATAGATAATCTCAAGCATGAAACGAAAAAAGAGAAAGATAGAAAAAGAAAGCAAATGTTAACAACTGTTAATCTAGGTGAAGAATCTAGCAATTTCATTTGCTCTTTCTTTCAACTTTAAGTTTTTAAAAATTCAGAATAGAAATTGGGGGAATAAAAATAAAGGTGTTGGAATAGAAGGTGTCTTCATTCCTCACCTTGCTGGCATTTGAAAAAACGCCAAGATCTGAAGCAGATCATCCTCGAAGATGTGGTCCTGTCTGAATCCCTGGGTCGGGTCAACTGTCCTCACTGCAAACCCACACTGAGTGCCTAGCATTTTTACTCGGCACCCTCAGGAGCTGACCATGGGGTGATGGCTCCCCTGCTCCTTCCTTGAGTCTGGGACATTATGATGACTCTTTGGAGCTGGCTTTGATAGACAAGAGGATATTCAGGCATTGCTGGGAAAGACCGTGAAGGGTGAGTCAGGAAAAGGAGATGAGGGGGCAGAGAGACGGGATGTTCGCAGCCAGGAAGCAACTCAGGGAATGTGTGGGAAATGTGGAGGAGGGGAGTCTGGGAAAGGGTAAAGGAGCAGGGGCTTATCTAAAAATGCTTTAATACAAACGCAACATCAGAAGGCTTATTTGCTCTTGTTTATTTACCTACCACAGGTTCCCACTGTGAAGTAGGCAGGCACCACTTACCTGCATTTCCTCATCCTGCAAGTGAGCATAATTCCTTCCACATTCTTTCATCCAAGCCCTCCTTTCCTTGCAAACAGCTGGCTTTCTTCAAGTTAATGTGCCCAAAGGAAGGAACAAAAAACTTTAGAGCTGGAATATGTGTAGAGGCAGATTGTAGGAGGGCAAGGGTAAAAACAGGAAGACAAAAAAAAAACAAACAAAACAAAACAGGAAGACCATGTTGGAATCTTTTACAGTCACCCCAGTGACGGATGATGGTGGCCTGGACCAGATGGTTACAGAGGAGGTGGTCTGAGGCAGTCGAATTCTGGATGCGTTTGCTGGCAGAAGTCAAGAGTGCTACATTGCTGCCTGGCCTACAAACATCACTGGCCCCTCTAATGTTCCTATAGCATTCCCCACCTCTGTGGTTTATATTCTTCTTTAACAGGAGGGCTTGGTTCTCAGAGCCACAAGGCAAGTTGGAGTGTGGACCGATGAAGGCAAATCCGTCCTTGATCCTGGAAATAGGATTCAAAGGGCATGACCTTCTGATAAAGATTGGTCAGCAAAATCAGAGGAAGTCGGGTCCAGCTCAACGCTCCACATTTTCCAGGAAGCCTTACTTCGCAATGTGATGCCTGCCTCCTATGAATTCAAAGGCAATGTCATCTATAGCAATAATATCCTACCTGACATGAGTATAGTACTTTACCCATGTTTTACACCATTTGGAGAGGTCTTTCCTAATGCCTAGCCTAGATTATAATCCCTGTTCTTTTTTCCCCTGGTATCTTGTTCTTTACTAGATTGCAAACCTTTATGAGGAAAAGACAATGTTATACCTCTGGTGCCTAACACAGCACCTCGTTCATGAAAGGAATTTCGTACATCCCTACAACTGAATGAATAATCAGTCACCCTTTTAATTTTCAAAACAACTCTTCCAGGATGGGTGTTATTGTCTCCACTTCATTGATGAGGGGAAGGATCTGTTGGGAGATCGTTGTAACAAAGCTAGTTAGTGCAAGAACTAACTGGCAGTGGTACCCAAGTCCCAGCTCTCTCCTTTATGCTCCACTTGGAACCTAGAAGAAACATCCATTCATTTAATCAGTCAACACACACTTTTTGATTATTCCCCACACATCAGGCTTTACTTAGGGAACATACACTCATTGGGGGACATACTAAAAGGAGTAAGATTTGTGTTCAGATGCTGGAAACCAGAAGCAGGGAAATGAACATAATACACAATCGCATTATAGGGTGGTGAGTACCATGGGAGCTCCTAAGAGGAATGTCTAAATCTGCCTGGGTGAGGGAAAGCTTAAATGGGTCCATTTGATCTGGGTTTTGAAAAAAAAAAGTACTTTTCTAGGAACAGAGCAGGAAAGGTTATTAAAGGACAAGGCTCATGGCTGGCACCTCCAAAGCTGAGTAACCTCGTTTCCAGCTCTGTTACTGACTCTCACATCCCAGCCAAGTCCCAGAAGCTGTGGAGGAATCGGTCCCAGGACCAGAGGCTTGCTTACCTCAAAAACAGTCAGTGCAACAGGAGACCCACAGTGCAGAGCCAGGTTGCATTATACACATCCCTAGAGCTCACCTACCTGGGCCACCATATACAGATGAAAATATCATCTATATGAATGACATTCATTGGATTCAGGCAATGCTCAACTCTCACCATCGCACATGTGGCTCCAACATCTCATTTCAATCAATATATAAAATCTATTTTTGCTAGAGATAAGAGAACGATGTAGGTCATCTGACATGGAATAAAGTGAGGTACAACTTGTTGCGAGTAATCGAGCATTGGAGCAAGGGAAGACCACTGGTTTATTGGAACCGAGGAAAAGTTGCCTCCTAAGAATATAACAAACCAGCCAGGGCAGTCAACAGTCCTTCTGAGATGTGGTGCTGGAGGGCAGCCGAGAGAGGAAAGTTAATCTGTGAGCATTGTCATACTGTACTAGGAATCGGGGAGGGGGGGGAAGCTATTACCATAAGCAGTTAATTGACAGGAATTTTTTAAATAGGAAAGCACAGTGATCATATTTACATTTTACAAAGATAACAGACAGCAGTATGTTAGGGGAGCAAAGGACAGAGGCAGTGAGATTGTTCAGAAGATTAATGAAAAAATACCAGTGAGAGATGACGAGGCGTCTATCCAGGTAATGAGAATTAAGAGGAGGAAATGGATTCAGAAGCTATTTAGGAAATAGTCATCAAGACCTGATGACTAATTGCATGTCAGGGGTGAGAAAACGGGAGGAGAGGATGACTCCTAAGTTTCTGACTTGGGAAAGTATTTGGATGGTGGTTGGAAGAAGAGAAAGGGAGAGAGGCATAGAGAAAGAGAATCCTTAGTGTGTGTGTGTGTGTGTGTGTGTGTGTGTGTGGTGTGTGTGTCTGAAAACAGAATTCAGATTTCTAACTGTTGAAGTGACTGTGGACCATAGGCATAGGTTTCCAGTAGGTAGCTGGATATGTGGTCTGCAATTTAGGAGAAAATACCTAGCAATTAGAAAATAGTAACTTGAGAGTGATCAGAGTTTAAATGGTAAGTAGGAGTGGATGAGGTAACCCAAGGAGACCACAGAGAGAGAGAGAAGGCTGAGGACCCAAACTTAGCAAACGTCAACATTTATGGGGCAGTTAGAAGCAATTGCCCATGAAAGAGGCTGCTTTAAACTGTAAACACCACTGGGAGCCTTAGATGTTCTAGCTCAGCTGGAATTGCATTTGGCTGAACGTAATAGAAGCCTGACTTTCTCATCTAGAAGGCAGTCCAGGCAGGGCTTAATGAAGCCATCAAGACTCACGCTCCTTTCAGATCCTTTTGTCCTCATGGTCCTAAAATGGCTGCTCCACCTCAGGCATTACGCCTGTGTTCCAAGCAGAAAGAAGGGGAAGGGCAAAGGGCAAGAGTCATTTGCCAAGCCTCCCCCTTTTTTTCAGAAAGATAATTGTTTTCTGAAAAGCCTCACCCATTACGCTAAAAACTACAACTCATTGGCCAGGATCGGGGATACAAATATCTCACCCCATGGGTGCCTGGGGGAGATGAGGTGTTTTTGTTTTTTTAACTTTTTGTTTGGAAATAATTTCAAACTGATAGAAAATTTGCAAAAATAGTACAAAGGACTCCTGTATACCCTTCACCCCAAATTTCCAAATATTAACATTCACCACATTTACTTTATCATTTTCTCTGCCTCATGCATATTCACTTCTACATACTTCAGGATATGCTTCCTTAAAGTAAGGGTCTTCTCTCACATAACCATAATACAATGATCGAAATCAGAATATTAACATTGATACAATGCTATTATTTAATCTACAGCTTTTGCCAATTGTCCCCCTCATGTGCTTTATCACAAAGAAAAATATATTTTCTAGTCCAGGAACGAACCCAGAATCACACATTGCATTTTGTTGTCATGTTGCTTTAGTTTACTTTAAACTAGAAAGTTCCTAAAACTCTCTTTATCTTTCATGTCATTGACATTTTTGAAGACCACAGGCCAGTTACTTGTACAACATCCCTTATTTGGGTCTGTCTGATGTTTTTTCATGATTCTGGTTACATATTTGTGACCAGAATCCTACAGAAGTGATGTGGTGTCCTTCTCGGGGCGTCATATCAGGGGGCACATAATCTTGATATTAACTGTGATCACTTGGTTAAGGTGGTAAGGTGGTATTGGTCAGATTTCCCTATTACCAAGTTACTATTTTACCCTTTGAGATTAAATTAGTAAGAATGTGGGGGAGATGCTTGGCGACTATATCACCATCATGTTTCTCATCAAATTTTCACCTGTTAACTTTAGCATTCACTGACGCTCTTACCTGAAAGAATAATAAGGTGACTGCAAAACAGTGATTTTCTAATTCTGTCATTCATTCTATAGTTTATTATTTTTCTTTTTACCCTATAGAAGAACTTTTCTTCTTCCTCCATCTATTTTTCAGTCTGAACTCATGGATTCCCAGTCTATTCAATGAGTTAAAATCAACAACCCTCTTTACATATACATATATATATATATATATATATATATATATATATATTTTTTTTTTTTTTTTTTTTTTTTTGGGGCTG
>NW_006791012.1:3439775-3441437 GCF_000442215.2 Lipotes vexillifer
TTTTTTTTTGCGGTACGTGGGCCTCTCACTGTTGTGACCTCTCCCGTTGTGGAGCACAGGCTCCGGACGCGCAGGCTCAGCGGCCGTGGCTCACGGGTCTAGCTGCTCTGCAGCATGTGGAATCTTCCTGGACTGGGTCACGAACCCGTGTCCGCTGCGTCAGCAGGCGGACTCTCAACCACTGTGCCACCAGGGAAGCCCTGAGAGGGCTGTTTTTTAAAGGGCACATTAACACCTTGATAAAATCAGGCTTCTGTTTGTAAAGAGCCAAGAGGAGAGATGGAGATTGTGTGGGCAACCAGTTGTGTCTACCACACCTAGCCCATCACCATCCAAGAGCTGGTGGCTTGAATCCAGGCGGCCAACCTGGATTCTAACAAAACAACTTTGTTCTTGCTTTGTTCTAACGAAACAACTTTGTGCCCACATTCCAAAAGAGCCTCGAGGCCATGTAATTCCATCCATGCATTTCCTCACTGTCATCCTTTACCACCATCCAAAATGAGTACTCCTAGGGCCAGGGCCCTGTGTTGCACAACTCCAGGGTTGCCATACATACTGTAGACCATGAATGACCTACCAGAGCAGGGGCCGGCAAAGTTCTTCTGTAAAGGGCCAGATAGTAAATACTTTCAGCTTGTGTGTGCTGTTCAGTCTTTGCTGCAACTACCCAATTCTGCCACTGAAGTGTGAAGGCAGCCACAGACAATAGGTAAATGAATCGGTATGGCTGTGATCCAGTAAAACTTTGTTTATAAATACTGACACTGAATTTCATATCAGTTTCATGCATTAATGGTAAGCGCAATTTTTAAAATGTAGAAACCATTTTTAGCTTGTGGGCTTTACAAAAATAGGCAGCTGGTTAGATATGACCATAGTTGTCCTCTCCCTGCCCTGCTCAGCCCAGAGTTGTCATATGCAGTGGCCCTGCCTCCAGCTGGGTCTCTTCTCCCTTACCCTAATCTCCAATCTGCCATCCCGCTCTGGGTTTTCTTTCCACCTTCTGCCCTCTCCTTTCTCAGGCCTTTTCCTCTATGCCCCAGAACCTCCATTCAATTGTGAATAAACTTCTTTTCACCTTTAACCTTTTACCTCCTTCCTTGACTTAACAGCAAAGTGAATGTACTCCCTAAGGAACTTTCTTCCTTTGTTGAATTCTAGAAAGGATACTACTCATTTTCCCACGCCCATGGGCATGGGAAGTGGTGTTGGCACTCTCCATATTCCTCAGTCCGACTTCTAAACCTTTATTCTTCCACCCTCTGGTAAAAACCCTTCCTCCTTTGAAGCTCTTATCATCTGACTCTTTGAACAATAGCTAACACACAGAAAGTGAGTTCCTCACAACCTCTAGGAGATAGGTACCATTATTATCCCCTGAAGTCACACTGCAGGGCAAGGATTCTAATCCCAGCAGGCAGTGCTTACTACCAAGATGTTACATTGCCTTTTCTCTATGATCGTTTACCATGTGGATAACCATCCTGCATCCTCGCCTCACTATCCAATTACCATTTTGGCACATGGGCAGAAATAGATGCATACAACTGGAGTCATTTGAAGAGGATTTAATACAGGAACTATTTATAAAAGCGTAGGTCAGGGCTTCCCTGGTGGCGCAGTGGTTGAGAGTCCGCCTGCCGATGCAGGGGACGTGGG
>NW_006791012.1:3447406-3450813 GCF_000442215.2 Lipotes vexillifer
CCGGAGCCTGTGCTCCGCAACGGGAGGGGCCACAGCAGTGAGAGGCCCGTGCACTGCAAAAAAAAAAAAAGTGTAGGTCAGTCTTCCTCAACCTTTTTTCATTATCATCCACCCTAAAGAGAAAAATTAAATCAATTTACTAATAACTTTACTAATTAAATTAACTTAATAAAACATCCAGTTCACCCCAACCCAATCCATTCTTCCGACTACAGAGGAAGTCTTCTTTCTAACTGGACTCTGTGGGTGCCTCTGGGACAGGGAACTGGAAGGCTGGAGATGGGCAAGAGGAAGACCTTCTCAGCTTTTGTTTGCTGTACAATATTCATGTATCATCTAATTTTAAAATAAAATGTAATTTAAAAAATGGATCTAAAATGCAAATACGGTCATTCTTTCCCAGGCTCAAAACACTTCTGTAGCCCATCTGCCTCCAAGTTAAAATCCAAATTCGTTCACACAAGGGCCCTCAGCGTACTTCTCTAGCCACATCTGCACCACTTTCCACCTTAAACCCTGTGTCCAGACATGTGCGTTACTGAAAAGCGAATGCATTCCCTAAGCAAAAATTTCTTCCTTGACTGCCAGTTTGCTCCTAATGCCATTTTGTAGCAGGCATTTTTGTGTACTTGCAGTTTCTACACCCTAGCATGCAAAGCTCTCCATTCCCTCTTCACTTCTTCCTGGTGAATTCTTCACTCTTCAAGGTCCAGCTAAAATAACTTCTCTGCTCTCCCGTGGGAATAGCTGCCGACCTCCTCCATGCCACGGCTCTGCAGCCGGTGATTAAGAGCACAGGCTCTGACGTCAGACTTGTGTGGGTTCAGATCCTGGATTTGTCACATACCAGTTGGTGACTTTGGGCAAGTTATTTAACCTCAGTGCTTCAGTGTCCTTATTTGTAAAATGGAGATTAAAATATGTAGCTCCTCTCTTAGAAGGAGGGTATTCATTCACCAAATATTTCCTATCTATTATACATCAAAACAGAAAGAAGTTCCTGCCACAGCAGAACTTATATTAGATTTTAGAGCAGGGGTTGGCAAACTATAGCCCTTGTGCCAAATTGAGCCACCTGTTTTGTAAACAAAATTTTATGGGAGCATAGCCACACCCATTCATTTATGTATTGTCTGTGGCCACTTCCATGCCATAGTGGTTGAGATCAGTGGTTGTGACATAGATCACAGGGCCTGCAGAGCCAAAACTATTTACCTTTAAGAAAATATTTATTGTTTAGAAAAAGGTTTTAGCCCCTGCTCTGGTGAGATTGAGTTCATATATGTAAAGTGTTTAAAATTTAAAAACGTTGCCTGGCGCTTGGAAAGCTCTCAGTAGATGCCAGCATTATTAACATTATTGCATTAATAACACTTAACACAGGTACTCAGTAAAATTTTTTGCTGAATAAATGAATAAACAGAGAGGTAAAGAGGAATAAGAAGTTGGGGTTGTGGAAGCTGCTGGAGGAGGATTTTCAAGAAGGTGGAAGTGGTCAGCAGGGTTAGGTGACAAATCAATATTGAAGGAAGATTGTCAGATTTAGCAATCAGATAAAGTGACCTAAACTTGGAGCAGCTTATGTGAAGCGGTGAGGATAAAAGCTAGGCTATGGTAGGTTTAGGAGGGAGTGGAAATGAGGAAGAACATATAGGAAAGTAGAGATTATACAGCTATGGGACAGCAAGTACTGAGATAAAAACGAACACATTTAGTCAGAAATGACTAAACCTGAATTTTTAAAAATCTGCTAACCAAAAATATCAGGTCTGATATACTGGGGTATCTGATGGCTTTTCTGCTCAACTCTAAGCTGTCTGGTGTTGGGTAAAACATCAATGGTTAAAATTCGAGTCCAGAACTAGAAGACAGACTTCAGGCAGAATCTTCAAGTCTGGACCATTAAAAGATTTATGATGATGTTGGTGATAATAAAGTAATGTTTGTTTCTTTTTTCTCTTTTAAACACAACTCTTATTATTATTATTATTTTTGTTTTATTTATTATTTTTTGGCTGCATTGCGTCTGTTGCTGTGCGCATGCTTTCTCTAGCTGCGGCGAGCAGGCGGGGGCTACTCTTTGTTGCAGGGTGCAGGCTTCTCATTGCCGTGGCTTCTCTTGTTGCAGAGCACGGGCTCTTTGCACGCGGGCTTCAGTGGTTGTAGCACGCAAGCTCAGTAGTTGCAGCACACATGCCCTAGAGCGTGTGGGTTTCAGTAGTTGCAGTGTGTGGGCTCAGTAGTTGTGGTGCCCAGGCTGTTTCTCTGCATCATGTGAGATCTTCCCAGACCAGGGATCAAACCCGTGTCCCCTGCATTGGCAGGCAGATTCTTAACCACTGTGTCACCAGGGAAGTCCAATGTTTGTTTCTTTTGTGATGTTAATCATTGTGTCATCTTAACTGGTGCAAAATGAGAATTTCAATGCAAACAGCGACGTAAATTTGCCTACAGAATATTTATTGTAATCGCAAAACAAAAACAGTACAGGCATTTTTGTTCATTCTATAAACATGTACTGAGTACTTTGCATGCACTATGCATTCTGATAGATATAGATATGTGTTTAGATCTTAGTTAATTTGGTCATTGCTTTCCCTATCCCCTCCAGGAATTTATGATTTAGTTGGTGAAAAAGGCTAGTTCAAATAGGTTCAATATTTGTTACAAATGCTAAGGTACTAGTTTACATGGGTTACAGCAGGGGCTCGAAAGAATAACATAATTTATATGAAGCTATTTTGCCAGCTGTCACCTATTTGCCAACTATTTCTACATCTATACATATGTACATTAAGACTAAAGAGAATGATATCAACTCATAGCTGCTTTCTGTGAAACGTGTATGAGACATTTAGGATTCTGAACACATGCATATTATTACTGAGGTCTTTTTAAAGAGTCTACAAGAGTATGTTTAGTATGATCTTATTTTTATTAAAATATACACTATAGGGGGCTTCCCTGGTGGCGCAGTGGTTGAGAGTCCGCCTGCCGACGCAGGGGACACGGGTTCGTGCCCTGGACCGGGAAGATCCCACGTGCCGTGAAGCGGCTGTGCCCGTGAGCCAAGGCCGCTGAGCCTGCGCGTCCGGAGCCTGTTGCTCCGCAACGGGAGAGGCCACAACAGTGAGAGGCCCCCGTACTGCAAAACAAAAAAAAATAAAAATAAAAAATAAAATATACACTATATTTTAATAAAATATATACTATACATAGAGGAAAAGTCTATAAAGATACACATTCAGAATATTATCAGGGGTTGTACCTGGGAGGTGGGATTACTGGGATATTATTTTCCTTGCTATACTTTTTTGCATTTAAAAAAATTTTTTTTCCCCGCCTCTGGCCACGCTGCCCAGCATGTGGGATCCTAGTTCCCTGACCAGGGATCAAACCCATGCCAC
>NW_006791012.1:3451219-3487149 GCF_000442215.2 Lipotes vexillifer
CGAAGAGAACTTGAAAGTGAGGCAGAATTGCAGGAAACCGATTTCAGGAGGTGGTTTGGAATTGCATTTAAAGCCTATGAAAATAGGCAGAATGCCGACCAGGATGCCCTTGGCCAAGAAGGGCGTATGCGTTTTTTCCTGATTATATTCAGGAAAAAACGCATACGCCCTTTCGGGCCAACCAAGAAAGCTTGCAATGGAAATCAGCGCTACAATGAATTCTCACTCCTCCCCCCCCCCCCCCCCCCCACCAACACACAGTGGAAGCGCGGAGTCTCAACCACCGGACCAACAGGGCAGTCCCAGGGTTTACTCTTATAATCACAAATAACAATGGAACAAAACCATTGAGTTTTAACCACATGTTACGAGCATACAACCTGTGTGCTTATAAGCTAGAGGTTTTTATGTTTTTTAGATTGTCAGTGTTTGGCTGTTACATGAATAGCAACAAAAATTTCTTAGCCTACAAATGTTAGCAGATGACGTCTCAAAGAGATGTGTCTGCAAGTTAACTTGTGTGGTTAGTCCTCTTTTGCAAGTGGCAAACCAACCAGACACCTGCTGTTGAAACACCGGGATTTACTTAAAACAGGGACTTCTGTGCATACAACGAATGAATACAGTGTGAATCACTTAGTTTGACCGCAAGTAACAAGACACTGGTAAAAAGTGGCTTAAACAATAAAGACGTACTATTTCGCATAACCTAAAGTCCAGAGGTAGGTGGGTTCCAAGTCTGGTCAACCCAGTAGCTCAGCAATTCCAGGATTCTCAGTCAGCTCTCCTTTGATTTTCTTGGCATTCTCCCCCTAGAAGTGCTGAACACCACTGTCTCACACAAGAACTTCTGAGGGCAGGCCCATATCTCTCTTTTGTTCAGGGATTCAAATTTTTTCCCGTATTTCCCTAGCAGACAACTCCTTGCATTTTATTGGTCACCCTGTGACAGTTAAGTGTAAGGAAAAACATGGAAGAAAACAATGCTCAGTCAAAAGAAAAAACCACGGCCACCCCTAAACCAAGAACTAGAGAAAGGGATTACCATCATTGCCCTAGACCAGCAGTGTGCAGTAGAATTTAATGGGAGCCATAATGCAAGAAAAAAACATATAGCTCCCTGGGAGTTCCCTGATGGCCTAGTGGCTAGGATTCCAGGCTTTCACCTTTCACTGTCATGGCCTGGGTTCAATCCCTGGTCAGGGAACTAAGATCTCACAAGGCCCATGGCGTGGCCTACATATATATATATATATATATATATATATATATATATATATAGCCGCCTGAGTAGTGTTTGGAAAGCCAAAAGCAAGTCTTCATTTTCTCCTTCATGAACGAGCTTCAACATCGATAAGCGACAGTGCGGCCTATCACCGTAACTAGAAATAAGAACCAAGGGTGCATCTGGTATTATTCCAACAAAGGCACGTTAGTTATGGAATTTGGACTTTGAGTTCCTGAGGTCCTGGATGTGACCCTGACTATCTGTGTCATCTCAACGGAGTCACTTGGCTTATCTGGTCCCCAGTTTCCTCATCTTAAAACAGGTGGTCCTTTAATGTCCTTTGAACTCTAGTACTCCATGATTTTATATTACTGTTCAACTGGGGACCTTCCCAGCCCATATCTGAAATCAGAAAGCTGGGCCAGCAACACACAAGAAGTCATCAGAAGGGCACTTTCTCTGATGCCATGGAGCAAAATGCACTTTTAGAGGGAAAGAAAGAAGGCAAACCATGGTGACTTGTCATTCATTTACTCAGTAAGTATTACAGGGCACCCACTATGTGTCAGAGTGACTCTATTCAGTAAGAGAGACAAAGACGTGGTCTCTGCTCTCAGTGAGCTTGGGATGGAACATAGATAGGCAGATATCAAATTACAAAAGGTGTAAAGAGCGTTAGGACAGAAGAAGAGGGTACACATGGGAGGTGCACCTATAGCCCATCTAAGGGGAGGGGAGAGAAGCCTCCCTGGAGCAAAGCAAGTGATACCCAACTGAGGCCTGGAAGAATAGTACTTGGTTGCCCCTCCTGGCATCATGGGAAATTGCCTGGCCTACTGGGCGTCTCATCCTACATTTTATCTTCTCTTCTCTGACTTACTGTTTTTCTGGTCCTTTCTTCAATGCCTTTGCCCAGCTGTCTGTATATCTGGGATCTGGTGAGAGGACCACAGGGAAACTCTTGCAGCAAACTGAAAGTTTCTATTTCAGATCTTTCCACCACCATTATTTCCATAATCACCATAATCACCTCCACCACTATCACCACACCATCACTTCCACCCCATCACCGCTATTACCTTCACCACTATCTCTCAACATCTCCACCATCATTTCCCCTATCAAAAGCACCACCTCTGCTACCATCAAAAAAGTATACAAGTAAGGCTTGCTTTAATTCCAAAATGATATATAAAATCTGAGTTAATATAATGAACAAATTAAGGGATGATTATTTGCTTTTCCAAATTATTCAATCTATAGCAATCTTAAATAGTTAAGTTTTCCTAGTGTTTTTTATATGTGCTTTGTTGTTTTCAGGCTCAGCGGCCATGGCTCACGGGCCCAGCTGCTCCACGGCATGTGGGATCTTCCCAGACCGGGGCACGAAGCCGCGTCCCTTGCATCGGCAGTCGGACTCTCAACCACTGCGCCACCAGGGAAGCCCTGTGCTTTGTTTTTTTTAACAAACATTTCAATTGCCTAGATCTCTTTAGGAATATACCTATTTTAAGAAGCAAGGCATACCAGAGACAGGATTTTCATGCTAAGAAAGAAGGGAAAGCATAATAAGTTTGAAAGGTCCCTTTCTTCATTCACTAAATTATTGAGAAGAGTTTTATAGCATGAACAAATCTATTAAACATTAAGCAGTTTTAGTTACTTTGGCCATAAATCAGTGACTGTAAAGGCAGAAGTTAATTCTATCAATAGTACTCCTATACATAAATAGTATACCTATATATAAATATATAATACTTATATTAAAATGTATGATATATGTATATGCTTAGAGTATATTTTCTAATGTATTTATCATATATTTGTATAAATAAATATATAGCACTTATATATGTGATCAATGTATATTATTACAAATATCCTTCTCTAACTGTGAAATCTGAAGTAGACTATAAAAATGGTTACAAATTCCTCTCATCCTTGTATGCACATCCCTTGCCATGTGACTCTGCTCCTCTTCTGGTCAAGAAGGAAAGTCTAATTCC
Organism: Lipotes vexillifer; assembly: GCF_000442215.2. Classification (NCBI taxonomy): domain Eukaryota; kingdom Metazoa; phylum Chordata; class Mammalia; order Artiodactyla; family Lipotidae; genus Lipotes; species Lipotes vexillifer. Next base: position 3,454,454 of record NW_006791012.1, read on the forward strand.
CTGCTTCTTGACTTTTGACTCTGGGTTGGCTATGTGACTTCTCTGGCTAATGAGATAGTATAAACAAATGTGATGCAAGCAGAGGCTTGAAAAATGCATGTACTTTGGGGTTTGCCCTCTTGCTGATCTGGGAACCCTGCCACCACTGCCGTGTGATCTAATCTGGGCAGGTCTACTGGAAGACAACAGATCACATGGAGCAGAGATGAGCTAGTCCAGCTCAGGCTAGACCAGTCAGCCTGCCAATCACCAGATACATGAGACCATCCTAGATCATCCAGCCCCAGCTGAGCTGGCCGAGGCCAGAACAGTCACCTGGTCTAAAGGCCAGACACTCATGAGAGATAATAAAATGTTTATTGTTTTAAGCCACAAACTTTTGTGTTTTCTTTTGTTTGTTTGTTTTTTGGCCACACAGCATGTGGGATCTTAGTTCCTTGACCAAGGATCAGACCTGAGCCCCCTGCAGTTGAAGCACAGAGTCTTTACCACTGGACCACCAGGGAAGTCCCTTGTGGTGGTTTGTTATACAGCAAAAGCTAACTGATACAGGGACCATATCTTACTGAGTTTTGTTTTCCTCTTTTCCTTTTATGCATTCCAAAAAGCTTGGGTAAAACATTTGGTTGCCACAAACATATGATCTTTAATTTTCTTCCAATTCTAAAAGTTCATATTCTTATATTATTAAGCATCCTTTCTCAGTTATGAGCTTTACAGAAGAAAGGCGCTGGGGAATAAAGGTAGTAAAAATGAGGCATGATATTAAGAGTGAGAAGGGAGCTGGAGCTGTGAAATAAGGTGGTGACAATGGGATGCTAAGGCCAAAAAGAGAGGTTGGTCCAACTCATAAAATGTTGACTAACTTCCTGGGAGAAATCTGTTCTATGAAATCAGAATCTCTATGAAATTCCCTGGCACTGACCCCAGATGTCCCTATGTTAAATTGCAAACAGCAAACATACATTCTAAAATTCCCTTATGTTCCATTCCTTAGTTCCTCTCAATCTTTTTCACTATCCTAAATATGGCTTTCTATTTTGGTAGTTAGAATTTTTTTGGCTATAAGTGACAGAAGCCCAACTTGATCTAAAAAGGCCAGATCATCCTCAAGCTTCAGGCAAGGTTGAATCCAGTTGCTCAACTGATGTCCTCAGGGAACTGTCCCTCCATCTCCATCTCTAGGTTCTGCTTTCCTATGTTCTGGCCTCCCTGTATCCCTCAATCCCTGACCTATTTCGTGGGTCTCAGAGTTGAGTGGTAGCAACTGTCTATTGGTGATCAAGCCCTCCTCCTGTTACCCTAATCATGTCAAAGGCACTAAGATCCATCCAATTTCCCAAGTCAAAAACTTGGAAGTTATCCCAGACCTCTACATTAGCCTCCATATCTAATAGATCATAAAGCCAAGTCATTTCCATCCCATCTGTGTGTTTGGAATTAGTTTTCCCTCTCCATGGCCAATGCCACTGTGCTTTGTCATGCATTGTTATTTCTGTCGTGGAAGAAGAAAATTTCTCCCTAACCAGTCTTTGCTTTGCTTCCTGCAAACCATCCTCCATGCCTGGAGTAATCTATTAATAATGTAAATCTGAGTCTAGCATTCCCTGCTTAAAATGGTTATGTAACTTATATAAGCTGCTCCATAAATTTAGGGTACAAACATGATCCCATTTGGGGAGTTTTCCAGTGGATCACTTGAACCTCACCTGCCCTGTTGGCAGAGATCTTAGGTTGAGTTCCCCAGAAACAGAGCCCGAGCTGGGGATAAGCGTTGTTATTTTAGGGGCCTCAATGCTTCCCTGCCACTGGGCTATGACTGAGCCCATTCTAAACCACCCTGTTTGGCCTGATTTATAATCGAGTCTTGGGGTAGGAGATCGAAGATTTATGTCTTTCCTCCCAAGAGACCAGAGGCTCCTCATTTGAAATGCTGTGTACCTAATGCCAAGCTCTGCCTACCTGGGGTCTCAGAGTGGGACCATGATCCAGTCATAAAGGATTCTTTTATGTCTGAGGTCAAAAACTCAAATGCCTACAGGAGCCATAAGCCCAACAGACTCGGCAGCAACCACTCTGCTACAATCAACTGTTACCAAGCAAGAATTTGGCACTCACCATCCCCACATCTTTGGAGTTTTTCCAGGAGGAGCTAAAAATCTTGATTTTTATGTGAAATATTCTGATTTCAAACTGTTAGCTTGATTTCTTTAAAAAAGCAGGCAAAGCAAAATTTATCTGGGGCCTTATCTGACCCAGGGGCTATCAGTTTGCAAACCCCCAAACAATGGATGCCCACTTACCTTATATTTGCATAACTATAGGGGCCCCTGCAAAGAGCTGGGACTGGACAAAGCTCAGCTGTGAACCTGCTACAAAAGGTTCCAAGACTTCAAGAGAGTCTAACCTCCTTTAGCATGGTCTCTACTGCCTCCCTGACCTGCCCTTCTCCTTGGCCTCTCTATTACCCTGGCTCCCCACACTGTCACACCTTAGGGCCTTTGGGTCAGTTATCTACGCCCTCTCACCTTCCTTCAAGATCTGCCTCAAACACCCCTTCCTCTGGGCAGCCTTCCTTTCCCTGACCTCTGCTTTTTTTCCTGCTTACTGCATGTTTTAGAGCAGTTATGCCATTGTCCTAATGCTTTCTTTACGGGACTGTTGCCCCACCTGACTGAAACCCTAGAGGGCAGGAGGTTCATTGACCACTGTATCCCCATAGCCTCACAAAGCACCTGGCACTTTAAATGCAGGTTGGAGGAAAGGGCCTCCAGTTTGAAAAATAATGACCAGACCACTGCCTTTCACATGCCAGAAATACATTTATGAAGAACCAGTCATTTTATTTTGAGAAAATAAGTTGAAACTTGGTGTTTAAGAGAAGGGGTAACAAACTCCTCTGCATACTGTCATCTTTAAAATGACTCCATATTTGTGAAATACAGTTGGAAAGAATAAGTTTTTTTACTTCCTCATCTTTGGACACAGCTGAAGCTTCTAAGAAGAGTTCTAGAACAAGAGAATGGCTAAACACCCATTGCTCTGCTTTTCTCCCAGACCTCGAATGTCCCCAGGGCTTTTACAGCCGGGGATGTTTGCGGCCTCCGAGGGGAAAGGGAACCAGCTCCTCCGGATGAAACAGCGCTTCTACAGAGGCGAGGCCTTCTGAGGGAGAGCGAGCAGCCACAGCCGAAAGGGCCCTTTGCATAATCTACTCATAAATTGAGGCTGCAGATTTGTAAACTGAAACTCCAGGGGCAAACCCTAAGCGGTTACGTTTTCTCAAAGAGAAGGTTGCCCAATCCTGTCAATCATCTCTTGCTCTCTCTCTCTCTCTCCCGGATGCGAGCGCCCGCGCGCACACACACACACACACACACACACACACACACACACAAACACCAACACACACACACACACACACACACACACACACACACGCATGCCTGAAAGGCTTAGGTGGCGGTGGACCGCTGCCTTGACCCTTGACTTTGAGCCTCTCTCCTACCTGAAGTAGGGATTTCAGGAAGCGAAGAGGTTTCATTCATAATACATGAACTCAAGGGAGGAGGGAGGCAGGGACAAGAGCCTTTCATCTCTGCTATTTAAAATCCCAGCCTTACAGCTGAAAGGGAAAATGACCCGGGAGCCAACGCCATCGGCGATGAAGTATTCACGATAACAGGACGCAGGAGCGCGTCAGCGGCCTGCCCGCCGGCTATACATACCGCGCCGATTATGCAATCGGGCTCCAGCCATTCATGCCCGGACTGGGACGCCGCGCGCCAAGGGTGGGGGGTGGGGCATCATTCCCGGGTGCCGGGTCAGTTTCTAAGTTTGCATCATCCCCTTCATTACTAGAGCTTGGGTTTCCATTCCGGCCGGCGGGTCTGGGGGGAGGCAGCCAGGCTGCAAAGTCGCTTGGCACACCCTGGCACACACGACTGCTTATTTAAACAGAATAATAAAAGCACCCGGGCGCGGCCAAACTGAGCGCAGGGCTGGGCTCCCGGCAGGCCGGAAGGAACTGATAAAGCGGGAGCTAATGCTACCCGCTCCCTCCCGGGTCGGAAGTGTCCTCCGAGCGCCGGTCATTGAGAAATACCTAAGGGGCAGAATGGGGGTGAGGTGAGGACAGGCGGAACGCAGCTGCGCCCGCCTCGCGGGGCGGGGAGCGGGGGGCGCCGCGGCAGTAGGGGGGCTCCTGCGGGCCGCGGCCGGGCAGCACAAACCTTAGGGCACAGTGGAGCCCTCCCCCAATCACCCCCCATCCCACGCCCCCACACCCCCGGGAGGAGAAGGGGACTGATTATCACCAGCCCAGCCCGGGGAGATCTACACTCCCCACCCTACCGGACCCCGACGGGCGAGAAGTGGGAGGACGCAGAGCGGGGTCGAAGGACAAGAAAGAGTAGATTGCTGAAAAGGAGAAAATGTCCGCTTCTCCCCGCGCCCTTGCGGGGCGGGAGGGGGCGGGGGCCGCGGCAGGCTTCCGACTTAAAGGAGACCTGCGGGTCTACTGAGCATGCCCGTCCGGCAGTCGCCGAGGGTCGCTCCGGTTCCGGACTCCAGGCTTTCCAGGCGGCTGGCGAGGAGGATTCGGGAGGGGGTGTCCCGGGCCCCGGACTCCGGTTGAGAGGCGGGTACGTGGGGGTCCTGCTGGGGGCTCCACTAGGTTAGCGTGAAGTTGTGAGCAGATCAATATTACTTTTGACGCTGTACGAGACACCCTTGGTTTGATTTCCCTGCCCCTTGTGTCGCTGGTTGTGTGGGAGAGACTGGGATGCGGGTATTTAGCTCTTTCAGCAATGTCATTAAAGCCCTGAATCCGTGATACCCCGTATTCTGGAAACAATCCAGTAGACTTTGATAACACCCTGATAGATCAAAAAACATCTAAGTTATTCGCCCACTACCGCCATTTATTTTTGGAGTTGCCGGAGTCACAGTTAGCAATTGATGGGGGGGGACCAAGAGGTGACCTGCTAGGAACATTTTCATCAAAAGGCCCCTTTTGGGTAATGAAGAAGGCAGAAGAGAATTGCAAGGTTTTCTTTAGAGGAACACAGAGGACCAGGAGTGGTGGGGGGAGCATTTGGTAATCCACAGGCTACAGGGAAGAAATGGTTGCCATTAATCTCCTATTTGCAGAGTGCGTAACACAGTGCCTTCACTTTATAGCCATTTAATCCTCCCAACGACTCTATTTTGTGGGAATTATCCTGACACTACAGACACTGAACCTGAGGCTCAGAGAACTTAAGGACCTGCTGGAGTCTGGCAGCAGGACAACCAATTTGGGACCTGGTTACTCCTGGACCTTGGAATGTTTTCTTTTGCTCCTCCGGCTGCCTGGCCCCTGGGTTGGGCCAGTCATTCACTGCTATTAGCAGGGAGCTGGATGAATGAGTTGTGATAACACAGAATCAGCTTGCCTACCTGCAGAAATTAATAATCACCTCACCTGCCACCTTGCCATTTGAGTACTCTGAAACTGGAGGGTGGCGCCGAAGAGATGCCCATTGGGTGGATAATTTTGACATGGACAAATGTCCATGTTCCTGGAAGTTCAGGAATGAATGACTGGGAACTCTTTCAAACATTGTTGAGAAAAGCAACAGTGGGCAAAGGTGAGAACTGGGTAGATGCCTTAGCCTTATGGGGATTTAGACAACAACGAGGTCTTGCTTTGTTCAGTGCTTTCTCATAGACCCTCAACGGCCTCAAAAACAGAAGGACAAGTGTGGCCTTGTTATCTTTGTTTTATAAAGAAACTGAAGAATTGCTGAAAGCCTCACTCAGGGTCTCAGGACTGCTAGGAGAAAACCAGAACCCAGGTGTTCCTCCCCTGTCTAGTGCCCTTTTCACCACCTGCACTCAGCATCAAGGGCGGGTGGAACCCAATCCATGTCCACCAAGACCATGGTTATCGTAAACACGAAGCCTAGGGTAAACCACTAGCTTTTCCTTGACTCGAGGTGAAAGTCTATCTTCGGAGTACTTGTGGCTGTCCATATGCATACATGTACACTTTAGGTATACTACATTTGAGGCATATAATCTCTTAATTTGTTCAGTGGTTGCTATTAAGTTAAAAATCTCTGTGTAGTGTCTTGGCACATTCAGGAGGATAGAAAAGTACTGCACTGGGAGATCAGGAAGGGGCAGAGACTGCATCTCTTGCTCCCTAGCAAGACCCCAGAAGGAAATATCCAATAGCTATGGAATTTGTGGGACCCACTGCAGAGTAACAAGGTGAAGCCCCTTGTTCAAACACCATAAAGAATTTCAAGACTGCAACAGCAGAGCATCAAGCCAAGCAAAGATCCTGTTACAGTTGTTTAGGTTGCCTGCCCATTGCCTAGACAGTGCCGTTTTAGAAAGTGCAGGCCCATCCAGGCCCAGGGTCCCAGGCCAAGGCAGGAAAAATAATTTAAAAACAAAGGGGAGGGCCTCCCTGGTGGCGCAGTGGTTGAGAGTCCGCCTGCCGATGCAGGGGATGCGGGTTCGTGCCCCGGTCCGGGAGGATCCCACATGCTGCGGAGCGGCTGGGCCCGTGAGCCATGGGCGCTGAGCTTGCGCGTCCGGCAACGGGAAAGGCCACGACAGTGAGAGGCCCACATATCGCAAAAAAAAAAAAACAAAGGGGAAAAAAAAAGAACCAAAAATAAATAAATAAATGGGGGAGGTGGAGGGGGAACAGGGCTCGAGGAGCTCTCCATCTCCCCATCTCACTGTGCCAAAGCCCAGGCAGCTGGCAACCTCTGGGCCAGGAATTGTGGCGTTCAAGGGCCTGGGACAAGGGCCATCCTCCACCAACTTGAGGGAGATTTACTGAATAATTTAAAAAACATATTTGGGTTTACGTTTTAACCTGGGAAAGTCTTTCATTTCTACTGGAATGCAAACGTTTCTGGGTTGTGTTGGATTTCTTTTTTTCAATGTACAAATAATGATTCCTTAAAATTGCCCATTTCCCCTACTAAGAAAAAAATCATAAGATTCACGTGAAACTGAAAAGCCTCTGACATTCAGAATCTTGGCAAAGGCACCTGTGCCGCCCCCCACCCTCCCGCTCCAAGGTCGGGGATAGTTGGTCTTCTGGTCGCGAGCACCCTTCCGGCCCTCCTCTGAGCTCCTCGTATTCACCCTCCCGCCCCCCTCGTCCTCCGATTTTTAATCCAGGGGTTTCAAAGGAGGGAGGGAACCAACCGGGAGCCAGATGTGTGCGAGTCTGCGGCTGCCGCCTCCTCCCTCCTCTCGGGCATCTTAAAACCCGGAGCGCTAACGAAAGAGGATCCGGAGTTAGACGCGGCGCAAGTAACTCCGCTCCGGGGCTCCTCCGGGAGTGGAAGCCGGGGGCGATCACACGGGGTGGAGAAAGGTCTCAAAAAAAAGCCCACTCTTGCACTATCATGTAGCTCTGACGAGATGCCCAGTTGCTACTTTTTTTTTTTTTTTTTTCGGTCGCAAGTAGGAAGCTTTTTGCACTCCACCACCTCTGGCCGCTGGGAAGACGTCATCGCTTCCGCCCTACTTCCTCCTCCTGTTGGCGGCGGTGAGAATCCAATATGGAGTAAATCGGCGGAGTCAAGAGATGGGGCTCGTGCCGGGCACCCTGCACCGCCTTCCAGGCGCACCTCCCCCGACCGCCGAGCGCTCCCCGGAACCGTGATTGGCCCGGTTCTCCGGGGGCAACCCCGGACCAAGCCCCCACCCGCGGCCCGCCCTCTCCTGCTCTCAGCGGTCCCCGCCGCTCCACGGCGCGCTTGTTTTTCTCCTCCTCTCCCCCATCGCTGTCCCCTGCCCAAATCTCTCCTCTCCCCGCCTCGCCCCTCGGCGCTGCGGCGCTCACTCCCCCCCGAAGCTTGCCTGTGCACCCCTTCCCCCAGACCTCACCCCGCGCTCCGGTCGCCCTGCTTCCCCTTCTGCCTTGTGCGGCGTCCCCTTCATCTCTAGCAGCTCCCCCCAACCAAATCAGGCGATCTCCGGAGATGTGAAGAAGGGGGGTGAGCAGACAGGAAGATGAAGGGAGCAAAGCTGCCCGCCGCGGGACAGGCGTCTAGGTGAACAGGAAAATGACCGAAGAAACACACCCGGACGAGTAAGTTTGGCCGCGGGGTGGGACGAGGGTGCCCCGCAGGGGCAGCGTGGGGGCCGGGGCTGAGGACGCGGGCGGGGACTCTGGTTGGGTGAACTTGGCGTGGGGTGCAGCGACTCGCTGGCCTGTGGGGTTTGGGACGCGAAATTTCCCGCTTGTTGAAGTGAGGAGGGGGCGAAAACTGCTGCGGGCCAGCGGGGGCGCGCCTTGGGTCGGCGGGCTGGTGGCTGCTGCGGGGGCCAAGGGCGCGCGGGTGACCTCGGGGCGGTCCCCGTTCCCTGTCCGGGGACTCACAAACACCCCTCCCGCCGAGATCTTCGGCGGCGGGAGCGGAAGACCTGACACCCCTGCTCCGGCTTCCCGGGGTCGGTGGGGTTTTACACGGTGACTTCGTGGCTCTCCCAACAGCCGCTAGCCCCGCGGTCCCTTCGGGAGCCCACTGGGGCCGAGGCTCCGCCATGTCGTTTTCCTGAATCGCTCTCATTTGCATACCACATTTTCATTCATAAAAAACACGGCGGAGCACAGGGAGGACTGGGCGCGGGCTGCGCGGGGGTCTGTGTGCGCCCGGGTCCCCGCGCGGGCCGGCGTGCTGGAGCCGCCCAGGGGTCCCGCGGCGCGTGTGAGTGTGTGTGCACGCGCCGGCGGGCCCGGCACAGGCGTCCCGCGGGGTCTGGGCTGCTCGCTGGGCGGATCAGAGGTCGTGCGGCGGGGGCGGGCGGGAGCGTGCGGGGCAGCGCGCTGCGGACACGTGTGTGTATGTATCTGTGTGTGTGTGTTTACCTGTGCGTGTGCGCGTGCACACGTGTGCGTGCCCGGCCCGCGGGCTCGAGGGGAACAATGCTCGGGGCGCTTCGCTGGAGGGTCTCTCCGGCGGACCCGCCGCCTCCCGCGGGACCCGTGTCTTTCTCCAGCCCCGGGCCAAGGGTGCAGCTCCCTCCGGCTCCACGGTCGCCGAGTCCGGTTTGGCTTTCTCCCACCCGCGCCCGAGGCGTTTCCGATCGCGGGGGGCAATAGAATCAGGGCCGCCCGGCCCCGTGCCTGAGGTCGTCGGCTTCGGGTCCGAGCGGTCACCGCACCGCGGCTGCCGCCTCTGCTCAGTGGCTGTGCCCGCCGCCAGCCACTTTTTTTTTTTGTGAATAAGACGGTCTCCTTTATTGTCACATGATATCCCTCCCCTCCTCCCCTGCACATTCATAAATCCGGAGCCTGCCTCGGCTCCTTTCATTCAGAGCTGCCATTAGCCAAGGTAGCGGCGGCGCCGGCTGGGGCTCTTTGGCCGGGGCGCAGAGAGCGGGTCTGCAGCCGCCGGGACTTGCCTGGAGGGAGGCCCCTTGCGTGTGTGCAGGGGCGTGGGGTCTGTGGGTAGCCCCCGCCCGAGGCCCCGGGTCTTTTGCCCCTGTGAGCATTGAGACCCGGGGCAGAGAAGGGAAGTGACTCAGGGCTGGCCGGCGTTGAGGGCTATGCAGCAGGTGACAGAATGCTGTGCTCTAAGAATCTACTCACTGTTTTTTTTTTTTTTTTTTACTGCCCCTTTATCCTTTGGCGTCTGCTGTCACCAGGCTGGGCGAGAGGGGGTGTTGGGAGGGTTGGTGTTTGGGAAAGGGAATTTCCTTTCTGTGGGTCCCCAGGGAGCTTTGACTGCAGTAACTCCTGGTCTGCCGGACACGCGTTCGTAGCTGGAGAGGATCCCGCCTGGTGTGCGTGTCCGCTGCCCCACCACATCTACTGGTCTTTCTATTTTAGACCTTTTGCTTTGCCTTCATAGACTGTATCTTGAAATCGTAAAATGTTGCCCGTCTAGGGCTGAAATATGGGGCAGGGGGAGGAATATGCTGCTGCCCCTTGCCCCTTTTTGGACTTGACTAATAAACAGGTATTTTTATGGGTCCTTGTTTGTCCCTGCACACACAGTTAGCGGTAGCAGCAGGGAGGGACGGTTGCCATGCTCTGGGCTTGTTGGAGATTGGTTCACCGCCCTAGATTGGGTTCCTTGGCTCCATCCCTTGGGGATACTGGCCTGGCCGCTCCCTTTTCAGGGCAGCAGGTCGGCTGTACATCCTACCCCATCTGGTATCCAAAGCAAAGGGATTTCATGTGGAATCACCAGCAAGAAATAAATCTCTCTCTTCCAGGCTTTCTGAGCAGTTCAGCATGGAACCAGCTGCCCCCACTGCTGTCAGAAGCCCAGTTGAGACAATGGATATTTGAGGACAGGTTCTGGTTTCAGTTAGAGAATCAGAAAGCTGTGGCACATTAGCGCACTGCAGAAGTGGGCTTCTCGGGATTTCTTTTAATGTAATGACCTTGTCATGAGACAAGAAATGCCTGGTAAGAAAACAGGCCGTTTGGGCTGTAAACTGCCATTTGTGGACTCTGTCCATTATATTGTTCAACGTTCTTATGTAATGATCCCTCTGAAAAATTTCCTTTTAAATGCTGGTGCCAGGAGGAAGGTTTCTCTCTGAGTTACAGAGCTAACTGTGATTGCTTTTTTGTTTTTGTTTTGTTTTTGCTACCACTTTCTGGAAGCTCAGCTAAAATTTTTGCTTGATTATGGTAGCCATATTAGCTTAGGTTTTCGCTAGATTTATTTACTGCTCCTCTATATTCATTACAGTCTCCTGTTTTCTAATGGTTTTATGTTTGAGGTCCCTCAGATAATCTTTCGGAAGTAGACAAGGTGTGTTACTTATAAGGAAGTGACATCGAACTGGAGACTTGAGAGATATATTTGTGCCTTAGGTGAAATAGATTTTCCTGATAGTCCACATATATTTAAGGTTTTTATTACACAATACAGGTGTTTAAATATGTTACATTTAGCATCAGAATACAATAACTCAGTCTTGCAACTGGTAAAATCATGCTTAATTTTTTAAAAATAATAAGTTTTGTCTTCTAATGGTCTTTTCCATGTCAGTTTAAAACTCCTCCCTAGGGAATTCCCCGGCAGTCCAGTTGTTAGGACTCTGTACTTTCACTGCTGTGGGCCGGGTTCAGTCTCTGGTGGAGGAACTAAGATCCTGCAAGCCGTGCAGCGTGGCCAAAAAAGAAAAGAAAAGAGAAAAATAAAAGTGCTCTCTAATAAATACATGCTTATAAATTCAGGAATACTCTTTTCGCTGATGGTCCTAAACAGCAGCTTCCATATAGAAAATACCCTGGTCCTTTTTTGATCCCACTCCAGATAGAAATGCATGTTAAGATTTACAACTCCACAGATCTTCTTTTTAATAACTGAAAAATTAACGAGCATCAATGAATTATTGAAAGTGGTCTTTTGTATACAGGGAGTGGAAAATTTTTTTTAAATCATATGTATTCCGTCTGTATTCTTAAATTATTTGATCATGGTTATAAATGATTTGGAAATTTGCAGACAAAATGAAGAAACCGTTCTCAAGCAGGAGACACCTGGCTGCCATTCAGCTTTCTATTTTGTTCATGAACCCTTCTCTGCAACACACATCTTGCTGAGAATGGATTTGTAGCTCTGCCCTCGCTCATATTTTCCCTAAAAAAAAAAGGCTCTAATATTTTTGCTGAACCATTTCAAAGAAATTAGACATTAGAACTCTCATATCCAATTACTTGAGCTTACTTTCCAAAAGACGAGCATACTATCCCGTGAAACCACAATACCATGATCACACTTTACATACTTAAGAATAATTCCCTGATGTCTTTAACTCTCAGTCTCAACTGACTGAAAAATGTCTTTCTAACTGGTTATTTCAGCCAAGGGCTGAAGATCCCGCTTTAAATGCATTTGTAACATATTCTTATGGCTCAAGGCTTAGCCATTTGGTCACTTTCTGATCTAAAGCAAGTTACTTATGTATCTCACTTTGCTTTTATCTGAGTGAATAAAATGGGAATACATATTACTGATTTCGTGGAGTTGCCGTGGGAATTAAATGAGCCAGCCTGTGTAAAGCTTGCAGCCCACACTAGGAATAACAGGTGTCTGGTGTCGGCTCTGTGCTGGGCACTGAGATAGGTTTCTTACAGGCTCACTTTCAAATAACTGTGAAGGAGGTGTTACCCCATTTAACTGATGAGGAAGCTGAAGAGAGCAAATATCTTTTATAGCACTTTACTCATTTAGTCTTCTCAACAATTCTATGCAGTAGATGGTTTTATTACCTCCATTTATAGGTGCGGAAATCAAGGCCCAGAGAGGTTAAGTAACCCCGGCAGCCTGGCTCAGGAAGGACTGTGTTTTTAAAGCACCATGAGGTACTGTCTCAGAAGGGGAGAGGGTGGTCAGCCTTAGTCATTCTGACTTCAGAGCTCACACTGTTTCTGACAGTCACGCTGTCCTTAATTCTTCTGAATTGATGACAGTCCGTCATTGCCATAATTTTTTTCATTTCCCTTATCTTCCCTGAAAATGCTATGAAGCACTTACTGAATTAAAGTGAATTTAAATAAACTTGGGCTTGAGCATTCTGTGATACACCTTAAGATAATGGGAGGAGTGTGAATTCAGAGTTGATTATTACTGGAATGTTCGCTCTACAGTCATTGAAATAAAGAGTTGTGGTAATTAGACCCGTTACAAGTATTGATCCATTCTCTATGCATTAGCCTTAAAAAAAGGGGGTGTGTTTCTACTCTACCTGAATAGAATCCTTAAATGTTGAAAACAGAGTTGACTATGCAGAATTGGAATCTTGGTCTCTTCCTTAGAAAATCTTGAAAGCAAAACAAAACAAAAAACTTGGAAAGACCTTAACAAGCTTATAAGCCAGGACATTGTCACTGTATAAAGACATTGTCATTGTATAAAGTTAAGTGCCTACTGCAAGGCTGTATGTCTTGTTAGGTGGTGGGCCTGGACTAACCTCCATCTGCTGGGTTTGTTTCCACAGGGATCTTAACAAATGCTACCTTTTTTCCAGTCCCTTTAACCAAAAACATGTATAAAAAGTGGATCAGTATCAGTACCAATACTATTCTGCTCAACAACCTCCTTGCTTGTGCTGTTTATTCTGGAGTCATCTTTCTTCCTTTCCTCCTCCAACAAGTGAAATTCTGCTCATTCCCCCCGCCAGCCAGCTCTGAGTCATTCCTCTTATGAGGAGGTCCTCCTAGACTTTCCCCACCCCGACTCCCTAAGTCAAAACCGTGGGCTCTTTATAGCATTTTCCTCCCACACTGTATGACAGTTATCACCATTTAGAGTTGGACTTATACCCAGCTAGATTCTGTCCCAGAACATGAGCTTTTGGGATTTAGGGTTACCTCTTAACTGCCTAGTTTTCTAACTGTTGTCCCAATACCATTGGGCACATTGTGGTTGCTTTTAATAAAGATCTGTTAAATTAAAAAATGGATTTGATTATTTTAAAATGCTGTTTTGCCCCTGCTGACTAATGCAATAATTATAGTTGTCCTATTTGGTTAACTTAGGTTGTGTATAAACTTCCTTCTCAGAAACTCCGTGTTCACCTGAAGCATATCTTGTGGCAATTGGGTGCAGAACTATCTGGTGGTGGTGATCTGTGATTGAGAACTCAGAACCATTTTTTTTTTTTTCTTTTTTTGCAGTGCGCGGGCCTCTCACCGCTGGGGCCCCTCCCGCTGCGGAGCACAGGCTCCGGACGCGCAGGCTCAGCGGCCATGGCTCACAGGCCCAACCGCTCCGCGGCATGGGCATGTGGGATCTTCCCGGTCCGGGGCACGAACCCGTGTCCCCTGCATCGGCAGGCGGACTCTCAACCACTGCGCCACCAGGGAAGCCCCCTCAGAACCATTTTGATTCCAATCACTGTTGTGAGAACTGGGAAGTAGAACATCTTAAACACAATAAGCCAGGGCCTGTGTTTCTGCCTCTGCAGGAGAATCTCGGCAGAAATCACAGTATTAACAATTTGCAGTAGCTATAGGGTTCTGATGGAGTCTTAACACTTGAAGTTGGAGACAGCTGTGCTGATGAACTCCACTATTGTCAGAGTTCCTATATTATGGGGATGAACACAAATACACAATCTAACAGCAAAATCCTCAGAAACTGAACAAGATGATAATAGAGGCAGAGCAGGAAGTTTTTGTGTTCAGTTTTGGCTTGTTTTCTCTTAATTGGGCTGATTTTTTTTTTTTAAAGACCCAGTCATATTGATAAACTCATTAACTATTCTTGTAAATGTTTCTTTTTTTTTTTTTTTTTTTTTTTTGGTACGTGGGCCTCTCACTGTTGTGGCCTCTCCCATTGCAGAGCACAGGCTCTGGACATGCCTCAGCGGCCATGGCTCGGCTCACGGGCCCCTCCGCGGCATGTGGGATCCTCCCGGACCGGGGCACGAACCCGTGTCCCCTGCATCGGCAGGCGGACTCTCAACCACTGCGCCACCAGGGAAGCCCTCTTTTTGATCAATATTTAAGGCTAGAACACTGATGATTTTTTAAGGCATTGTCTAGGGCTTTTTAGTCACTGGGGTAGAAAGAATGTTTTGCACTGGTGCACGCCGTGCTCTGTGAAATGCGTTTTCTGTGTGCTTGCCCTAGTAGGCATGGAAGATTGTTACCACAGCTTGGTGTTCCCTGTCAGGGAAAGGAAGTCAGGCCTGGATCTTAGTAAAATATTTGATATTAACTGGCATAGGAGTTGACTAAATTAAGAACCAACTGTTTTGTAACTACTCATTTCTCAGGTAATCTTTTGTCAACAATATGTTCACAGGGGGCACATAATAACAAATCCTGTTTATGTTATTTATGCTATTTTCAAAGGGTAGTTGAAAATTTACTTGAAAACAAAATTTCTATGTTGACTTGCACTAAGTAGAAATGGATTTTGACTTCACCCTGGCATTTAGCATTTGTGAGTGAAGATATTTAAACAACACGGGCAGCTTCAAAATGTAGGGCTTTGGTCCCTCCTCTTTGTACTGAAATAACGACTTTTCAGATCTCGTTTCCATTCTTAGATTTATTCCCTGTGGTCATTCATAAACGCTTAAAACTTAATTAGGCTAAGTTTTTTATTTTTTAATTTTTTAAAAATTATTTTTGTCTGCGTTGGGTCTTCGTTGCTGCACGGGGGCTTTCTCTAGCTGCGGCGAGCGGGGGCCACTCTTCGTTGTGGTGCGCGGGCTTCTCATTGCGGTGGCTTCTCTTCTTGCGGAGCACAGGCTCTAGACGCGTGGGCTTCAGTAGTTGTGGCTCGTGGGCTTCAGTAGTTGTGGCTTGTGGGCTCTAGAGTGCGGGCTTCAGTACTTGTGGCTCATGAGCTTAGTTGCTCCGTGGCATGTGGGATCTTCCTGGACCAGGGCTCGAACCCGTGTCCCCCACATTGGCAGGCAGATTCTTAACCAGTAGCCACCAGAGAAGCTCCTCAGGCTACGTTTTTTAAATTGCCTTTCCTAGTTCATCTTTGTGTTTCATTTTCATTGTTTATTCCTCTTATTTCTTTTTCTCATTGCTTTGGCTCTGGCCTCCCGTATTGATTTTTCAGATAAGCACTGTTTATTTTGTAATATTTGCATCCCACCCTAACTGAGAATGCGCCCAGAAGCTTGGCCCATCTGCCCTTCCCGGTGTGGGAATAATAGCTTATTGACCTGTATACCCATAGCCTGGCAGAGTGCTGAGCCCATAGTAGGCTTTCTGCAAATATTTATTGATTGGTTAACATAAATGTTCAGTAATTGAAAAATAGTTTTACCTTATATAAAAAATTAAATGACAATTCACATTGTACCCACATCCAAAAAGACTTTGAGTTTTATTGTTTGTTTTTGTTTTTTTCAGAACTACTGCGAGGGGCAGATTGTCGTGATGGTAGTGGAAGAAACATGGGCTTTGGGGTCACACTCTGCCTCTTCCCTCTACAGACCCTTAACAGTCAGTGTACTTACCTGTAGTAGCATATAGTTGACTCTCTTGCCATCCCTGTCTGTGGTCTAGAAATCATATTACCAACAGTGTTCAAATTGTCTCTAGAACAAGAGTCAATAGGCTTGGTGGAAGTGAGTGAGGCTGAGTTCTCTTAGGAGTAAGCTGGCTTATGGCTTGTTTTGTCTACTTGCGTGCCATGTTGGTGTTCACGTTTTATATTTCCAGCCAAGGAATAAAGTGAATGCTGGACCAGAGGTTTAATTTAATCATCAGCATCCCAATAATTTTACTCATTTTTACAGACCTTTGGAAGCTGGATAAGTGTGAATATAGTCTTAACATAGTCATTAAATTTCTCTCCTTTGCTTAGTAGTTTAAATCGTATCTGGGATTTTTCTCACACTCCAAATTCCAAAACAAGCCTGCTGTGCCAGGATGGTGTGCCCTGGCTCAGTGTTACTTCTGGCCCTGAAGGCTTAATGGTGGCCTTCTCACTAATCTGTGGGTGAACAGGTTTCAGATGAGGAGTTTGCTGTTTGCAAACCAGCTTTGAGGCCCCTACCATCCGTTCTTAGAAGTCTTTTATAGTAAGGAAAGTGAGTAGATTTGCCAGATTACAGGTGTCCATTTGGAGTGTAGTATTCTCTGAATCTAAAGAACTTGACTTTAGAGCATACTTGGATCCTAATTGCAAAGCCATGTATAAATTATTTATTGGCTAAAATAAATAGCAGTGGGGGTGGGGCTGGAGGAAAGGGAGAGACTAGCTGTGGAGTGCCATTCACTTACTACACCCAGTGTTCCAGACACCTTACCTGCCAGGCAGGAGCTGAGCTGTGACTCGGGAGCAGCCTCTGCCCTCGGGGAGCTTACATTGTAGCATGCTAGGCACTTCCATGTGCCTTAGGGGTGTGAGGCCAGTGTTGTCTGGATCATGGACTGACCGGCTGCCAGAGGTGTTTCCTCTCCTTCCTCTTCCTCTGCAGGGTTCCCCCCTCAAGCTGCAAGCATTGGGATTCCCAGATTTGGGGTGGAGGGAAGTCTTCATCCAGAGCATTAGAGGAGCTACATCACCTTCCTAGAATCCCCTAACAAGTTCTTCGAGTCATTTTTAGGGGGAGTGTGTGTGCGCTTGTGTGTTGCGTGTACATAAACTCATGCACTCACACGTGGATGGACTGTGCCCAAGAGCCAGAAGGGTCCACAGCTGCAGGCAAAGAAAAGATTCGGCCAGGTTAAGTATCTTGTCTGAGGTCACAGAGCAGGATTTCTTATTTTTACCCGCAGTCTTTGACTTCAGGTCCCATGTCTGTAGAACAACATGACGTGTCATGACTTCACAGAGCCTCAGTTTTTGCAAAGAAACTATCGCGTGTACAGCTTGATTGATATTACCGTTGAGCGAATGAAATTAGAACTCATTTAGAATCCTGGAAATGCCTCGGAACTATGAGATGACATTTCTTCCTTGCATTCCTGTTCAGCTCTGTGGAGTAGGGAACCAGTGCCCACTGAGGTGGCCTTTTCTGTACTGATACAAAGAGCAGTTCCACAGAGACCTCTTTTGGAAAGAGAACCAGCCACCTTGCCCTTGATGGAGTGTGTGTGAGCAGGACGGCAAACAAAGCACGCTATTCTCCTGGACCTGCTTTTTAGCCTGGCTGTTTTGAGAGGAGGATTAAACTTGAATGTGCATAGGAATCACCTGGGAATCTTCTAAAGTGAGGATTCTGATTCAGTTAAGGCCAGAGATTCTGCATTTTTAACAAACTTCCTGATGCTGTTGGTACTGCAGATCCAGGGACCTTTGAGTAGCAAGAGCCTGTCTGTGGCTGTGATGATGGTGAGCTCCCGGCTGCCAGGTTTGTGTCTTCAAAGGTGACCTCACATACTTGGCATTTGGAAGCTATTGAAGCTCATTGGACAAGAAGGTGGTGCTTCCAGGCGGAGAGATATCTTCAAGGGCCTGCCCTTCCCCATTCTTGGCAGGACCTCCAGCTTTGAGGTATATAGCTTGATTTTAGATGTGAAGGTGCTGGAAGAATTTTTTCTTCTTATGGCTTAAAAAGAGTTCTTGGTGTATGCCAGGCGGCCCAAGAGATCCATCACTAAAAGAGAAAGAGGAAGCCCCAGCACTTTGTGTGTAATGTCTGTCAGCTGGCATTCTGCACCTTCCAGACAAATCAGTCTCCTATGGAAAGCCAGCCGCCCTGGGAAGCAGGCACACTCAAGCCCTAGAAGAAATCACAGGAAGTAATTAAACTGAGAAGGTCAGAGAAAGAGGAAGTGGTTGTGTTGTTTCTGAAGCGAATAGCATTGTTGTTCCTGGGGATCAAGATGATGATGTTTAAGTCTTCTGGAATGTGACTGCTTGGGGACTTGATTGTATTTAAATTGTAGCCCTTTTAGTTTATTCTTTTAGACAGCAATCTAGTTAGGAAATGAATTGCTTTTAGGTCTTATCAGGAATCCCCACGTGCCTAAGCAGTAGTCTTAGGCAGGGAGTTGCTTATAGCTTTTGGCAAATTGCACTTAAATGAAATGAATGTCAAGACTATTAGAGGTTAATTTTAGGTGTCTGGAGTTCTCCCTAATCCTCCTGATTAAACACTTTAACATAATAGTTTCCTTAATTGGAATAATGATAGAATATTAGCATGCATATTAAACCATTTACCCAAATTTGAATAGGGTTAAAATGCAAATTATCGATCACTTGTCAGCACTTACTCTTTAGAGATAATTCCTGGGGAGAGATGGGGAAGAGACCGGAATATGAATTGGAAAGTGGCTTTCTACCTGAGGCAGCATTGCTGGGAAAGCCAAGAATAGACCAGAGGACTGAAGTAAGACCCTTTGTTTCCCCCCAAAAAGAGGTACTAAAGATACCAACGCCTGTGATAAGTAATAACTCCAACAAGAAGGTAGATGGAGTGAGAAATCTGAAATGAGCTGATTGTGGACCCTCGTTGGCCTATCATATTTTTCTTTCAGAGGAAGAGGTCCCTCCCCAGCATTTAGGTACCCACCCCCCTGAAGTTTTGAACTGATGCCGCCACCCAGCAGTTGCCCAACAAGTGACTGGGGACCCATAAGCACTTCAAGTGTTGTTTGTGAAGCGAATATGTACATAACATCAGCCATGTACATGTATTGCTCTTTCAATGTATGTAGCTGCATTTATAGAATAATCAAATACAACCTCAATAAAATACTACTGTACTGAGTTCACGGTGGATGTTTGTGATATTTTTCTCAATTCACAGTTATTTAAAAATACAGCTCTAGTCCCTGGGGAGGAGGGCCGATCCCTGGATTTTCTGCCTTTGAATACTTTTAGAAAGTTGGGAATCGCTGCTGTGACCCTCGTTCTGGATGTAAGGACACGAGTGTGGTCATTCTGTAGGGGATGCGTATGCAAAGGGTGTGTTTATGCTCCGGGCCGTTTGGGGATTTGTTGGGAGGGTCTGAAGGAAAGCAGAGGGCATTGGTTGGAGGTGGATGGGAGGGGTTGAAAATGAGTCATGACATCCCCCCACAGAGACCTGGCACAAAGTTGGGTCTTCTCCTAAGAAGGGGGTCCTGGGGGAGTGTGTCTTCTGTCGTCCAGCTCTCCCCCCTTTCCCCTCCTGCATTTACTGAACACCTGTGCTGGGCAGCACACAACTCTCTGTTGTGGAAAAGAGGATATACCCAACACTAGAAGCTCTTGAATGGACACCAAGTAGCAGAGAAGATGGTACCAAGTTGCCATGTACAGTAAGTTCTGGGAGTCAGGAAACTTAGGATCCCATCACTTCTTTGCCACTAAGCTGCCCTGTGACCTTTGGCAAGATGCCAAGCTGCTTCTCTGGACTTGGCTTTCTCATCTCTAAAATAAAGGGATTGGATAGTAGCAGAGTGTTGAGGAACTCTTGTAGCTCCAAGTATTGTAAGGAGAGTTCTTGTTTTAAGAAAACTTTTGTTCTTATTTATAAGTATAATATTCTTTTTTAAAATAGAGAGAAATACAAAGAAGAAATTCAAGTACTTCTTGCTGCAGTCGCCAGGGGAGAGTTCACTTTCGACCAGGTGGGACTTGAGTTTTAGAGGACTCAGATAAGGATGGTGGTGGTGATGGTGTGGGAGAGCGGTGGGTCAGGCAGGTTGGAGAGGAGGCATCTTATGTCCAAAAGTTTCTTCCACAGACGAGGAAACCCCACCTCTGGGGTTTATGCTTGGGGAGCTCGGAGAAAGAGCTGGTCCAGTTGGGCGAGGCTAAATTTGAGTGGTTATTGCATGCCAGGCTAACAAAATACGTATTTGAGCTTTCGTTCCTTAGGTGGAATGGAGCTGTTTAAAGTTTTGAAGCAAAGAAATGATAAAATGATATGTTGGTAAATTCCAACTAGTTGGAGACTGCAGACTAGGCTGGAGTTAGGGAGGCCACTAAGAACCTGTATCTGGGCAGGGCTTTCCTTCTGGCTCTAATGAAATGCAGTAGGCCCTGCTGTGGGAACCTTTGTTCCAAAGAGGTTGTTGTTATGTTTATTGGAAGATAGCGGGGTTCTGAAATTCAAAACAAAATTAACCAGCTTACTTTGTAGATCAAACTTACAGGCTAGTAATAAACCAGGTGAGGGGTTTTGTTTTTTGTTTCCTTTTAGCACTGTTACTTCTGCAGGAACACAGCACCACTCAATTGAAATTGCCCTTGTGAAGTGGAGAACACATTGCCCTTTCTCAATGACGTAAAATGGTTGCAACTTGACCATAAAATTATAAAACTGGAGAGTACCTTAGGACAATGCCAGCTCCCTTTTATGGAAAAATTGCAATCCAGAGAGGTCGAGGGACGAACCGAGGGTCACACTTGGTGGCTTGGGATATATAAGCAAGCAGATGTCATTTGGCCTTGGTTCCAGTCCTATGTTGGGTGCTGTGTTAAACATTCATGACAGTTGTTACCCTGAGCTGTTGAACGCTCCAGAGACAGGAAAAAGATGGTGGAAACCTGTTCAATTTAATAACGTAGCCCGTGTTGATGAGGAACCATCAACATGGAACAGAGTGTCAGCCTTGGTCAGCCCCTGCACAAGCTGAGAATAGGTGAGCTGCCAGATGTTGTTTCTGTGTGGCTCACCTTCGGGTGGCAGGTAGGGGTCCCCAGGGATGGCTTCCTCATGTGTGTTTCAGGAACAGGAGGGTAGGGAGTGGAAGCAGAGAAGGGCTACCCTCAGCTCCCCATTCTGGGGGAGAAAAGATGAGCCCTTAGATGAGAAGTTGAAATACATGTGACCAAGGTTTTTGCACCTGGGCGCTAGCAAAAAAGTCTATGAAACATTACCTACGCTTGTCTTTCCTCCCCAGCTCCAGTGCCTTCTCTTCTCTTCATGTGTTTGCTTTTGATGTTAACTGACAAGGTGGTGTGGTCATAGACAGCAGGAAGTAATATTTGATATGCACGTTTCGGGGGGGTGGGGGAGGTGGGAGGTCGGTGGAAGGTCGGTGGATGCCAGCATGGGAAGGGTGGCGGTTTTGGTGCACTAGTGTGAGAACTCCGAACATTTCTAAGCCAACAGGTGCTGTTACAGCAAAGAGAGAGAGGGAAGAGTTGACCAGCTGGTCATATAATGAATATTTTTTATGGTATCATTTTACTTTCATTTTTGTAAGGCCGCTGCCCCACAGGTTAACTCCAGATAAAGTTGGGATTATCCCGTGTACCAAACCACATAGCTACTAAGTGTGGTGGCTGTGTAGAAACCTGGGCTTGAGGAAGAATAAAAACAATCCCTAAACCAAGGCACACTATCCCCAAGAGCCCATGGTCCAGCAGACAGGCTGGGAAGGCACACCTCACCTTACCGTGGTGAGACTTGGTCCGTTTCCCGATCCTGCTTTGGAACTATAGTTCTCAGTCAGGACCCCTCTTGGATAACAAGGTTCATACTGCTTGTGTAGGATGGGAAACGTGTACTTAAAAATTTCCTTCTCTTGGGGTTCTACACCCGCCCCCTTTTAATCTCCATCAGCTGGGCATCCTTCTTACTCAGAGCAAAGGATCCCTTGTGAGCCTGAAGACTGCACTGTGGGGTTTCAGGTTCCACGTCCCAGTGCTTCTGGATCATCCAGATGGTCAAGGTGGTTTGGTTATAAATGGTTTACCTGCAGATCCCTCCTTTCACATTCCTCATGTTCCGCATCTAGCAGTACAACAGTGACAAGGAGAATAGACAGCTGTGGTCCAGCCCCCACCCGTGGCATGCAGCCTGAACTAGAACTCCTCCCCTGACTGTCCTAATAAGGGCAATTTATCAGTGTATCAAGAGGCCCCAGGTGGAGCATATCCGGGTTGGTTTGCCATGCTTTCCTAGGACACAACACCTGTCCATCATTCCACTCTCACCTTTCTCCTCCCTAGACCAATTGAATTAGAATTTCACCCTCACACCGTGTGTCAGTATTTCGAAAAATCTAGGAGATTCTACCATATCTTAGACTAATCAGGGTTTCGAAAAGGGGAACACCACCAAACCTAGAGGGTTGTGACCAACCAAGATGGCACCACCCAAGGAGCATTACTCACTGTTTTTAAAGATCCCCCTGGGTTATGGGTGTTAACTAGACTTTATTGTGGTGGTCATTTTGCAGTATATACAAATAGCGAGTCATGTTGTACACCTGAAACTAATGTTATATGTCAGTTGTAGCTCAAACAAAAATAAAATTCCCCTATCACTGCCCCTTAATTTATCCTGAGTCATCTGCCATACAGGAGGGGATTCAAAAGGTCACACACATCCATGTTAGGGAAGGGGACTTGCTCTTTCCCCTCCCGTCTTTTCTTTGTGGTTCCATCTCGTTAAAGTTAGTAACAAATAATTTCTTAGGGAGGAAGATACCAAATTGATGTTACATGTAAAGTGATTCCATCTCAAGTTAGTAACAAATAATTTCTTAGGGAGGAAGATACCAAATTGATGTTACATGTAAAGTGAGATCATAAGAGACAATACAAAATAAACTCTAATTGTTGATCCAAGAGACCTTTTATTTGATAAAGAAACATTCTAAAGCACACCAAAAAATCACCTACAGCTGTCCAAAATACGACTTTTTTCTCCTCTGCATTGGTTCCTTTTTTTTTAAATTAAATTTTATTTTTTTATACAGCAGGTTCTTATTCGTTATCCATTTTATACACATCAGTGTATACATGTCAATCCCAGTCTCCCAAATCATCACACCACCACCCCCAACCCCCGCTGCTTTCCCCCCTTGGTGTCCATACGTCTGTTCTCTACATCTGTGTCTCAATTTCTGTCCTTCAAACCAGTTCATCTGTACCATTTTTCTAGGTTCCACATATATGCGTTAATATACGATATTTGTTTTTCTCTTTCTGACTTCACTCTGTATGACAGTCTCTAGGTTCATCCACGTCTCTACAAATGACCCAGCTTTGTTCCTTGTTATGGCTGAGTAATATTCCATTGTATATATGTACCACATCTTCTTTATCCATTCATTTGTCGATGGGCATTTAGGTTGCTTCCATGACCTGGCTATTGTAAATAGTGCTGCAATGAACATTGGGGTGCATGTGTCTTTTTGAATTATGGTTTTCTCTGGGTATATGCCCAGTAGAGGGATTGCTGGGTCATATGGTAATTCTATTTTTAGTTTTTTAAGGAACCTCCATACTGTTCTCCATAGTGGCTGTATCAATTTACATTCCCACCAACAGTGCAAGAGGGCTCCCTTTTCTCCACACCCTCTCCAGCATTTGTTGTCTGTAGATTTTCTGATGATGCCCATTCTAACTGGTGTGAGGTGATACCTCATTGTAGTTTTGATTTGCATTTCTCTAATAATTAGTGATGTTGAGCAGCTTTTCATGTGCTTCTTGGCCATCTGTATGTCTTCTTTGGAGAAATGTCTATTTAGGTCTTCTGCCCATTTTTGGATTGGGTTGTTTGTTTTTTTGATATTGAGCTGCATGAGCTGCTTGTATATATTGGAGATTAATCCTTTGTCAGTTGCTTCATTTGCAAGTATTTTCTCCCATTCTGAGGGTTGTCTTTTTGTCTTGGTTATGGTGCACTTTGCTGTGCAAAAGCTTTGAAGTTTCATTACGTACCATTTGTTTATTTTTGTTTTTATTTCCATTACTCTAGGAGGTGAATCAAAAAAGATCTTGCTGTGATTTTTGTCAAAGAGTGTTCTTCCTATGTTTTCCTCTAAGAGTTTTATAGTGCCCGGTCTGACATTTAGGTTTTAATCCATTTTGAGTTTATTTTTGTGTATGGTGCTAGGGAGTGTTCTAATTTCATTCTTTTACATGTAGTTGTCCAGTTTTCCCAGCACCACTTATTGAAGAGACTGTCTTTTCTCCATTGTATATCCTTGCCTCTTTTGTCATAGATTAGTTGACCATAGGTGCGTGGGTTTATCTCTGGGCTTTCTATCCTGTTCCATCGATCTATTTCTCTTTTTGTGCCAGTACCATATTGTCTTGATTACTGTAGCTTTGTAGTATAGTCTGAAGTCAGGGAGTCTGATTCCTTCAGCTCTGTTGTTTTCTCTCAAGACTGCTTTGGCTATTTGGGGTCTTTTGTGTCTCCATACAAATTTTAAGACTTTTTGTTCTAAGTTCTGTAAAAAATGCCATTGGTAATTTGATAGGGATTGCATTGAATCTGTAGATTGCTTTGGGTAGTATAGTCATTTTCACAATATTGATTTTTCCAATCCAAGAACATGGTACGTCTCTCCAACTGTTTGTATCATCTTTACTTTCTTTCATCAGTGTCTTTTAGTTTTCTGCATACAGGTCTTTTGTCTCCCTAGGTAGGTTTATTCCTAGGTATTTTATTCTTTTTGTTGCAATGGTAAACGGGAGTGTTTCCTTAATTTCACTTTCAGATTTTTCATCATTAGTGTATAGGAATGCAAGAGATTTCTGTGCATTAATATTGTATCCTGCAACTTTACCAAATTCATTGATTAGCTCTAGTAGTTTTCTGGTGGCATCTTTAGGATTCTCTATGTATACTATCATGTCGTCTGCAAACAGGGACAGTTTTTCTTCTTTTCCAATTTGGATTCCTTTTATTTCTTTTTCTTCTCTGATTGCCGTCGCTAGGGCTTCCAAAACTATGTTGAATAATAGTGGTGAGAGTGGACATCCATGTCTTGTTCCTGATCTTAGAGGAAATGCTTTCAGTTTTTCACCATTGAGAATGATGTTTGCTGTGGGTTTGTCATATATGGCCTTTATTATGTTGAGGTAGGTTCCCTCTATGCCCACTTTCTGGAGGCTTTTTATCATAAATGGGTGTTGAATTTTGTCAAAAGCTGTTTCTGCATCTATTCTGATGATCATATGATTTTTATTCTTCAATTTGTAAATATGGTGTATCACATTGATTGATTTGTGTATATTGAAGAAACCTTGCATCCCTGGGGTAAATCCCACTTGATCATGATATATGATCCTTTTAATGTGTTTTTGGATTCTGTTTGCTAGTATTTTGTTGAGGAGTTTTGCATCTATATTCATCAGTGATATTGGTCTGTCATTTTCTTTTTTTGTAGTATCTCTGTTTGGTTTTGGTATCAGGGTGATGGTGGCCTCGTAGAATGAGTTTGGGAGTGTTCCTTCCTCTGAAATTTTTTGGAAGAGTTTAAAAAGGAGGGGTGTTAGCTCTTCTCTAAATGTTTGGGAGAATTCACCTGTGAAGCGATCTGGTCCTGGACTTTTGTTTGTTGGAAGATTTTTAATCACAGTTTCAATTTCATTACTTGTGATTGGTCTGTTCATATTTTCTCTTTCTTCCTGGTTCAGTCTTGGAAGATTATAAATATCAATTAAATCTATCTGGTCTATTGTGTCATGTAAAGCTTGTGTTTCCTTAGTAATTTTCTGTTTGGATGATCTCTCCATTGGTGTAAGTGAGGAGTTAAAGATGATCTCTCCATTGGTGTAAGTGAGGAGTTAAAGATGATCTCTCCATTGGTGAAAGTGAGGAGTTAAAGTCCCCCACTATATTGTGTTACTGTCGAATTCCTCTTTTATAGCTGTTAGCAATTGCCTTACGTTTAGAGGTGCTCCTATGTTGGGAGCATATATATTTATAATTGTTATATCTTCTTCTTGGATTGATCCCTTGATCATTATGTAGTGTCCTTTCTTGTGTCCTGTAACATTCTTTTTGTTTTGTTTTGTTTTTGTTTTTGTTTTGCGGTACGCGGGCCTCTCCCTGCTGTGGTCTCTCCCACTGCGGAGCACAGGTTCCAGACGTGCAGGCCCAGTGGCCACGGTTCACGGGCCCAGCTGCTCCATGGCATGTGGGATCCTCCCGGACTGGGGCATGAACCCGCATCCCCCGCATCGGCAGGCAGACTCTCAACCACTGCGCCACCAGGGAAGCCCTCTTGTAACATTCGTTATCTTACAATCTATTTTATCTGATATGAGTATTGCTACTCCAGGTTTCTTTTGATTTCCATTTGCATGGAATGTCAGTTTCCATCCCCTCACTTTCAGTCTGTATGTGTCCCTAGGTTTGAAGTGGGTCTCTTGTAGACAGCATATACATGGGTCTTGTTTTTGTATCCATTCAGGGAGCCTATGTCTTTTGGTTGGAGCATTTCATCCATTCACATTTAAGGTAATTATTGATATGTATGTTCCTCTCACCATTTTCTTAATTGTTTTTTTTTTTTTGCAGTATGCGGGTCTCTCACTGTTGTGGCCTCTCCTGTTGCGGAGCACAGGCTCTGGACACTCAGGCTCAGCGGCCATGGCTCACGGGCCCAGCCACTCTGCAGCATGTGGGATCCTCCTGGACCGGGGCACAGACCCGTGTCCCCTGCATTGGCAGGCGGACTCTCAACCACTGTGCCACCAGGGAAGACCTCGGGTTTGTTTTTGTAGGTCTTTTCTTCTCTTGTGTTTCCCACTTAGAGAAGTTCCTTTAGCATTTGTTGTAGAGCTGGTTTGGTGGTGCTGAATTCTCTTAGCTTGTCTTTAAAGCTTTTGATTTCTCCATCGAATCTGATGGAGATCCTTGCTGAGTAGAGTAACCTTGGTTGTAGGTTCTTCCCTTTCATCACTTTAAGTATATCATGCCACTCCCTTCTGGCTTGCAGAGTTTCTGCTGTGAAATCAGCTGTTAACCTTATGGGAGTTCCCTTGTCTGTTATTTGTCCTTTTTCCCTTGCTGATTTCAATAATTTTTCTTTGTCTCTAATTTTTATCAATTTGATTACTATGTGTCTTGGCATGTTTCTCCTTGGGTTTATCCCGTATGGGACTCTCTGTGCCTCCTGGACTTGGGTGGCTATTTCTTTTCCCATGTTAGGGAAGTTTTCAACTATAATCTCTTCAAATATTTTCTCAGGTCCTTTCTCTCTCTCTTCTCCTTCTGGGACCCCTATAATGCGAATGTTGTTACGTTTAATGTTGTCCCAGAGGTCTCTCAGGCTGTCTTCCTTTCTTTTCATTCTTTTTTCTTAATTCTGTTCTGCGTTAGTGAATTCCACCTTTGTGTCTTCTAGGTCACTTATCCGTTCTTCTGCCTCAGTTATTCTGCTCTTAATTTCTTCTAGTGTAGTTTTCGTTTCAGTTATTGTATTGTTCGTCTCTTTGTTCTTTAATTCTTCTAGGTCTTTGTTAAACATTTCTTGCATCTTCTCGATCTTTGCCTCCGTTCTTTTTCCGAGGTCCTGGATCATCTTCACTATCATTATTCTGAATTCTTTTTCTGGAAGGTTGCCTATCTCCACTTCATTTAGTTTTTTTGGCGGGTTTTATCTTGTTCCTTCATCTGGTACATAGCCCTCTGCCTTTTCATCTTTTCTATCTTTCTGTGAATGTCCCAACACTCTGTCCAACTTCACACAGCCAACTGGTAGAACTGGGCTTCAATTCCATGTATCGGGACTAAGAACAGAAGGGTTGACTGCTAAGCTGCTAGTGTTGGAGGGTCTCCTGCAGAGGCGGGGGGTGGCTATGGCTCACCGTGGGGACAAGGATAGTGGCAGCAGAAGTTCTGGGTAGTATTCCTTGGCATGAGCCCTCCTAGTGTCCACCATTAGCCCCACCAAAGAGCCTCACGACTGTTTTTTATTAGTTTTTTGAAAGGTTTGATTGAAACTTTAAAATCCCTAATAATTTTTTTCAGAAGTTTTCCTTAGTGATGTAACACAGATGCTTTTGGGATACGAATTTAACTATTTTAATAAAGTAGTAAATATAAGAGTTTTTTTAATTTTGTCTCTTTTTGGGGGTGATTCGGGCCAGTTAGTTTACAGGAATCAAGAATAGTTCTTGAATTTGATTTTTTTTGTTTTTGGCTGCGTTGGGTCTTCGTTACTGCACACGGGCTTTCTCTCGTTATGGTGGTGGTGGGGCTACTCTTTGTTGTGGTCCGCGGTCTTCTCACTGTGGTGGCTTGTCTTGTTATGGAGCACGGGCTCTAGGTGCGTGGGCTTCAGTAGTTGTGGCTCACAGGCTCTAGAGCTCAGGCTCAGTAGTTGTGGCGCACGGGCTTAGTTGCTCCACGACATGTGGAATCCTCCCGGACCAGGGATCGAACCCGTGTCCCCTGCATTGGCAGGTGGATTCCTAACCACTGCACCACCAGGGAAGTCCCTTGAATTTGATTTCTGACAAACCTTTGTTAATGTGGGACCAGCATCTGTTTGAATTTAAAGGAAAACAGCTATAGAATCATATGCTTTTACCTAGAAATGAAAATACATTGACTTAAAACCAATGTCTCTAACAAAAACTGATGCCAGATTTTAAGACTAGCTTGTCACCCAGAAGTGTGACACCACATGCAAATGAGGGAAAGGCTGAAAAAGCGTTTTAATATCTTAGGAGAAAATGTGAAGGGTGCACTTGAAAATGGGAGTCTTGCACAATAATAATGGACTTAATGCCCCTGAACCATACACTTAAAAATGGTTAAAATGGTAAATCTTATGTTGTGTATATTTTGCTACAACTATAACAAATTTTTTTTTAAATGGGACCAAGTCAACTAAGGACTTCGTAAGATCTCAAAGACTTCTTTGCAGAAAAATGGCAGCCTGAACACAACTGCCTGGGTCCACAGGCCTCAGACACCAAATCTCCTATTTCATATCCTCATTTGTAGATTTCCAGCTTCCTGTCAATCTACGCCTAGTCCCCTTTGCTCCCCTTTTCTGCCCCTCCCTCCAAAAAAGCTCCCTCAGGAAGCTGGAGGCAAGATGGACCTTGAGATGAGGCCAATGGTGCCCAAAGTTGTGTATCTCCTAAAGGTTCCTCCAGTTGACTGTGTGTGTTTCTTTCTAGATTAGTGTGTCTTGACAAGGGGTTGGAACCTCTGAGAAAGCTTTAAAGGTCTAAACAGCTTTGTAGGAGAGCTAACAGCAGGGCTGGTCTTGGTTGTAGGTGGTGTGGGTGACGGGCCCTTCCCAGACAGGGAGACCAGGGTTGAGGGCAGGCTGGCACAATAGTGACCAACAAAGCAGCCTTGGGCAAGCATTTTTACATCCAGAGCCTCGATGGCGAAACCATATGGGATGATAATGCAAAAAAGTGTAAAAACCAAAGAAGTGTGTCAGCCCTTCCACCTTTCCTCTGGAAATGGGAGGACTTATAACCTGGAAGGTGAAATTACGAATCACTTAATTTAAACAAACGCATGAGAATGAATGTGTGCTGAGGCCATGCCTGTGAGAAAAACAACTTGTCTTTTGAAGAGGTTAGGCCTTCTTTTTGTTTCTTTTCGTAAGACTTGCTGTTTCCCTCTTTAAGTCGTTTTACTAGTAGGCTGTTGGTGGAAATTGGATCGTTAGAGGTTCTGAGGTGGCACACACCTCGAGTGGGAAGACAGCAGGTTCTTCTATAGCTTTTGTGAATTTTTCAAAAAAACTACACACTCACTGTTACCCACAAGTACTCATTTTGGCTGTTGAAAATCTATACTCCTTCATAAACTGTTTATAGATTTGACACTTTCTGGCGTTGGGAATACTCAAGTCAGCACGTTTGATACGTAATTTGGCAGTCTCCGTGTCCAGTAGAAAAAGCGAATGCTGTCATGAACCACTGTGATAAGCTTTGGGGAAAGGGTTACTCGTGGTCGGGGGCACATTTGTTCATGTGAAAGCACCCCCCGAATCCCTACCCCACCTCAGGGATGGAAACACAGGATCTGCAGATCCTACCAATTCAGGGAGCTGGGAAGTATGCGCTGTTCTGCCACCCCGGATAGCCGTCCAGCTTCTGCTCTGACACTTCTGAGATAAGGAGCCTTAATGCCCGGGGTGACTCGGGTATGTGGCCCTGACTGTCAGCAAGTCCCTCTATGGAACTACTGTCCTCTGCGGCCACGACAGCCGGTTCTCTGCCGTTCTGACCACCCCGCCGATACAGGACGGCAGCTTCTGCTGCCCAGACACCATCCTGGTCTCCTTATCAGTGTTCACGTTCAGCTGAGTCTCCTGTAAAATAGGGGTCCAGAACTGGAGGTGCTTTTCATAGATGCCCCAGACTCATAGATGCTGTGGATGGTGGTCTCTCCATGTAGTCTGGGGTAGCAGGGCGCTGCGGTCGGTGCAGGGGCACCAGGCTGTTTGCGTGGAAAATGTGTGCTGCCCATGCTGAGCCTGTACCCTTGATTTTCTGTGCTGCTTTCAGCTGCTCTGGGCTCTGTAGGAGTAGCTCTGTCTCCTTTTCAGAGGCATAAAGAAGGCTTTCCTGGTGCCAGCCTGAGTACTTGCTGGGCATCAGTTATTGGCTCTTGCTGTGCTGGGCAGGCTGAGGAAAGGAGTTCCCTGCTGCTCCAAAAGCTCTCTCCACTTCTGAATGAAGGACTCTAGTCTTTTGTATTCCCGGAGTGGTATTCTTTGGTAGCAGTGCGGAAGACCTGGTTGAGAAAAGGTGAGTGAGCTGCTTAGAGCACTGAAATCATAGTTTCTTGAAGCTGGTCCTGGGCCACCTACTCAGCGTGGGTAGTCTAGAGGGCTTGTTAAAATACGGATGTCAGCGGCCACCCAGACCTCCTGGATCAGCCTCTCTGGGCGTGTGGTCCAGAGAATCTGTATTTTTGAAAAGCTCCCCAAGTGATTCCTCTGCCTGAAAGCCAGAGTTTGAGATCTATTTCCTAAATTGTAATTACATCCTCGATGTTCGTTCTCTGAACCATCCAACTACTGAGTACTCAGGAATCTTAAAGGCCACCTTTGTGCCTTTACTCCAGCCACCCAGTGCTTTTAATACTTCCTGAGTGTGTGTTTACACAATCTGCATTTTATGAAGTCCATAAAGACGTATTTACCCAACAAGTCTCCGGTGCTCCAAAGGTCAGCTTCCCTCAATTTGTATGAAAGGCTCTTAACTCAAAGTCAATTAACACCAAGATAGAAGCCGCTTAAAGCAAGGAAGTGACCTGTTCAGGCCGTCACTCCATCCCTAACTTTTCTCCCCTGTTGTAGTTTAGTTTTACAAGTCCTTTCGTGCTAGTTAACTTTGCTTAGCCTATGCACGTGTGGCCCGGTGTAGCACACAGGTAAAGTGCCATTTGACAGGTCATCACGTGAGAGTGCTGTTTAAAAGCAAGTAATTGAAGTAACTATTAAATGGTGCCGTGTTAGCAGTTTTGCAACTGACTAAATCACCCTCCCCACTGCAAGCAGTGGGGATAATCCTAGGAATGCTGGGGAAGAAGGGCAGAGAGACCCAGTTTCCCTCAGTGTTGCTTTCAGAGCCTGCTGTTGGGTAAGTCTTGCCTAGGTCTAGAGCTGTGATTTCCTTGTTTGCAAAGAGTAATTCCTCAAAGACTAGCTGGAGGATTAAATGAGATAACCTGGGTTGTGTGCTCAGCCCAGTGCCTGGTACGTGGAAAGCAATCAGTTGCAAAAGAGTATCTGCTACAGCTGATGGTGATGATTATAACATAAAAGTGGAAAGCCCTAAGAGAGGACGCACACTTACGGTTAGCAGTTGCAGTCGGTCAGGAGCTTCAGCGGGTAGGTCTTCCATCGTGAACGCCGGGGGAGCAAGCAGCCTCAGGTCCTGCTGCACCGGCCAGGACCCCAACCACATGCCAGCCAGCCGGCCCGGCGCACTGCACTGAGACACACTCCTCCAGGGAAAGGTATGGGCCATAACTCCTTCTGGTTTTTACTGTGGACCCTGTGCCTGACATCTTTCGCCTAACTTCTCATATATGAAAGCCTCTTCCTTAAGAGCAAAAAGCTAGATCCTCTTTTGGTTTGATTTGGGAGCCATGTTGTGGCCTCTCCCGTTGCGGAGCACAGGCTCCGGACGCGCAGGCTCAGCGGCCATGGCTCACGGGCCTAGCCTTTCTGCGGTATGTGAGATCTTCCCGGACCCGGGGCACAAACCCGTGTCCCCTGCATCGACAGGAGGACTCTCAACCACTGCGCCACCAGGGAAGCCTCTGGGAACCATTTTTGTCTGTTAAGGTTAAGAACCAGGATGGTGAGTCCAACTAGTGATGAAAAGGAGGCTGCCTGAGAAGAAGGTATTATCAAATGCCAAGTGTGTGCTGAGGAGCTTCCCTGGTGGCGCAGTGGTTGAGAGTCCGCCGGCCAATGCCGGGGACACGGGTTTGTGCCCTGGGTCCGGGAAGATCCCACATGCCGCGGAGCGGCTGGGCCTGTGAGCCATGGCCGCTGAGCCTGCGCGTCCGGAGCCTGTGCTCCGCAACAGGAGAGGCCACAACAGTGAGAGGCCCGCGTACCA
>NW_006791012.1:3487159-3487412 GCF_000442215.2 Lipotes vexillifer
AAAAAAAAAAAAAAAAAGAGTGTGCTGAGGATCCTAGTGCCGCAGAGATGAGGGACAACCCCATCTAGGTTGCTTGCATACTCTTTGGTATCTGCATGTGAAGTTATGTTTTGGTTTTTTTTTTTTTTTGGCGTTAAAAATTATTCTGAGGGCTTCCCTGGTGGCGCAGTGGTTGAGACTCCACCTGCCGATGCAGTGGACACGGGGTCGTGCCCCGGTCCGGGAGGATCCCACACGCCGCGGAGCGGCTGGG
>NW_006791012.1:3487458-3490142 GCF_000442215.2 Lipotes vexillifer
GAGGCCCGCGTACCGAAAAAAAAAAAAAAAAAAAAATTATTCAAGTCTTCATCAGGAAACAAAATTTTTGTACCATAAGTGAGGCTGTCAAGGGTCTTTATTCTTTTTTAAATAGTGTGCAACGTAAATTGCTAAGCGCCGCGTTCTTGTAGGGAGGTAGTAGGGCTTTTTAGTAAAGACCGTAGAATTTAGACCAGTGCTGTCCAATGTGAATACCACAGGAGCCACATAAGTAATTGAAAATGTTCTGGTAGCAGTGTTTTTGTTTCTTTTTTAAGTAAATAGAAACAGTGAGATTAATTTTAATATATTTTAATTCAACATATCTAAATCATCAATATGTAATTGATATTAAAAGTTGTTAATGAGATATTTTGCATTTTTGGTACTACACCTTTGAAAGGCAGTGTGTATGTTACACTTGTAGGGCATCTCATTTGGACCGGCTGTGTTTCAGGTGTTCAGTAGCCCCAGGTGCCTCCTGTATTACACAGTAACCCTCTAGACTAAGGCAGGCCTGGTGTCAACTCCTCTCTGCTGCTTATTAGCCATGTGACCAGGGATAAATCACCTGAACCATTCAAAACCTCACATGTAAAAGAGGGACCATAATATCTATTTTTCTGGTCTCTTGTAAGTATTAAGTCAGATGATGTATGTACATAAAACTTTGGGTCCACAAAGAGGTGCTCTGTAATTGGCATCTGTGATTTTGAGATATCCACTGTTAACTGCATAGGGTTTGGATTAAAGGATGAGGGTTATGATGAATGCCAGTATCAGGACAATACTTACGGGCTGAAGAAAAACTCCAGAGGGACTTCCCTGGTGGCACAGTGGTTAGGAATCTGCCTGCCAATGCAGGGGACATGGGTTCAATCCCTGGTCTGGGAAGATCCCACATCCTGCGGAGCAGCTAAGCCCATGTGCCACAACTACTGAGCCTGCGTGCCACAACTACTGAAGCCCGTGCACAGAGAGCCTGTGCTCCGCAACAAGAGAAGCCACCGCAATGAGAAGCCCGCGCAGCACAATGAAGAGTAGCCCCCGCTCGCCGCAACTAGAGAACGCCCGCACGCAGCAACGAAGACCCAATGCGGCCAGAAATTTAAAAAAAAAAAAGGGGGGGGGCCTATAACGTGAGCAAACAAGATAAAATATTTTAAAAAAGAAGAAGAAAAACTCCAGACAACCTGACAGATTCCTGGGACTGGAGACTGGGATTTTGTACACAAGCCTTGGAAGGGGGCTTTGGGTCTGGCTGAGCAGTTTGCCTGGAGCTCTACCACCAGTTCAGAGAAGGTGATGTACAGGGAATTCCTATAGGAATCACTGTGGCATCATAAATACAGTCTCTGCCTCAGAGGCAGGGGAGCTGATTTCAGATTTGGACCCTGTCTCTTGTATTGTATATTTATCTTCCTAGACTTTGGCTTCCTCATCTGTCAGATGGGACTAATTTTATGAGGCTTGTGAGGATTCATTTAGACCCAGCAGTGAAGGTGCTTGCTGCAGTGCCCATCATGTTTGAGCCAGGTGAATGGTTCTGGCATCTGGAAAGCAGTTTCAACTTAGAGCCTTGTTGAGCGGGCCTGAGGTGTAGACAGAAGGGACAGATCATGCCCCTCTGATAAGCAGCCTGAAAGATGGAACCAGCAAGAGAGGAGAGGGGCCCAAGAGACTGGATTTGCAAAGAACTCTCTCTCGAGCTGAAAACAGACCGATAAATCCTGTCTATGTCAAGTGAATGGATGTGGGGCGTCTAGAGCCCCTCACCCATTTGGTTCATTGAATACCAAGATTCTAGACTCTGCCAAGGATCTGTGACTGTGCAGGTTGCCAGAGGAGACTCTGGGAAAGAAATAGGAAAGAGGAGGGACAGAGGCCTGGCCTGGTGGCATATTTTGGAGTTACCCTCCACACGCAGGCTATGTCATAAACATTCTGATAACATTCTTTTTTTTCTGCCCTTGTAGTCCTCTGACTTCCTTTCCCAGCTTTTGATATTTTTATTGTTTCTTCTGGAGAGTAAAATTATTACTAGGGCGTCACAC
The DNA here is from genome assembly GCF_000442215.2 of Lipotes vexillifer. NCBI lineage: Eukaryota > Metazoa > Chordata > Mammalia > Artiodactyla > Lipotidae > Lipotes > Lipotes vexillifer. The sequence continues at coordinate 3,489,513 of NW_006791012.1, forward strand.
CCTTTTGTGTTAGTAGCAGTATTTTAAGACACTCCCAAGAGCCCAAAAGGAGAACTGTCCTCCAAATGGAGTTCTGGGAACTTCCCATGGTGAAGCTTGAGCAGATACAGTGTCCTCACAGGTAAAAGGACAACGTGATCCAAATACAAGTTGATCTTTTGATTTAAGCAAACCAGACACCAAAATCTAGGTTTGCAGAGCACGTGAACTCGGGTGTATGTGACAGTCAGTGTACACAAAGACTCGGCGCAAAATTGCTTGAAATAAGCAGCATCCCCCCAGCCTGGAGCAGAGAGAAACTTTGCAGGCCGTGCGCCCACACCTTTGATTTATCAGCTTTTCTCCTGCATCTGTGGCTAACACAGCAACAGATTCAAGGCCACTCTCACTGAATCTTTACTTGATGAGGACAATTTAAATGTCTCTAAAGATTGTCATTTGATGGGTTTTCACTGCATAAGGTGTTTCCCTTGAATTCAGGCATAGGCATTAATCACCCTCTCCCCCCCCCCCCCCCCCCCGCCTCTTCCTATCCCCTTAGATTGTGCCCACCAGCATCAACCCCAAAACTCTAATCCTCATCACTGTCATCCCCATCATCACTATTTTCAATTCCTCATTCCTCCAAAT
>NW_006791012.1:3490213-3524188 GCF_000442215.2 Lipotes vexillifer
CCCCCCCCACCACACACACCTCAAGTTCTTGTTAAGTCATTGTGATTTGGGAGTTTTTCATTATTCACATTAGCTGTGAGGTCCAAGACTTTCTGTCCTGGGACGTTTAGCCATGAATAAAGTTGCTGAATGCTGCCATTTGAGGAAGAGACAACTTTCTACTGCCCAAGTAGCGTCCAGCGACTTAGGGCAGAAGCCCGTGTGAGTGGAGGGCGCTGCCTCGCCTGCGGGTCTGAGCTCTCAGGAAAGGTGGATCTTATCTCTAGGGAAGTGGCGGCTCCCTTTATCTGGCCACTCTGGTGGAACAGGTTTGCTCCCAGCGAAGGAGAACTTGATGTTAACTATTTCTGGCCTGTCTCGAACCTGCAGCCAGGAGGGCTGGTTTGTCAAGCAGCCTGAAGTCTGTGTTGCCACCTGACCCTGACCTCCTCCATGAATGAAAAAGATCCTCCCCAGAGATAAACAGTCAGGACATCTCAGGCATGGCGCACAGAGTGTAGTGACCGACTTCATTTCTGCCACCACTTAGCCCACTGTCACGTTCTCTCTAAAAGCTCCTTGACACCTTTGAGACAAATGTGGGTCCCCCCTCTCACCACTAGGCTCTTCGGCTTGGGAGAAGGAGAGGGGGTGGGCACTGGTGTTGCTTTCTGTGTTTTTAACATTTTGATTCATTATTCTTGACAGCTGTGGAGAGTGAGTTCTAAGAAGGAGGTTGGAGGACCGGAAAGTGTGTGGATGGAGGTTTGGGTGAAGAGGGTTAGGAAACGTGCCTTCTTGCTTTTTCTCTGGGGGGCACAGGCTGAGGGATTTACTGCCTCTGGGATGGTGTTTGCGGCCCTGGACATTTTGCCCCGGCTCTGGAGGGCCCTGCCACCTCCGGGTGGTTGCTCCTCTAACCTGAGGGCCGCGTCATCAGCTCCAAAGAGTGTCCGCCAACAACATCTAGGCCAGAAGCGCCATTTAACAGATGAGGACACCGAGGCCTGGGGAGTGGAGCCCCAGGTGACACAGTTGGCTAGCAGAGAGGTCTGGTTGGCTTGGTGGTCGTCTTTACCCACGGGGATCATTGAGATGAGTGCCAGGAAGAAAGGGGGTGTGTGTGGTGGGGGGGTGCTGCCCATTGCAGGCGGTCAGCTTTTTCGCAGGATTAGTTTTGAATTTAAAAGATTGCCTGCAGGGAAGTGGGGGCAGTCCCTGGGCAAAAAGGCGCTGGGTCTTCTCAGACAGAAGTGCTCTGGTGAGGAGAAGGGCGGATGAGTCTGAGGACTTGTGGAGGGGCTCAGATGTAGCTGCTTAAATTAGTTAAAAGTGAGAAATGTAATTACTATACTTGCTCAAACCAAATGTCTGAACATTGTTATAAAATGAGGTGGAATCACAGAAAAGGAGATTGCCATGCAGCATTCCTCCCACAAAATGGCCTTTGTGTTCTCCGCAGCCCTGCGGTGCTGATCAATTGCTTGGGGGTTTTGAAGGCCTATTGAGTTCAGTTGTGTGTATTGGACTTTATTGGGGGGTTTTCCTCCTGCTTGTTTGGACAGTCATTCACAGTTACTTTGCACTTGTAACAAAGCTGTGATGAAGGGGAAAAAATCCCTGTTAAACATTTTAACTCGGGAGTATTTGGAGTCAATAAAAGAAGTAAGCAGGAGGAAAAACAGGATTTATGACACTGGCCCTTGTTAACTGCTATTGGATTGATAAAAGGAAAGATGAAAAGGATATTTCAGTAACTCCCTGAAAAACAGCTTTCTCTATCTACATTTTCATGTCGATTCTGTACTTTTCTCCACCAACCTGAAAAGTGCTATAAGAAGGCAGTTTGAGTCATGATTCTGCCATTTGTTAGTCGGGTGACCTAGAGCAGTTACATAAACTCTAAGGCCCTTAGTTTTCTCGTCTGGAAAATGGGCTGATGTAGGGACACACCTGGCATAGAAGAAAGCATGTAGTAATTGTTAGCAAGCTGTTGTTGTCATCACCATTATTGTTTCTAATCATGTTTATAACACTGTGTCCATACTGCACCGAAAATGGGAGAGAAGTGGGGAATGAAAGTGAGGTCTGCCCACGGATGGTTTCCTGGGCCAGTTGTCGGGCAGGGAGGGATTTATTTGACAGAAGGGAAAGGATGATGTCCAAGCTGGGGACCTGTGCATGGGATGACTGAGCCATGCCTGCATCTGTAAGAAGCAGACATGTGGTTTTGTAGACCCACACCTGTACCCTTTGCCTGCTCAGTGGCTTCCCCCAGATCTCGTGTCCCAGACTTGTTGGGGGCAGGGTGTTGACTCTCCAGCTCCCAGAGACCCCAGGTCCACTCTGTCTGTGCACAATATGGTTTAGTTCCAGGAGAGCAGGACGTTTGCCTGTTTTGTTCATTGCTGTGTTCAGTGCCTGATATAATTGGGAGTGCAAGCAGTATCTGCCCAATGAGTGAATGGGGTCCAGTAGGAATAAGTATCTATGTTAAATTTATGTGTTCCTCAAGAAAACGCCCCAAGAAAACTGTCACTATTGAGACTGTTTAGCTGTCTAATAAAGAGAAGAGAGAAACTTTTAAAACAACTTGGTTTGGTTAAAGACACGTTGTATATACTTGTGCTTACCTAGTTCCCATGTAGTTCATTAATATATTTAATATATGTGATTAACTTTGTGAGTATATGTGATTACAGATTTTAACTTTACATGGTTGCCTGCCTACGTACAATCCTTAGAACAATTACGGGGAATATAATTAGCATGAACGTTCCTTTTTTGAAACCTGACTATGTTGCTGCTTCTGGAGTGAAGTGTTTAAATGTCCTATTCACCTGATTATTGCTGTCACCAGCACAGCACCAGCAAATGCCCTGAGGTCCAGGCCTACTAGACCAGGGCTTTCATGTGGGTGTGAGTCACCTGGGGCATCTTTCTAACTTGCAAGTTCCCATTCAGCAGGGCTGGGCCCAGGGGCTGAGAGCCTGCACTTCTGTTAAGTTTTCCTGGTGCTGCTGGCTGCTCTGTGGACCACACTTTGAGTAGCAAGGCTTTAATTTGTCTTTAGTTTTTTGAGGTTTCTCTTTGTGTTCTAAAGATGACTAGTATATCATATTCTAAATGTTGACTTTTCTATACTTAATCCCTTATGGAAATAGTTGTTTCCTTAGGAGGGCCATTGTTTGGTTTGCACATGGCCAACACAGTACTGCCAAGTATAGCTGCTTCTCGAAAAAGCTTGGACATTTCAGGATTCACTGTGGACCTTGAGTGAAGTCTCATGCTTTATATTTGGCTCTTGGGAGTGTATTTGGGATTTGGGATGTAAATCAAATGTTACTGGGTTCAGTGTTGGCTAAAAGTAAGAATTGTGCCAATGAATTCTTTGGCAGAAGTGTAAAATGTCCCAACGTGGTAGATTCGTTTCTCAGTTTGACCAAATGTGCTCATCACAGTCTAACCCTTTTTTTTTTTTTGCGGTACACGGGCCTCTTACCGCTGTGGCCTCTTCCATTGCGGAGCGCAGGCTCCGGACGCGCAGGCTCAGTGGCCATGGCTCACGGGCCCAGCCGCTCCGCGGCATGTAGGGATCCTCCTGGACCGGGGCACGAACCCGTGTCCCCTGCATCGGCAGACGGACTCTCAACCACTGCACCACCAGGGAAGCCCCTGTCTAACCCTATTTTGGTTAATACTGAAGCAAACTTTCTGCCGTCCTGCAAAGTAAAGACCTTAATTATGATTCTTTGTGTGTCTGTACCATGCCTATTGATTTAATAATTTCTGAATTGTCAGAATGTCTTCGGATGCAGCTGCTTTGCAGAATTACATTGCTGTAATTCAGGCAGTAATATAGGTGTGCGTTTAACATCTACTTTGTCTTAAGGTGCTGTGATTGCATAGTGAACTCTGATGGGAATTACTATGTGTTAACTAAGGCTTCACCTCCTTAGATGCTGGAGAACCCCCCTTCTCCCCTTTCTCTCCAGGCCTGCCTGGGTGCCATCTAGTCCCATGGCTTTATGTACCATTCTGTGTGCAGATGACTCACAGGTTGATTTCTCCAGGCTGGCCACTCCCAGAACTCCAGATTTTTGTCAGTATCGCCACACGGACGTCTAAAGTGCATCTAAATATTAGACGTTTTGGACATTAAATGTCCAAAACAGAACTTCCAATCTCCTAAAGGGGGGCAGCGCACTCACCCACCTTTCCCTGTCTTGACAAATGACGCCACCATTCACTCAGTGATCCAACTTTAAATCTGTGTAGGATGTACCACGGTCTGTTGATTTATATGTTCATGGTCGGTCTCCCTGTATGTAAGCAGGAACCACATTTCTCTTTTCTCTAGTATACACTAGTGCCACCTAGAAAGTACCAGGACACAGTATAATCTTAAGTATTTGTTGAATAAATGAATGACTTTATCTGGAATGCAAAGAACTTTAGAGTTCTGCCAGCAGTTGGTATTTATTCACGACTGTTTGGACAAAAACTAAAATAACAAAATAAACATTATTCCTAAAGATTTTTTGCTTTGTTTTGTATTGTAAAGAGGCCATTTCTACTGTATGTTGGAGAGTGAGGTACTCTAGTTGTGTTCGAGTTTCTATGAAACCCAGGTGCCTTTAGAATTACCTAAGAAAAATGCACAGATATTTGTATGTTTTAATATTCTGATTGCTTTACCTTTTATAATCTGAGTGGTCTAATTGTTAGCATTTATTTAATTAAATTACTGACCCACCGCTATTGGCAGATACTTCTTGAGCTCTCACTACTTATAAAGTCTTTGTACTTGATGCTAGAAGGGAAAAAAATGGTACAAGGCATGGTGACTGACCTTGTAATTCTGTTTGTAAACATTCAGCCCTTGATTTCTGGTTAGACACAGTAAATTGAACAAGTGTATATATCTCTGCTTCCTCCCAAAACTCTAATAAAATGACAGTAAGGAATGAAAACAGAATGAACCCAGAAACCTCCCAGAGGGATAGCAACCATGTTTTGCAAGATGGAGTGCCAGTGTGTGAATGTTGGCTTAGCAGAGAAAGCTGAAACCAAACTGCCTGCTGCGTGGGTGGTGCAAAGTTGGGGGTGGGATAGATGGCAGTTTCTGCTACAGAATCCTAAAGGCTAGGGTTCCAGATGCAGTACTGAACCAAAAACTGGGAGTGAGAGAACATTCCATCAGAGCATGGGAGAAAGAAAGGGAACACCATGAAATCCAGGAATCCAGCACAGAACAGAAATGAGGGGAAGAAGCCACAGCCATGCAGCCACACATGTAGGCCCTGAGAATGCTTTTGATCGTATTGAAAAAGTGCTTTTCATCTGTGGCCCAGGTTGTAGGTGAAATAATAATTGGTACACTGAAAAGTAAGCAAACATTTTAAAAGAAGGCTGTTTTTTAATGCAGGAATAAAACAAGCTTATAAGAAAGAAAATATAGCCATCACATTTTATAAGATCCACTTTAAATACTTATCTAATCATACCAGTGTACCACCAAATTTTTTAAAAATTAATTAATTTTATTTATTTTTGGCTCTGTTGGGTCTTCGTTGCTGCATGCGGGCCTTCTCTAGTTGTGGTGAGCAGGGGCTACTCTTCGTTGCATTGCACAGGCTTCTCATTGCAGTGGCTTCTCTTGCAGAGCACGGGCTCTAGGGCGCGTGGGCTTCAGTAGTTGTGGCTCACGGGCTCTAGAGCGCAGGCTCAGTAGTTGTGGCACACGGGCTTAGTTGCTCCACGGCATGTGGAATCTTCCTGGACCAGGGCTCGAACCCGTGTCCCTTGCATTGGCAGGCGGATTCTTAACCACTGCGCCACCAGGGAAACCCCACCAAATCTTGATTTGATTAAAATGTCATATAACTACTTCGGGAGGAGTGAGGAGTGGAATTGTGGAAGGTGATATAAGAGAGCTAAGCCTGAGGAAGCCAGTGGATAATCACTAAAATTGATGGCGGAAGGGTTGTGCATCAGTGGTTTCACTGGAGAAGTCTTCACACCTGCATATTCTCTACAAGGCTGCACATAGCCCTGTCAAGTGCTTTGGAGGAAATGACATGTCTAAAGAAGTCTAGCTAAGACTGCTGTCTTCAAGAAGTTTGCAATCTAATTAGAAAGGCCAGAGTCTGTGAATTAAATATAATTACACGTTACCTTGTATTATGAGCAAAGGGCCAAAAACATTGTAGGAATTTGATGGGGGGAAAGGGGAGATTTATCTTGGTTTTTCGGCAGTTAAGAGAAGCTCTGCAGAAGAGAAAGGAATTCAATTTTGCCTTGATAGATTGGTACAGTTTGGGTAAAAAGGAAAAGAAAGATGTCCTAAGCCACAACCCAACCCAGTTACCAAAGAGAAGAGTTAATAATGGCTTATTTGTTCAAGATGGTGGCACTGAGGGCTGGGTTTATCATTTGGCACTGCTGTTGGCTGATTTCCGGCAGGCCTGGGTCATCTTCGGGATTTTCATCAGTGTTGGGATAAGGCTCTCAGAGGCCGGGCCATGTAAATCATATAAGCCTGGTGAATGGGGTGTCAGGATATAGTGTGCATCTGTTTCACTATCAGAATTTTTCTACTGCAGTATTTCATTCAAAACAAAGAAGAGCCGAGTGTTTTTCCTTTTTCCTTTTCTTATGGCCATGACTGAATTTTTCTTGCATGAACGGTTCTTGTGTTCTTACTTAAAAGAAGAATTTGGCATATGGCAAACCTCCTCAAGCTATCTTTAGTTGGTTGTGGGGTGTAAGTGATTAAGAAGGCAGCTGTACTTGCTACCAACACAGGCTTTTAAGGAGTGAACTGCTAAGCAGACAGGCCTGGTTAGAAGTTTAGAATAGCCTCTTAGGATCAAAGATCTAATTTTTCAAGTGCAGGATCTGCAAGAGTCCCTCCCCTCAGGATTGAAGCCTGGAGGGCTGTTTATGCCCAGAAGCAGCAGGACTTATTTGTTTAAATGGCGGCCACTCTTGGCTCTGGAGAGGCAGCCAGGCTTCCCTTGGAGTAGACAGGAGGAGGCTGACTTCACTTAACTTTGTGTAGTTTGGCTTCAGTGCTCCTTTGGAATAAAACATTCTTTACTTCTCCGGTGTGTCCCAGGACAAATCCATCTCTGTCCTGTTGCTCAGTTACACTGTGGTGCTGGGTCCTTAAGTCTTCAAAGCTTGGAACTCCCTCTTGCCTTTCCTCCAAAAATTTGTTCTTTCACTCAGAAAATATTTACCAGTGTTCTGCCCTATCCAGGACTGTGTGGCTAACACAGAGATGAATCAGACAGACATGGGGCCTGTCCATAAATGTCGTCAGTCAAGTCCAGGACATCTTGCAGTGGGGCAGGTGCCCAAGAGTAGGGCCACGTGCTGCTGGGATTTAGAAGGGGAAGGTGATCAGTTAGATGGCTGAGTTTCAGGTAAACCCGTCATAGAAAAGGAGCCATTTGGGTTGAGCCTTGCAGGACAGGCTTAGCCATGCAGAGAGGGAGGTGTTTTAGGCCGAAGTATTTAACAAGTATTCAGACTACAAAGCGAGAGGAGGGATAGGGACCCTGAATAAGAGTATTCAGTGCTTATTGAGGGCTCACTGTACCCCAGGCGCTTGGCTGAGGCATCAGCCTCGTTATCCCATGTAATCCTCGTAGCAGCTTCTCTCCTGCTAACAAAGCTAAGGCCTGGACCACTTCAGTAACTTGCCCAAGGGAGCTCAGTAAGAGGTTAGAGTGGAAATTTGAACCCAAGACAGTCTGATTCCAAATCTCAAACTGTTGACCTCTTAAGACACAGCAGGTATTGGCCGCAACAAAAGACATTTGAGGGGAAAAGGAGTAGTTTGAAAGGTAAGGTTTAGAAAAAGTGGTTTGGGGCAGATGGAAAAAAGAACCTTGAATGAGGAGCTAATTACTCTGTAACTCACAGGGAGCAATGGAAGGTTTTTCACGGGCGTGAGGGGACCACAGCAGGGCTTCCAACTGTAAGGCAAAAAATTCGAGTTCATCACTAGGTGCCTGACACCCCTAATGTCTTTCAATCCTCATAACAGCCCTATGTGATGGTGCTATCCATGCCCCCTTACACCGACAGGGAAACTGAGTGAAAGTTTAGAGAGGCTAAGTGACTTGATCCAAGTGGAACTGGGACTTGAGGTCAGAGGCGGAGAGATCAGGCCACTGCGGGAGCCCATGAGAGACAGTTGGTTGTGCACTGACTGGAAGACAGGAAGCCCGGATGTGGGAGGATTGGGGTGCAGCTAAAGAGGGTGCGAGTCCAGTGGCAGAGAGACTGCTGGCCAGTCTTGAATATCTACCTTCCACCTTCTTTGAGCCTCACTGTGCTCAGAACTGGGCTTGATGTACCGGGATATTGAGATAATAAGCAAGACAGCTCAGGGCTCCTAGCAAGCCTGGTATCAGAAATGGACAGAAGTGACAGAGGAAGGAGCCCTGCCCCCATGCGGGTTCAGTAAATACTAGGGGAGTGTGCTGCTTTCTTCAAGTTCAAGTGGGTCTGGTGAATGTTCGTTGAATGTCCGTGAAACATATTGATAAGAAATCAGTCTTCAGATAGTGTGTGGTCTTCAGTCAGATTGGCTCAGAGGTAATCCTCAGTTTGGGGGTTTATTGAAGCTGCTTTGCAACAGAAGGTCCATTAAGCCCTGGTCATGTCCATTCACAGCGGTTTCCTGACAGACGGAAGCCTGTGCAGGGTGCCAGCAGCCACCTCCCATCCATGACCAGCCTCTAAAAGCAGCACACTTTGCCAGAACGCCTGTGAATTTTAAAAGCAGGGGTTCATCTGCGGAATCATCTTTCTGAACCTAATGATGTGTAATTGCTTAGTTGTTGAACTGTGGTTGATCTATTTCTAGCAGATTAGCTACCTGAGAGGAAATGAGAATTTAAATTGTTTGCTGGACTTTAAAAAATTTACATTGGAGGAGACATCTGATCCACATGCATGTGACACGGGGAAAGCTTTTTATTTTTTTCCGCAGGTAGCAGCCACTATTGACTGCCATTTTACAATTTTCTTGCCTTCTTGTACTACTCACACACTCTACTGTCCTCACGGTAGCCTTGTGTGGTTTTAAACCCATTTTAGAGATGAGGAGCCCAGGTTCAGAGGTAAGTAGCTTATCAAGATCATCCCTCAGGTGGCAAGTGCGGGAGCTGGGATCTGGAACCCAGATGTCTCTAACTGCACTGTGGCTTTCTGCTCCCATTATCACGAGTAGCCTGTCAGTGAGCAATAACAATTATTGAATGAATGAATAAATGAATGAATGACTTCTTCAAAAAGAATAGTCCATATGCTCCCCAGTACAAGAGGATATTTGAGATGATTGTTTGGAGAAGGGGGACACAGATCAGGAGACACCAAAAGATCTCTTCTCATATCTGGTAAATCCCTTTATTATGATTATTACGAAGGAAAAAGCTATGATTATTCAACAAATAGGTATTGAGTAAAACTGCACTCTTCAGCTCTGGATTTGGGGTTGGAGATCCAGGTGGAAGGGCAGGCTGGGGAGAGGTGCACATTCCCCACATAGTGTGCTTCCCACAATAGGACTGCATTCCTGTGCAGGTGGCTAAGAGGTGGCTGGATGCTATATTCGGCATTTTTTTTTTTTTTTTTTGCTGTACACGGGCCTCTCACTGTTGTGGCCTCTCCCATTGCGGAGCACAGGCTCTAGACGCGCAGGCTCAGCGGCCATGGCTCACGGGCCCAGCCGCAACGCGGCACGTGGGATCCTCCCGGACCGGGGCACGAACCTGCGTCCCCTGCATCGGCAGGCGGACTCTCAACCACCGCGCCACCAGGGAAGCCCTGAAAAGCATTTTTTGAATAACATGATGCTGCCTTGTTTTTTTTTTTTTTTCTTGCGTTATGCGGGCCTCTCACTGTTGTGGCCTCTCCCATTGCGGAGCACAGGCTCCGGACGCGCAGGCCCAGCGGCCATGAGCTCACGGGCCCAGCCGCTCCGCGGCATGTGGGATCCTCCCGAAACGGGGCACGAACCCGCGTCTCCTGCATCGGCAGGCGGACTCTCAAGCACTGCGCCACCAGGGAAGCCCGATGCTGCCTTGTTTTGATCTCTGTAGCAATAAATTTGTATAAGAACAATAGCTAGTTCTGTGATCTTTTGCCATTTTCAAAGGAGAGATCTGTTTTAAACTCCTAACAAGCTCCTCACCGTTCCTTATTTCCTGTTATTTAGTAGCAGGTAGAATCTCTCATTCTTCGGGTTCTGGGGCCAGAAGGGCCTGAGGGAACCCGCAGCCTGCCCTTGTCATTGTACTGCCCTCTGCTTTCATCCCTCATCTTTTCCCCTCACCTCCTGACAATCCACTAAAACAACACTTACTTAGGAAGACTAGGACTGGCGAAGGAGGAGGATGGAGTGTCCCTGGCACGTTTTGCTTGATCCTGTTCATTGTGGAATACTGCTTTTTTTTTTTTCTTTTTAATTAATTTTTATTGGAGTATAGTTGCTTTACAATGTTGTTAGTTTCTACTGCACAGAAAAATGAATCAGCCATACATATACATATATCCCCTCCCTTTTGGACTTCCTTCCCATTCAGGTCACCACAGTGCATTAAGTATACTTCCCTGTGCTGTACAGTAGGTTCTCATTAGTTATCTATTTTATATATAGTATCAATAGTATACATGTGTCAATCCCAATCTCCCAATTCCTCCCACCCTCCCCTTCCCCCCTTGGTATCCATACATTTGTTCTCTGCATCTGTGTCTCTATTTCTGCTTTGCACATAGGATCATCTATACCATTTTTCTAGATTCCACATATATGCGTTAATATGATTTTTTTTTTCTCTTTCTGACTTACTTCACTCTGTATGAAAGTCTCTGGTTCCATCCATGTCTCTACAAATGACCCAATTTCATTCCTTTTTGTGGCTGAGTAATAGTCCATTGTATATATGTACCACATCTTTATCCATTACTCTGTTGATGGACATTTAGGTTGCTACCATGTCCTGGCTATTGTAAATAGTGCTGCTGTGAACATTGGGGTGCATGTGTCTTTTTGAATTATGGTTTTCTCTGGGTATATGCCTGAGTACTGCTTTTGAATGAGCTGATTCATTACTGAGAGTAGATCTCATGCAAATCTCCAGTTTGTATCCTGCAGATTTAATTTCTTAACAATTTCCTCATTTCAGCATAACTCCATTGTACCATGGGTTTTATGATTTCCTTAGAATGTAGAGCCTCACCTCACATTTTATTTCAAAAGTATGAAATAAATATTTTAAAAATGAAAAGCTTAAAAAATAAACTAGAAGAACCCATAGGTAGATGTTTAACTCATCTCTACGAAAAGGTTTGCCCACACATAGACGTACTGGAAGAAATTACAGAGGAAATCACAGATATCACTAACGTTTGTATGATAGCACAGATAATTTAACAGACAAAATTGCAAAAAAAAAAAGTTTGCCTCACTTGTGATATATAGAGTTAATATAAAACTCTGAAGAGTTCAGGAAATTACAAAAAGAGACACTAAGGAAACCAGTAGAAAAATAGACAACTTAATACTTTAAAAAATACCAAGCTAACTGGTTAAAAGAGAACAATGTAGTTGGCCAAACATGGAACAAAATAGTCAACCCCGCAAATTATTAAAGAAATGCAGCAAAAACATAATAGCAGTTTTACAGCAGTTACTCCCCCAATTAGTAAACTAATGCAAATGAAACAATAGCATTTTTTCAACTGTTATTAATTATCAAATAGAAAAGTATTTTTTAATGCTGTTATGCCTTTAGTTGAGGGGGCATTTTTCATATACTGCTGTTGGGAGTAGAATTTAGTGTACCCTTTCTGGAAAGCAATTCGGTGATATATATTTATATCAGTACATTTTTTTTTAAAGTTCATCTTTATCCAAAAGCCCTCTTCTAGAAATTTAAAGATAATAATCAGGTGAAAACCCACTTATGGGCAGTGGTGTTTAAAGTTATGTGAGTTGAAAATGTCGATAAGAGAGCCTAGGAGAGTGGGTAAGCGGTATGACCAGATAGCATGCAGCCTCAGAAAGCAGTACTTTCAAGGGATTACTAATAATATGGAGAATACAGCATTGGGTGAAAACAGGATATGGAACTCTGTATCTACATATCATGATCCAAATTTTGCCTGAAACATGCATAGCAAAAGGACCGGAAGGAGCTACACCAGCCTGTTAAGTACTGGTGTGGTCATCTCTGAGCTGTGGTGTTACAGGCATGACTCTTGTTTTCTTACTTATACTTTTATGTGTATATTAAGGTGACTAACCATTCTGGTTTGCCCGGCACTGCCCTAGTTGTAGCACTGAAAGTCCTACCCTGGACAGTTGGTCACTCTAGTATATACAAGTACATATTGAGATGAGTTTGTGCCATTTGGCAGGAAGAGCCAAAGATAAAGGACAAGTGACAAGCTGATGGGGCCTGGGGAGGAATCAAGCAATAGAGTTTCTAGTGGTACAATTAATATGACTTATTTTAGAAAGCGCAGGAAAAAATAAATACCCAATAACTTAAATGGTGCTCACATGTGGCCAGTATTGGTCTACATGCATTTGATGGCTAACACTCTTTAATCAACCCTATGAAAGAAGTACTGCTGGGCTTCCCTGGTGGCGCAGTGGGTGAGAGTCCGCCTGCCAATGCAGGGGACACGGGTTCGTGCCCCGGTCCGGGAAGATCCCACATGCCGCGGAGCGGCTGGGCCCGAGAGCCATGGCCAATGAGCCTGCGCGTCCGGAGCCTGTGCTCCGCAACGGGAGAGGCCACAACAGTGGGAGGCCCGCGTAGCGCAAAAAAAAAAAAAGTACTGCTATCACATCCCCCTTTACAGAGGCATAGAGAGATTAATTTACCCAGGTGCCCCTAGCCCTTGACAAAGTCTGGATTTGAACTCGGGCAGTCTGGATCCAGAGTCTGGGCTGTAAACCACCACCTGCATCTCTACATTTCCCCCACTCCAGCCACTCCTGTTGCTGCCCCTCTTGACAATTACATTATTACTGCCTATAGCAGGCTGCTGAGTTGGCCACGTTTGACTTAGTACTGCTTACTCCAGCCCCTGCCGTGGCCAGGACTGCATTTGACATCCAACAGAGGAAACACCTTCCCCCCATCCGGAGCCCGAGGTGGGGATTTCCATAGTAGAGTCGCTGGCCTCTGGTGATAGAGTTCTTTGAGTTTTGCTGCACGATCTTGTGGCAAGGGCTGGGTCCAGGTGCAGCTTTGGTTATTTCTAGAAACACTTCTCCTTTTCCTTTATTTTGTTAAGATTGCCTTACCAGTCCTCTCTGAAGGTGATTTTGGCTCTTCTCCCCAGACCATCAGACATTTCTGTAGGTGTTGGAATCTTTCATGATGGTTCTGGACTCTGCAAATTTCCAGATGAGTCCAAGCATGGGGAGGGGGTGATGGGTATATCAAGGTATCCGTCCTCAGCTTTGTCCAGCTAAGACCCCTGTGATTGCAGGTTGCTTTATCGGCAGTGGTGATCTCTAGGTTGTGGATCACAGGTATTATTATTATTATTTTTTTTGGCTGCATTGGGTCTTCGTTGCTGCACACGGGCTTTCTCTAGTTGCAGCGAGTGGGGGCTACTCTTCGCTGCAGTGCGCGGGCTTCTCATTGCGGTGGCTTCTCTTGTTGCGGAGCACGGGCTCTAGGTGTGTGGGCTTCAGTACTTGTAGCACGTGGGCTCAGCAGTTGAAGCACGCGGGCTTCAGTAGTTGTGGCGTGTGGGCTCTAGGGTGCACAGGCTTCCGTAGTTGTGCCGCACGGGCTCAGTAGTTGTGGGTTGCGGACTCTAGAGCGCAGGCTCAGTAGTTGTGGCCCACAGGCTCAGTTTCTCCTCGGTATGTGGGATCCTCCCGGACCAGGGATCGAACCCGCGTGCCCTGCATTGGCAGGGGGGTTCCCAACCACCGTGCTACCAGCGAAGTCCCATTCTTTTCGCTTACTTGCTTTAAACATTTCTTCAACAAACTTTCTTTACTTTCCAGATATTAATAATGTACTTCAGGTTTTTTTTAACTTACAATGAAGTTTTACTCCTGCAGAATTTCCAGCTCCTTCAAAATCTGTGCACGGCAAAGAGCTTCTTAACCCTCATTCAAGTTAGAGCAACTCCATTTCTGCACCAAAAAGAAATGCCTTCAGCGGATGTCTGAACCTGTACCTTGCTGAGAACTCTGCCAGAATTTCTTGTTGTTTGTTTTGCCACATTAATGGAACAATGAGAGGGCACTGGCATTCCTCACCCCCGAGGTTGAAGCCCAAAATCTACATTTCCTTTTAGGTGTTTGTTGGGGGGAGGGATTTTTTTTTTTTTTTTTTTTTTTTGTGCCCCTAGCCCTTGACAAAGTCTGGATTTGAACTCGGGCAGTCTGGATCCAGAGTCTGGGCTGTAAACCACCACCTGCATCTCTACATTTCCCCCACTCCAGCCACTCCTGTTGCTGCCCCTCTTGACAATTACATTATTACTGCCTATAGCAGGCTGCTGAGTTGGCCACGTTTGACTTAGTACTGCTTACTCCAGCCCCTGCCGTGGCCAGGACTGCATTTGACATCCAACAGAGGAAACACCTTCCCCCCATCCGGAGCCCGAGGTGGGGATTTCCATAGTAGAGTCGCTGGCCTCTGGTGATAGAGTTCTTTGAGTTTTGCTGCACGATCTTGTGGCAAGGGCTGGGTCCAGGTGCAGCTTTGGTTATTTCTAGAAACACTTCTCCTTTTCCTTTATTTTGTTAAGATTGCCTTACCAGTCCTCTCTGAAGGTGATTTTGGCTCTTCTCCCCAGACCATCAGACATTTCTGTAGGTGTTGGAATCTTTCATGATGGTTCTGGACTCTGCAAATTTCCAGATGAGTCCAAGCATGGGGAGGGGGTGATGGGTATATCAAGGTATCCGTCCTCAGCTTTGTCCAGCTAAGACCCCTGTGATTGCAGGTTGCTTTATCGGCAGTGGTGATCTCTAGGTTGTGGATCACAGGTATTATTATTATTATTTTTTTTGGCTGCATTGGGTCTTCGTTGCTGCACACGGGCTTTCTCTAGTTGCAGCGAGTGGGGGCTACTCTTCGCTGCAGTGCGCGGGCTTCTCATTGCGGTGGCTTCTCTTGTTGCGGAGCACGGGCTCTAGGTGTGTGGGCTTCAGTACTTGTAGCACGTGGGCTCAGCAGTTGAAGCACGCGGGCTTCAGTAGTTGTGGCGTGTGGGCTCTAGGGTGCACAGGCTTCCGTAGTTGTGCCGCACGGGCTCAGTAGTTGTGGGTTGCGGACTCTAGAGCGCAGGCTCAGTAGTTGTGGCCCACAGGCTCAGTTTCTCCTCGGTATGTGGGATCCTCCCGGACCAGGGATCGAACCCGCGTGCCCTGCATTGGCAGGCGGATTCCCAACCACCGTGCTACCAGCGAAGTCCCATTCTTTTCGCTTACTTGCTTTAAACATTTCTTCAACAAACTTTCTTTACTTTCCAGATATTAATAATGTACTTCAGGTTTTTTTTAACTTACAATGAAGTTTTACTCCTGCAGAATTTCCAGCTCCTTCAAAATCTGTGCACGGCAAAGAGCTTCTTAACCCTCATTCAAGTTAGAGCAACTCCATTTCTGCACCAAAAAGAAATGCCTTCAGCGGATGTCTGAACCTGTACCTTGCTGAGAACTCTGCCAGAATTTCTTGTTGTTTGTTTTGCCACATTAATGGAACAATGAGAGGGCACTGGCATTCCTCACCCCCGAGGTTGAAGCCCAAAATCTACATTTCCTTTTAGGTGTTTGTTGGGGGGAGGGATTTTTTTTTTTTTTTTTTTTTTGCTTTCAAATCTTAGAAATCTGTTATTTGACAAATGACAAAAAGTTTTAGGTTCTTCTTTATGGGGACTGTGATGTTTAGGCGAAAACAAAGTTTAAATGTGGACCTCGTGTGTTATATTTTCAAAGAATCTGTGTGTTTCCTTATCCTCTTCCTTCCAAAAAGTTCAAAAGTATATATGTCACCCTCCTTCCCCTTAACACACTTTTTTAGGCTGTAAGAGGGAAGTAATGTAGCAAAATTATTCTTAATTGTAAAAGTAGAGTGTCTTCAGGATTTTTAATGTTCAGGGGGAAGACTAAGCTTCCCAAGGCAAGATGTTCCCTTTGCGGGGTGGGAAAGATTAATATATCTTTGTATTGCTGCCTGTCTGGAAGGGGGATGAAGCATCTGCTGGGGTGAGAACAGGGGAGAGTTGCCAGGTGGATTCCTGACGCTGGGGCAGAACTGGGAATCAACGGGCCTTTTCACCCTTCAGAAGGAAGAGGGGTGGGGGCCTGAGAAGCTAGAGCGAGGAGACAGGCTGGGCCAGTCGTGATTTCCAGATGCCTCGTGCCTACAGCTCCCTGCACAGGGCCAGCGTCCCTGCGGAGCTGTTAGAAATGCAGGATCCTGTGCGCCCCTCCCCAACCAGCGGCAGCTCCCCCAAATGGTTTGCCTTCACTGCCTATGGAGACTGGTTGAATTGGTGGCTTGTGTGGCTGCCCAGGACAGCAATTTACCTCTCAGCCTCCCAGCCAAGGAGACTGGGAGGAAGGTGGGTTGTGAGCTAGACTGAGGAAAATCATATAATTAAATTTATAGGAGAGAGAGAGAGAGAGAGAGAGAGAGAGAGAGAGAGAGAGAGTGTGTGTGTGTGTGTGTGTGTGTGTGTGTTTAGGGGAAGAATTGCTTTCTTACCACCCCCTCACCTCCCACTGGTTTTGATCCCTCGTCTGCGCTGGTAGAGCCTGTGGAGGGGACCGAGGGACTTCCTATGCCATTGATAACAGCCCCTAAGAGCACACAGTAAACCCCACAGTGAGCCGACCAGGCCCTCCCAGCCATCCTCACCAAGAAAGACAGTGAGAGGCCTCATTATACTCTTTGGGCTCAAGAAATCTCCAGCAGTGGAGTCACAAGCCCATGGCATGGACCTTGGCTAATCGGAGCACTGCCCAGGATGGATGGGAGTAGAGACCTTAGCTGGGAGGCAGGCGCTGCGCGGGCAGGCAGGTGGGTCAGGCTACCCAGACGGCGCCCTGGGCTGGCATTACCTCACCCATCTCCTTTGTCAGGCACTGATAATGTCTCTGGCCCTGCCCCTAATGGGAGACACACGATCCTTGCCTCGAGGGCTCAGATTCAGAGTTTCATAAGCTCTGGATTGACTCAGGTTAAACCTCTCCCCTGCAAACATGTACTGAAGTAGGGGCCTAAACACAGCTCCTGGGTAAGGCCGGCTAATGCACTAAACCTGGCCTTGACACGAGCCTCATTGCTAACTCAGTGGCTTTTAGATATTTGCTCTCCCTAGTTTTTCTGTATTTATAAATTCCCTTTTTGCATAAACTTACATGTTTAGGTTAAATTTTGCATTTTTAGTTAATAGTCTAGACAGATCTGAATTGGAAACAGCTCTGTCTTCTGTGTTGCATAGGGCTAATTACTTTAATATATCTGATTTTGTTGAACCAAATGCTATAGTATCTTCACTCTGGAGTTTACATGTGCACAATTACCGAACCTTTCCTGCTTAAGTCCTGTTTACTTGAAATATAATTTGGAATATTTGAAAGTTTTGTATTATTTTCACTTACTAGTATCAGAATTGAGTATGTTTAGCTGTTGCTGTCCATTCAGTAAACTGAGACCTGAGTGTGCTTGCCATTATTTTGTGCAAAAACTAATTGATCAGGGTTGTGAATTATTAGATAAGAAACTCAGAAGCCTCTGTTGGAGGGAGTTCCCGCTCCCTTTTCCATGGTCACAGCTGGAGAATGGTATCTGTATTCCTTACGCAGAAAGTACAACCAAGAGCCTCGGGCACAGACTAAGGAGGAGATTGTTCTGGTAGCCATTTGGAGCTTGTGTTGCCTGTCTTCTGTGATGACAACTGGGGGAACCAGCACCGACTGAGTCCCGAACACATAACCCACCCCACAGAAGCCTTTTAGGGTACTCCCCGCAAAATCACCCTGTCCCAGTGCGAGAGCCCCCAGCCCCTACCTTGGGGTTTTAGATACTCAGACTGTTTGCTGAATTTATATTCATAATCGAAGTATTCTTCTATAACAGTAAAACCAGCTTCAACTTAAAAAAAAAAAAAAAAATACCTGTTAAGGAGCCATACGTGGAGACTTCCCTGGTGGCACAGTGGTTAAGAATCCGCCTGCCAATGCCGAGGACACAGGTTCAAACCCTGGTCCAGGAAGATCCCACATGCCACAGAGCAGCTAAGCCCATGCGCCACAACTACTGAGCCTGTGCTCTAGAGCCTGTGAGCCACAACTACTGAGCCCATGTGCCACAACTACTGAGCCTGCTCTCTAGAGCCCATGCTCCACAACAAGAGAAGCCCCTGCAATGAGAAGCCCACACACCGCAACAAAGAGTAGCCTCCACTCGCCACAATTAGAGAAAACCGGTGTGCAGCAACGAAGACCCAATGCAGCCAAAAATAAATAAATTCATTAATTTAAGAAAATACTTTTTAAAAAGCCATACGTGGGAAATGTTTGCTGGGTGAGACGTGGCAGCGAAAGCGGGTCTCTCCAAGGGACATTGTAAAGGATGCAAGGCCTGGGACTTCTGAAACAACAAAGTGCTCTAAACACACAGAGTGACAGCTGAAGAGCCCAAAACTGAAACGTCCTTCCTCAGACACCCTGAGCCTTGATTTCTCTTCCTCTCTGAAATGGGAACCAGCCTGTAAGGGTGGAGATATCTTCTTGCCAAATCCATGATGACGTTGACCTTACTAGGCTGGCAGTGCTGTTCTGGGTCTTGGGTGATCAGAGGTGACCTTACATTCTTAAGAGGGAGCTATACAATAAGCAGGGCAACCAGTAAACAAGGAAGGTACAGATGGTCCCTATGCCAGGAGAGATGTGACTGAGAACAACTGGTCCTGCCCTCACCCCGTGATTAACCTGCTCAATGATAGCTGCTATTGTTACTATGGTTACTGTTACTGAACGGCCTACTGCGGGGGAGGAGGTTCCTCGAAGATCTTCTAATATCAGAGGGTACACAAAGTTAATACCTGTGCTCTCCGGTACAGTATCCCCGCCTTTCTTGGTCTTACCATCTCCCATGAGAACAATCAGTTGACAAATGCTGGAAAAATCAACTTTGCCTGAATGTCTAGAAAGGTATTTGGGATTTCCAATATTTTTCTTCTTGAAGAATAAGAAAGCGGGTCTACATTGAAGGGGTAGTGGTGAAGAGTATTCCACTCTTCTGCTCCCTAGTCCCTATGTCATTCTGCTTCTTTGCTCAGAAGGAACTTAAGGGCTCATAAGCATTTTCCCTGAGAAGGTCTTCATGTCAAGGGAAATGAGAAATCATTTCAAGTTTCTCACCTAGAAACTTTAAATGATTTCTCGTTTTCCCTGAGAAGGTCTTCGTGGCAAGGGAAATGAGAAATCATTTCAAGTTTCTAGGTGAGAACCCAAGGTTCTACTTCCCAATGGCAGTGATAGGGCATTAAATTACACATGGCTCCCCCTCTCCCCCCTCGGGCTCTACCCACCCCTGTGCCGGGCAGGGTAATGTGAAAGGTAATGCTGGCACTCCTGTTTTCCTATCCCTCTACCACGCTCCCCATGGTACTGGCAGCAGCCAGGAAGGTGGTGAGATTTCTGCCACTGCGCCAGCTGGGCCACCTGTGAAGCAACTGCCAAAGTCAACATGTGCAGCTTTGGTGTCTGGCCAGTGGGTTTCATAATGGTGGTTAATGGAAGTTCCTGTTCGGACGCCCTCAAACTCGTGTGACTCTGTCTCCGGAGGACCTGGGCATCTCTTGCGCAAAAGCAAGATCTTTGGGGAATTTTAAAAAATTTTCCTTTTACCAGTTACTTGGCAAGGTCATAGGAGGCTTTGTAAGTGGCCGTTAGAGGTAGAGAGCAATATTCCTAGCGGCCATTTAGTAGAAATTTATAGAGATCTAATGTGTACCAAGTTTTGTTCTGGAAAGGTAGAAGGGAAGGGCACAGTAATGACTAAGCAATGAACCCAGAGCCCTGGGACTCTTGGTCTAATTAAGGTGTGTGGAGGTGAGACAGATAAATTAAACCATACTATCAACCAGGACCAGAGAACTCAGTGGAAGGGGCATCTGAATGGGTTACCTGAGAGGATGGAGGCCCATTTCCTTGTCTTGAAGTCTTTGAGGGGAGGGGTGAGTTTCAGTGAAGGTAAGGCGAGGTGAGGCAAGGTGAGAAGGGTTCTTAGTGGTGGCAGCGCCCACTGCCCTCTGGGGTCGGTCTGAGGGAGGCGCATGGTAGGGGCCTGCCTCGTGGGTGTGCAGCTAGTGCCTTCACATGCGGCCTCGGCTTAGAAGGTCCCCACCACACTTGGTTTAATGCTCTGCTCCTGACATTCTGAAATTCTTAATAATTTTTGAACAGAGCGCCCCACAAATTATTTTTCTTTTGCACAGGGCCCCGCAAATCACAGAGCTAGTCCTGCATATATTGAGATAGGGCTGTAAAGACGGGTTGGACCAGGTTATGTAGAGCTCTGTCTATCAAACAGGAGATTTGGCTTTTCTTCTCGAGGCAGTGAGGAGCCATGGAAGGTGTGGTGACGGGGATTGTAGAAGGAGACGTGGAAAGGCTGGTGAGGCCAGGGAGGCTGGCAGTCTGTGGAGGAAGGCTGATCAAATCATGCAGGAACAGACGTAGCAGAAGCCAAGAGCTACTGGTCATGCACCTGGGGGAGATGGGCCGGCTTCGGGCCCTGGGGACAATGGCAGAGAGGGCTGGTGGCGATGCCTGAGCTTTCTAGCTGGGCTGGAGGGTCCACTGACCTGCAGGAGTGTGGGAGGAAGGAGGCCCTGAGCAGTGGCAGCAAGGCAGATGTTTTGCAGGAGTGGGGCGAGGCCCTTTCCAGAAAGACCCGGAAATCTCTGGTGGGACAGCTTGTGGAAACACGCACTGCAGCTGCTCCGCTGCAGCAAATGACCTGCAGATCAAGGTTTTTGTCAGGATCGAGAGCTTCACTAGAACAAATATTCATCCAAAAATAAACTTCCCGTTCTTCCTGTTTTTATAACTTGCCTACTTCCTCCAAGTTTGAGGCTGGTCTCCAGTTCCGTGGGTTATTAATCTTCAGAGGATCAAGACCTCTATAGAAGTATTTCCTGTACATGTTTATCTACCAAGCCCTAAATTATATTTTCCAAATGATAAGAGAACTTTTCCATACTGATGTGTCAGGCTTTTCCTTTGAAGGATTTCGATTTAGGCACCCCAGCAAGTAAGGCTGAAGCAGAATAGCTTCTCCCAGCACACGGGAGGCCCTGTGATTGGGAGCTGCAGTGGGTTTTGGTGGGTGTGCTCAGCCCACCTCCACCAGGCTAAAGGTGGTCTCTTTCTGACCAGAGCCCTAGGGAGTCAAAGTGACAGCTGCAGAGGGCTCTATGTGAGGACATTTTAAATGCCCTACTGAATATCCACAGGGGAATAATAGCTCCAGAAATGTTTCCACCCGCCTTAAGAGTTCAAAATACCCTTCATAGGACCATAATTTGTTCTTACATCTTACAACTTCCCGCTTCCTTTCGCACACGAGGTGTACATGGTGCTTGTGACTGTGCACAAAGAAAAAGAGCCACGTTGAAGCTTGGGGCCAAGTTCAGACCCAATAGACAAATAGACCAGCATGGCTCAGTAGGAGTGGACACCTTACTCCTTGGCCCAGTGAGTCCACCTGCCTCTGGTAGACTTTTTTTGGTCTCCTACTTTTTGTGCTTCACCAATCCCAGGCTAGCATGCTGGTGGGTATATTTTATTTTATTTTTATTTTTATAAAAATAAGTTTATTATTTTATTTACTTATTGTTTCTGGCTGTTGGGTCTTCATTGCTGCGCACGGGCTTTTCTCTGGTTGCGGCGAGTGGGGGCTATTCTTTGTTGCGGTGCGCGGGCTTCTCATTGCGGTGGCTTCTCTTGTGGAGCACGGGCTCTAGGCGTGTGGGCTTCAGTAGTTGTGGCTCGCAGGTTCTAGAGCGCAGGCTTCAGTAGTTGTGGCACACGGGCTCAGTAGTTGTGGCTTGCGGGTTCTAGAGAGCAGGCTCAGTAGTGTGGCACACGGGCTCAGTAGTTGTGGCTTGCAAGCTCCAGAGCGCAGGCTTCAGTAGTTGTGGCACACGGGCTTACTTGCTCTGTGGCATGTGGGATCTTCCCGGACCAGGGATTGAACCCGTGTCCCCTGCGTTGGCAGGCGGATTCTTAACCACTGTGCCACCAGGGAAGCGCTGGTGGGTGTATTTTAAATGTAAGTCTTCTTGTATGACTCTTACAGAGAGGTGGCGGGGACTGGGCTGTGTGGGTGGTGGCTTGTGCCTCCAGAACCTGGAAGGCTGCCAGCTGCCTCTCCCGAGCCCTTCCGAGGTGGGGTTGGCATGTCATGTTCTGCACAGGGCACCATCCCTCGCCCTTGGCGATTCAGGTAACCAGATTGGGAATGACCCACTGCTCTAGACCCGCACTGTCCAATACCTTAGCCACCTGGGCTGTTGTGCACTTGAAATGAGGCTAGTATGAACTGAGATGGGCTGTAATTGTAAAATACACTTTGGACTTCGAAGCCTTAGTATCAAGAAAAAGAATGTAAAATATCTCCTTAGTAATTCTTTCATCTTGATTAAAAATATTATCCAAGATATTGTAGATATACTGGATTATGTCAACTATATTATTCAATATTATTCTAATTAGTTTTGTGACTACTAGAAAAACTTAAATTGCATGTGGGGCTCACGTTACATTTCTATAGGACAGTGCTGTGAGCTCAGCTGCCAGTTGTGGCTTCGAGGCGAATACAGGTCACAGAGGTCCCTCTGCCTGGTGGCCTGGCAGAGCGGTGACCCAGCCCTAACCATAGACTGCTGAGGGCAGTGGGTGGGACAGCCTACTTCCAGGCAGAGGGTTAATAACTGATTTTTAAAAATCCTTTCAAAAGTACCCCTCCTGGCTGAATTTTTTTTTCCCTTAGCCTCGTTCCCCGCCCACGCCACCCCCAGCCCCCCGCCCCGCCCCACTGATTCAGAACTCTTCCTTCAGTCAACTTGGGACATTCAGGGGTGGTGGTATTCAGGGGGCTTATTGTTTTGCTTTATTCTCTTGTTTAGATTGTTATTCTGCCCCAGGTCAGGCTCCAGTAGCTGCCAACTCAGGAACTATCCAGATGGGCCTGGGAAGCCACTATTTGAGACCAGTCCCCAGGTCCGTCACCCCCCACCCCTCCACCGCCTTTGGAGTGGTTATTCAAGTGTAAACATATCTTGGGAAAATGCAAAGTGGATGTGAAGCTTAAGAAAGCCCTGCTTTGAGAAATACAGAACCACAGCCGACCTCCTAATGTCAGGTTGGCCTTTCAGGAAAAAAGGAGGGAAATTCCAACTGGTGTTTGAAAACCCCAAGTAATTCCCTGTTACAAGGAGTTTCATGTTGACTTCAGAGGTCCAGGAAGAACCTGATGGAGTGTACAGTTATCATTTGCCAAAGGATATGACACAGTCAAATTTCTCGGCTTGGGCACCTATGCCGACCGGTGGGGTGGCGGCGGGGGAGATCTTTCATCAGGCGGCAGAACAGCACTGGCAAGGCACTCCGTAATTTTGACATCTTTTGTCCACATAGCTGTCTGTCGTGTACTTAAGCTTTGCTGGAATAATTGACATAAGAAATCGCATTTTTTTAAGTTCTTGCTCTGTGCGTTGTGCTTTATTACATGTACAGTTAATTGGCATCACAAACTTTGAGATACCCCAGAGTAGGCGCCATTGTTTCTCCATTCTACAGATGGAGAAAATGCACTTTAGAAAGATGAAGTAAGTTGTCCGAGGACTCATAGCTGAAAGTCGATGGGGCGGGGAGTGCAACTCGGACTGTGCGACTCCAGATCCTAGTGTTTAACCGTAGGGTGTCACTCGGCACTGCCAGACCAGCCCATGGATGTATTGCTCCATTCTGCACAAGCATTAGTTTGTTATCGAAACGTTGACGGCGCAGGCAGGGACAGGACACCAGGGGAGGGTTCAGTCCTGGGTTGCTGAACCATCCGAGCTAAGAATTGAATACTGTGGGTGCTTCTGAGCTTTGCTGGGAGGACACCCTCTCCCCTGGCCTTTTTTTTTTTTAAATTTATTTTATTTATTTTTGGCTGCATTGGGTCTTCGTTGCTGCGTGCAGGCTTTCTCTAGTTGTGGAGAGCAGGGACTACTTGTTGTTGTGGTGCGCGGGCGTCTCATTGCTGTGGCTTCTCTTGTTGTGGAGCACAGGACCTAGGCACGCAGGCTTCAGTAGTTGCTGCACACGGTCTCAGTAGTTATGTCTCACGGGCTCTAGAGCACAGACTCAGTAGTTGTGGCGCACAGGCTTAGTTGCTCCGTGGCATGTGGGATCTTCCCAGACCAGGGCTCGAACCCAGGTCCCCTGCATTGGCAGGCAGATTCTTAACCACTGCGCCACCAGGGGAACCCTCACCTGGCTTTTGAAATGCTGTGTGCTATACAACCTTCTCCCCATGTGTTTTTGTTGTGGAAGGTCCAGGGCCGACTTGAAAGATGTTCCATTTGCATCACCAGGGTGCTCTGCTGCTGTTGTATTGGTGCAGAAATGGCAGCTCCACCAGTGGCTGGCTCACCTGGTGAGGTTTGGAAATGAGCCCAGGGGTTGAGGGCTGTATGCCCCAGAGTCCGACTGCTCTTTTGGTTCTGCCACCCAGTGGTTTCATAGGCCAGGTTCTCCATTCTCTGGGTGGCAGTTTCCCCACCTGTAAAATGGGGATACTCATAGGCCCTGCCTCAGGTAACTGCTGTGAGATTTCAAGAGGGCACAGAAGGCATAGTGTCCTTGGCACATGTTAGATCAATGTCAACTAACATTTCATTATGATTATTATTAATGCCATTTAATGCTGCATGATGGATTATAGGCACATAAAAAATGTACCATAAGATATCATGTGGCTTGAGTTTTTTGTTGTTTTAAGGCAAACAGTATCAGAGCATGTACCTTTGTATCTGAGTCCGTACACCTTGGTACTTGAGTGTATCTTTCAAAGCTGTGAGCTCAGGCACCTCCATGCCCATCTCCATCT
Source organism: Lipotes vexillifer (assembly GCF_000442215.2). Classification (NCBI taxonomy): domain Eukaryota; kingdom Metazoa; phylum Chordata; class Mammalia; order Artiodactyla; family Lipotidae; genus Lipotes; species Lipotes vexillifer. Next base: position 3,515,371 of record NW_006791012.1, read on the forward strand.
CCTAGCCATTTGCTTGAAACATTTTCAGGAGCCTTTTTGGAACTCTTCAGAAGAAGAAAAGATGGTGATATTAAGTATTTCTATTGTAAAGGTAGATTTTAAGTTTGGAAATGGCCTTAAGTTCATCAGAGCTAAGTCTAAGCTTTGGTGATGGTTCCACTGTAAGTTAAGAAATGGTGCTTAACTAAAAGGTAAGGATTGATTTTTTTTTTTTTTAATTTTTAATGGCAGACTCATTTAGTATAAGACTAGCCTTGGGCTTCCCTGGTGGCGCAGTGGTTAAGAATCCGCCTGCCAATGCAGGGGACATGGGTTCGAGCCTTGGTCCGGGAAGATCCCACATGCCGCGGAGCAACTAAGCCCGTGTGCCACAACTACGAAGCCTGCGCTCTAGAGCCCGCAAGCTACAACTACTGAGCCCGCGAGCCACAACTACTGAAGCCCACGTGCCTAGAGCCTGTGCTCCGCAGCAAGAGAAGCCACCGCAATGAGAAGCCCGCGCACCGCAACGAAGAGTAGCCTCCGCTCGCCACAACTAGAGAAAGCCCACACGCAGCAACAAAGACCCAATGCAGGGCTTCCCTGGTGGCGCAGTTGTTGAGAGTCCGCCTGCCATGCAGGGGACACGGGTTCGTGGCCCGGTCCGGGAAGATCCCACATGCTGCGGAGCGGCTAGGTCCGTGGGCCATGGCCATGGCCACTGAGCCTGCGCGTCCGGAGCCTGTGCTCCGCAACGGGAGAGGCCACAACAGTGAGAGGCCCGCGTACCGCTAAAAAAAAAAAAAAAGACCCAATGCAGCAAATAAATAAATAAATAAAATAAAACAAAACAAAAAGACTAACCTTGAAGGCAGTTCCAGAAGAAGGGTTCCAGGCAACTTTGACTTGGGACAGCATCTTTGGAACATTAACAGAGTCTCCTAGGACCAAAACTTTAAAGGCAGGGGTTTGACGGTAAGTGGGCAGTACTAAGACCTATAAGGTTGTGTTGTGGGAGTAAAAATTAGTCTTATGTACACCTACTGGATTAAGTACCAGCTGAGTTGGCCTTTCATTTGCCACTTGTGTAGCTGCTGCTGAAGCTCATAGCAGGAGGTTTCCTGCATCCAAGGAGTAGAGGCCAAAATCTGGCTTTGGCCCTGGGTTGACTTGTATTCCGGGTGTGTTTACCCCTTGTGATGCACAGAATTCAGATCTGAAGGTGGGAGTGTGTGTATGTCTAGCGAAGGGCCCTCAGCTTGCTGGCCTCCGCCAGGACTTTAAAGCTGGACGCTTGAGAAGGACTCCTCCCTCCTTCCGGATTCCACGGACTTCTGAGTGGCTAGAAAGCGGCACTCAGCTGGGGCTCACCAGGGGTGGAGGACAAACGCATGTCCCCATGGAATGATGGAAGAAAGTTCAAGGGTTTGGTGTCTAAAGATGCTCATGATGACTAATAGTTTCATCCAGGAAGGCTGGGCCACCAGCAACCTTTGGATTATTTTCTGTGGGTGGGTGTGAGAGGTGCCACGTTCAGTTTATCTTGGAGGACGTGGCTGTGGAATTTGTTTGGTCAAACTCCAACTCTGCTCTCTATTGCCAGGTCGACTATGGCGTCATAGCATTGCCTGGGCCTCTTTTCTGTCCTGTGTAAAGTGAGAACATAATAACACTTCAGGGTGGTGGTGAGAGAGGGTCAGAGGGGTTCCCTCTATGAGGAGCTTTGACAGATGCAAGCTCTCCACCTCTCCCAGGGCCCTGAGAATGACACCAGAATTAACCCCATTGCTACAGAAATGTGGGCAGAGACCCACAGTTGTACATCAGAATATGCCACCTGTCACAGGAAAATTTCCCCAGTCCCTCTGTGAGGTGAAGCTCATACTCCCAAGAGGAGAATTGCCACTTCCTCTCTGCTTTGAATAAGGTCAGCTGTTAGGGGTCCATTGCCCAAGAGCTCTAACCCATTAAGCTGCCTAAGACCCACCGCCTCCTCTTAGAACAGGAGCTTTTCTGTGGTAAACACAGTGTGGCCTCAGCAGGTTGCACATTGGCACTTAATTAATGCCCAGGTGAGTGAAGGTGGACAGTCATGTGAACTTCAAGCCTGATGTTGATAACAGGTCATCTCTTGTTTGGATTTAAAGTAGGCCCAGCTTCTGGCTTTCATCTATTTGCCAAGTCCCTGGTTGTACTGTATAGCTCTAGTGTCCTCCTTAATTGCACCAGTAATTCAGGGAAGCTTGGCCTGGACCCCAGACTTGGGGGTCCTGGACCGACAGCTGAGTAGACTAAGGAGGTTGCAGGTAGACTTGAGCAGAAGGTGTCTAGCTTCCATTGTCCTCTCACACTTAACCCTGACTTTTTCCTGAACCACGCTTTTAGGTTTCTGGAGCACTGATTCTCAAACTTTGCTGTCCGTTAGAATTACCTGGAACTTTGAAAAATCTAGAAATCCAGACCATGCCCTCAAACAATTAGGTTAGGCACCAATTTGAAACACACACACACACACACACACACACACACACACACACACACACACACACCCCTACCTCCCAGGTGATTCCAATGTGCAGCCAAGTTTGAGAACCAGTGTCTTACTTGACAGGAAGAAAAATCTTCTGGTGCAGTTACTTACTGAGTTGACTTGCTTTCATGGGGTCACTGACTCTATCATCTGGGGCCAAGGTGTCCGTCCTAGGGGTTGAACTCCCTGTCCTCCTCAGTAGTGAGGTCTCAGTGGCATATAGCTATTAAAACAACGTGTTTTCTTATGAAACATTTTACACATTCTCAAAGCTAAAGAGGGCAGTATAGGACTTCCCTGGTGGCGCAGTGGTTAAGAATCCGCCTGCCAGTGCAGGCGACACAGGTTCGAGCCCTGGTCCGGGAAGATCCCACATGCCGCGGAGCAACTAAGCCTGTGTGCCACAACTACTGAGCCTGCGCTCTAGAGCCCGCGAGCCACAACTACTGAAGCCCGTACACCTAGAGCCCATGCTCCACAACAAGAGAAGCCACCGCAATGAGAAGCTGCGCACTGCAAGTAAGAGTAGCCCCTACTTGCCACAACTAGAGAAAGCTCATGTGCTCCAACAAAGACCCAGTGCAGCCAAAAATAAAAATAAATAAATTTATAAAAAAAAAAAAGGGCAGTGTAATGGAACCCATGTCCTCACCATTCAGCAGTCATTCACCACACACTTTTTTGAAGAGAGGGGGTGGGGTTGTAGTATTTTAAAGCAAATCCCATGCATCATTTCATCCATAAATACTTCAGTATGTATCTCTAAGAAATGACTTAAAAAATATAACCACAATACCATCATCACACTTAAGAAAATTAACAGTAATTATGTAATCTCATCTAATAACAAATCCACGTTCAGTTTTTTCCCATTTGTTTTAAAAAATGCTTTTATACATTTGGTTTGTTCCAATTCGTGTCCAAACAAGTATAATTCATTTTTAATGTTTGGCTTTAACCCTGGGGTAATTAAGCCATCGCTGTGTACAAACACAGGTAATGATGCCTGTGGACCTCTGCAAGGAGGTGTAAATGGCATTTGGTCTCCTCCGTACTTTTCTTAGCCCTTCTGGTGGGACCTTGACCTGTCACAGAGGAAATGCTCATCGAGGCCCCAGCCGCAGCCACTTCTGTGCTGCTTTGCTTCTGCCTGAAGGCATGTTCCCTTTGGTAAACTTAGAATAGAACCTTCAGGATGCTTGTGAAAAGAGAATTATGAGTCAGTTCCGTGGACAGCTTAGAATTTCCTGCTCCTGTGCTGGAGGCGGTGGCTGGGAAGGGCTAGGACTGCCTCTTGGGCCCTCTCTGGGCTCTGCTGAGGGTTCCTATTAGCTGTTTACTTCTGGGGGTTCACCTGGGACTGAGGCTCTGATGCGGGGAGCAGCCTCCCCAGGGGTGCAGCTGGCTCTGGGTGCCTTCACCTCCAGCTGGACCTCTGAGTTTAGGTTCAGATGATGACCAGCGACAGAGAGGGTTACCTTGTGCCCTCTGAGGCAGCACTAGACACCTCATAGTCATCGCTTCGGCACAATGTCTATGAGATAGAATGCTGTTAGAATTTCTTAAAGGGGCAGACGCCTGGATGGCCCCTAGGATGGACGGGTGCTGAGGCTTTTGGGGGGTGAGAAGGAGAAGAATGATAATTGAGTTATCATTAAATAATAATTGAATAATAATTCAATTATTAAAAAATAGTAACTGAATTCTGTCTCCCTCCTTGTACAAATGTCGATGGAGTGCCTACTCCATATGTATCAAACCACATCAAAATCTCCTTTTATATACTTCCAAAATATGATTTTTTTTTTCTGAAGTCAGTATTTCCGATGGATTTGTAGTTGTAAGATTTTCTTCCTTCTATCTCTGTACCACGATCAGGTAGTTACAGAGCAGTAAGTAAACATCTTAATATATAAAAGCAACTCTAATATATAAAATTGTTCATCACAGGATTGTTTTCAATGGCAAAAGGTTTAGAAGAGCCTAAATGTTCATTAATGAGGGACTGGTTAAATAAACCATGGTGCATCCTTATAGTCGGATATTGTACAGATGTAAGAAGGGAATGAATTAGTTGTCTATGTTCCCATATGGAAAGATCTCCAAGGGATAAAAAGCAAGGTCCAGAACATGTGACTGACATGCTACCTTTTTTGTGAGAAGGGGTGAGAATAAATGTATTTGCATAAACCCCGGAAGGATACACAACTTTTAGAAGGTGGTTACTGCTGGCTTGTCGGGTGGGAGAAGAAACAGGACAGATGGGATGTGATGGGAGTATACCTTTTTATATTTTGGTTTATAAATCATGAATGTGTTACCTAAGCAGAACAATTAACTGAATTAAAAGGGATAAATACATCTATACTTACATTGTACAGATAAATTGATTACTTGTTATGCCCCAGCTAATCTGTTTTGCAAGCTTCTGACCACTGATTACCTGTACTTAAACATGCCAGGTCTGTTGTGAAATGGACCAGTGAGGCTCTGGCCAGCCCAGGGAATGTGTGGCATGTTCTTCCCGTGATGCCTTGCTCGGTAGTAGATTATAAATATTTGGTGCTATTCTGCAGCCCATAGGCTTTTCCCCTTCCTCATTCTGAGATCCAAAGTTGAACTGTAGGGGAGAGGGAAGGTGGGCTGCCTGTGTCCTCCTGCACATTTAGCTGCCGTCTTCTGAGGAGGAGGTGTGGTGGGTGGAGCTGGGGAGGGTGGGCATGGCTTCATTTCCCATTCTAGTCCCTCTGTGCAATCTTTTGCTTATGCATTGGCATCCTGTGTGCCATATTGTCTATGTTTATATTTATTTTCAGCTTCTCTTGAGTGGTAGCAAAATCTCTCTGAGCTGAACTGGTCCCACACTAGTAGCATGGGATGTTCTGATGTTAAGACTTGCTCTTCACATCCGGCATATTCTCAGGATCAGTCATTTCTTTGGGGCTCACAGGAAACAAACAAATGAAGTCCATGGAACAGTTTTCTCCCCCTTGAGTGGAGAAAGGGGGCAGAGAGAATCTTTGGGGAGACTTCAAATACAGAACATGAAGGAACAAGCCTTGTTTAAAAGCACTCTGAAAGATGAAATTCAAGGACACTGAGGGCCTATTCTTCTTCTGCTCTGCCACAAATGTACCTTTTCTATTTTATTCCAGTTTGTGCATTTGGGGCTTACTCTTTGGTTTTTCATCTATAAAATAGGTGGGACCCGCGTTCACTGTCCATTTCCCCTCACTGTTCCCTCTTAGCCATCCGATACTTATTTTAATAAAACTTGAAGACTTTCCTTTTAAATGGCAACTAAGTGAGGAGAGTGAGTAAGCCCTCCTCTGTCCCTATAGTAGATTATAAATATTTGGTTCCTGAGAAAGGGGGATACTTGAAGCAAGTTGTATGTTTACCACCTATGCCTTTCCTACATGGAACTCAAGAAGTGGGTGCCTAGGGCAGTGATCTGTAATCTTTATCTGATAGTTTTCAGTGTATTGACTGGCAAGCCCTAACTCAGCTTCAGTGGCCCATTTTTAAAATTTCTAATAGAACTTAAATGTTGATGGCATAGTCAGAAACACTTTTCAGAATAATGAGTAACTTTGGCTACCCTTCTGATGATTTATTTAACCTGGTACCTGAGAATTCTAGTGCAGGTACATATTCTGGACACCGTCATCCACTTTTCTTGTTTTGGAATCATCTCTGATTGCTTTTCCGAAACCAGAAGTTAACAGTGTGACAGAATTTAGGGATGATTTTGGTTTTAGCTAGGTAGGTAATTCTCAGTAAAGAACAATGGACTTAGTGTCAGAAGTTTTAGGCCCAGTTATTTCTGGCTGCTACAACTGAATTTGAACAAGAAACTTGGCCGATGATCTTAGTTTCCTCGTCTGTCAAATGTGGTTGGTGTAGAAGTAGATATTTCTAAGGTTCATTTTAGAATTCTAGGCTGCTCTTCTGGTTTTTAGTTAACAGTTAAGGCCCATAAGGTGCTAAACCTGTAAATAACTTATTTGCCATTAGGGGGTGCTGAACTAAAAGACAGAATAAAAAAATCTGGCTAAGCCCTACATGTAATATCTTTTTTTTTTTTTTTTTTATGGGGAGGGGGAAAGATAAAATGTGACAAAGCGCGAGAGAGGCATGGACATATATACACTACCAAATGTAAGGTAGATAGCTAGTGGGAAGCAGCTGCATAGCACAGGGAGATCAGCTCGGTGCTTTGTGACCACCTAGAGGGGTGGGATAGGGAGGGTGGGAGGGAGGGAGACGCAAGAGGGAGGAGATATGGGGACATATGTATATATATATATAACTGATTCATTTTGTTGTGAAGCTGAAACTAACATACCATTGTAAAGCAATTATACTCCAATAAAGATGTTAAAATGAAAAAAAAAACTGTAAAAAAAAAGAGTAATGCCAAACTGTTTAAAAAAAAAAGTGAATCACACACAAAAAAATCAGAAATGAATAAATAGAAAAATGGGGAAATATTATTTCCCAATTATTTTTTAATAGGATTCAGATAGTGGCAAAGAATACATTAAATTTAATCTAGCCCACACATTTAAACGGATGCGGATCTCATGCCAAATCTTGAATTGACTTTCACTTACAAACATTAGTCAACAATAGCAGTTAATCTCCACCCCCTATTTAAGCCAATAAAGGTTAACCTGCATCTGTTGAATGAATGGAAGAAACTCAATCTACCAAGGGTTTACCATTTGCCAGACGCTGAGCTACAAAAGTAAAACAAAAAACTTAAGAGTCTCAAGTCCATTGGCAAAAGTAACGTGCAAATCATAGCAAAATGCTGTCATTGTGGTACTGATAGCCATGAAGACGGAGAAGAGGATGTGCTAGACTGTTCCCCTATCTCTAGTTTCTGTCTGTGATTAAAAGTCCTGTGAGATTGTAAGGCTCAGCACCTGCCTATAATACAACCATGGCTAATGTTGACATTAGCTGCTATTGTTGACTAATGTTTGTAAGGAAAAGTCAGTTCCAGCTTTGGCATGAGATCCTCATCCTTTGTGTGTGTGTGTGTGTGTGTGTGTGTGTGTGTGTGTGTGAGAGAGAGAGAGAGAGAGAGAGAGAGAGAGAGGGGGGTAGAGGTTTATTGAAGTATAAACATTTGAGAACATTTAAGATAGAAAATAACCACAACATATACAGACACTTGCTGCAAGAGGACTTCTGAGGTATTTATCCACTGACTAGGCTACCCATGTGCTATTACATTTTTTCCTGGTTAAATACGATTAAGATGGGGAGGGGGAGGGGACAGAGTGTCCCTGGCCAGTGGCTGCCATGTGACCTCAGGGCTACACTGTCAGGAGAGCTCCTCTTGGCCCAGGGCCCCATTCTGGGGGCACCTGCTGGCGCTCCCACCCTCGGGCTTGCTATTGCCCTTGAGGGCAGCAAGGGCTTGCTGAGAGGTCAAGCTGGGCAAGCTTCGAGATCTGCATCCTTTTAAGCATGTGGGTTAGTTGAAGCTGGCCTCTTAGATCCAGGGTCGGGAACATGGCTCTGCCCCAACAAGCCCTGAGTCTTAAACCAGCACTGCCCAGCTTTCCTTCCACTCCATCTCTCCTCTGTCTGCTTTCATTACTGGGCAGTTTCCTCGTTTAGCTGTTATCAATCCATTCTTTGTACAATTTTGGAGCTTCAAGGACTGAACTAGTTTAAGCCCTGCGTTTTCTAGACGAGGAAATTGAGGCACAAAGAAGGGACTCTGCAGCCCGAGGTCACATAGCTAGTGGTGAAGCCAGGCCCAACCTACTGCCTCCCAACAGAATAAATTTGCAGGATTTCTAACCCCAGTCATGTGTGCTGTATACGTAGGCAGATGATTAAAGAGTACTCTTGGGAGTTCTCAGAAGAGATTTCTATTTCCACAGCTGGATACCTGCAGAGCCATCTGACAAATAGAGGTGACTACCATTGTCTTGCATATGTTTTTAGTGACCAACAGCAATCAAGATGAGTGGTAGACTCCTCTTCTGAAGACTGTCCCTGCAATTATACGGCATTTGAGTGGCTTCGGGTCTAATTCTGGCCTGAAGTTAGGAAGACAACAGATTGGACTGAGCTAGGCTGATGGCAGATTTGGGTCTAGTATGCTCAGTTTGTGCTGTGATCCTCATGATAACGAGTGTACCTCGAGGAATAAGCTGTCCAACCTTAAGCAGATTTCAAGCAAAGACCTCACTGTTCAGCCTGGCAGATGTTAATAAGTACATAAAGAGTCACCCCTTAGGCACTCCCTATGCGTGTGCATGGGGACAGAGACAGAGAGAAAGAGTG
>NW_006791012.1:3524561-3526867 GCF_000442215.2 Lipotes vexillifer
AAGAGTGTCTTTCCAGGTCTTGAGGCAACCTCATCCCTTGAACTTAAAGTTCCACCCCTAGATGTAGGTTTGGTTTCTGTCTGCAGCCCAGGTCTCTGAGGCCAGGCCCTGTTGCCCTGTTTGCTCTCCGGGCTGGAAGTGAAAAGTGATGTGCTGGATGCCTGGCCTGCAGCTCGGCCATAGACCCAGAACCCTGAATGCTCTTACCTGTTCCTTGCTAATCAAGTCCATGGTTCCTTCTGTAATTTCCCAGGGTGACAGTCCCACATTTCTGATGTATTTCAGACTCCCTTCCTCTTTTATCAGTCTTGTTTGTGTAACATCCTGTGTTGAAAAATTCAGACCATCTAGCCTAAATCGACCTAGTAGCTCATTCCCATTCTCCCCCACACAGGCCAGGAACAAAATTTGCGGGTGCATTAATATAGCCATACAGAGTACCCCACACCAAATGGGCACCGGGTGAATGTGAGTTCCCGTTGCCTTTCCCTAAAGAAACCTGGCTGAATCCACAAGCCCAGCTCTGAAAGGTCCTCATATCATAGGGACTATTATTTAAAAAAAAAAAAAAAGATCTGCTTAGCTTAACAGCTCGTATGCATTTAATCATCCCAGGTCTTCTGGCTCTGGCCAAGCTGAACATCCCCAGATTAACCGTGAGCTTTGGAGAAAGCCTTACTTTACCCCTGTGCTAGACAGTTACACCTTAAGGAACACAGCTGAAAACTGACTTGGCTTCAGGTGCGATTTGTCACTCTGCGTGCCGTCTCTGAAATCCTCTGCTTCCCTCCTCTTTCTTGACCAGCTGTAGTCCAGCGCTCATCCTTCACTTTAGTATTTAACACAGGCGGTTTTCTATTGGATTGACGTCACAAAGATGTTGATGTATGCCAGGAAGGCAAGCGACCAGCAGAAAAACTGGGTGTCTAAGTACACCCCAGATTTCATCTCTGTCAGATCAGCTGGCTAAGACTTTTTTTTTGATAAGAGAACTAACTGAAGGCAGTTAGAATGGTTTCTTTTGTTGAAGTTTCCTCTCCCAGAGACCAGTCCCAGGAGTCCCTTCACCTGCATTATCCATTAATGCCGTGGGTTTATTTTCCCCAAATAAACAAGCGTTCCTGCCAAAGAAAATAGGCAGCATGATTGGATGCGGGGATGAGTCTTGGGACCTGCCTTTGAGGCGTGTTCTTCATTTTTCTGGGTTGGCCCCCGGTCTCCTTCCAGGACTCCTGCTGGCAGGGGCAGTGTTGCAGCAGCCGTTGTTTCTGAAGGCCTCTTGTGCTGTATGAATCGTGCCCATGGCTGTCCAGCCCTCTTGAAAGCATCCTTCATTTCTTTTTGCTCAGTTTCCTAAATGCCTCTTCCAGATCATCTTTCACCTCTTGCTTGAGGCTCTGGGGACACATGTGGTTTCGACATAATGCACAGATGTGACTTGGGGGAGGGAAATTACAGCTGTGGAATCACATCAGCTGCGGTCACTGGACTCTGAAATAGGGGAGGTCAGGAAGGAGGGGAGGCAGAAAGACCAACAGGCAACCTCAGGCTCTGTAGATTTCTCCACCCGCCACGAGACAGCGCACTGTGGCGTGTGTTTTGCATTGTAAGGAAAGCATGAGCTACACAGCTCATGTGGACCAAATCACCATAAATATTGCTTGTGTATCTGATTCTAAATTGAGATATTAAGCAGAATAAGGGAACAACGACCAAAACTTCTAAAGGGAAAAGACCTGGTTCTTTATCCACCCAGACGTTAATCACCAGGGGTCGAAAAACTTTTTCTGTAAAGGTCTGGATAGTAAATATTTTCACCTTTGGGGACCATATGGTTTCTGTCACAACTGCTCAATTCTGCGTTTGTAGCTCTAAAGTGGCCACAGACCAGTGTGGTGGCTGGCTGTGATTTGCCCACCTCTCACAGTCTAAATTCATAAAACTTGCAAACGTCCTCATGGTTGTTGTTTGCATAAATTAATGAGTGCTCTGTATGTGGCCAGGCCCTATACTAAGTACTTACTGTGAATGATCACATTTATCCCATTCAGAACAATTCTCTGAGGTTATTAATAGTATTATACCCGTTTTACAGACAAAGAAGCAAAGGCTTAGAGAAGTTACATAACATAGCTAAGGGCCAGACTGGATTTTGAACCAAGATAGCTTAACTCCAGGCTCAAGCTCTTTACCACTACACAGCACAGCCTACGGTACCTACATCATTGGCATTCACGTTTGCTTTTATGCTTTTAGGTCTTGACATTAACCAGTATTTGGACTTTAGCCACCACCCGCCCGCCCCC
>NW_006791012.1:3526945-3546391 GCF_000442215.2 Lipotes vexillifer
CCCGCCGCAAAATACATGCAAGGAGATAGTTGCTGAAAACTCTTGTATAAATTAATACATGGCAAGAATGAAAAAACTAAGAGTCCTTTAGCAAGTTATAAGAAATCGGAAGCCGTGTTCTGCTGTGCTTCCCAGGGAGTTCTGCTTCTTAACACCCAAGGATCAGTGTTAGGAGATGAATATTTAAAGGCCTAGGGAATTCAGAAGCCAGAGACCTCCAGGCTGATTTTCACGTTCCAAGACCCAGTGCTCTGAGGCTGGCCAGGTGGAGCTGGGCCCGGGCAACTCTTCTGGATGGCCTCAGCCAGGGCCTACCCGCTCTTAACAGAAACACCAACACCAGCGTGAGCTGTCAACCTGCTGTGCCCAGGTGCAAGGGTCCTTGACTGGCACTGATGGTGGCGAGGCCATTGTAGTGTGGTCAGGGGAGACTGCTGGTGGCCATCAGTGTGCAAGTCAGCCAAATAAAAATCTCCATTACAAAAATGGCAGAAACCAAGTCTGCATGTCTTTTGTTCTTATATAAGTGAGGCGTGTTCTGAAGAAAACTTAGAGTAAAAGATCAGGAAAAAAAAGCATTCCGTAACCCATTACCTACAGCAGTAGTTCCCAAAGTGCTTTCTTCAGCTTATAGGGATGGTAATGGGTGAGGGGTTGCTGTGGCCAGATGAGCTTGTGAAATGCAACGCTAAACAAACGGCATTCTCAAGGATGGAGTATGTTGTTTTCCCAAAATGTTTGTTCAGGGGGTTTTGGTTTTGTTTTGGTTTTGGAGCCTCTTATAAAATTGTTTGCAAGGAACACCCTTTGAGAAACCCTAACCCAGAGGCTTTCCTAACGTTTACATTTTGGTAAATGTCCTTATGGTCTAAGATTTTTTATTTTTTTTAAATGAGTGAGGGAAGCAGCAGCAAAACTATGGTGGCTATTAAATCCATAAAAATCTTTTTTTTCTTTGTTTTTGTAACAGGGATTGTGTATTTTCTTGTGTTTCTGTGTTTATTTTGAAACTTGCAACTTTTCTGCAAGTGAGGAATAGTGTGAAGGACTCCTCTATATCCAATTCCCCATTTGTTAACATTTTACCGTATTTGCCATATTCTCATTCCTTTTCTCTGTGCATATGTACATTATAATTGCTATTACTCTTGCATTTAAAAAAAATATTTATTTGGTTGCACCAGGTCTTAGTTGCAGCTCGCAGCCTCCTTAGTTGCGGCTCACTGTCTTCTTAGTTGTGGCATGCGAACTCCTGGTTGTGGCATGTGGGATCTAGCTCCCTGACCAGGGATTGAACCCGGGGCCCCGCTGCATTGGGAGTACAGAGTCTTAAGCACTGCACCACCAGGGAAGTCCCTACTCTTGTATTTTTAATTAGTAAAATATGAGTTATACAGTTCTTTAATGAAGTATGGATTTATTTCTTAAATACAGAAACTCAAATTAGGCTAGAAGTTCATTAATTCCTCCCATTTCTACCTGTTGCATTAAGGTCAGTTATACTTTGCAAGTGTGTGGAAGGTTATTTTTAAATTTCAAGGGGACATTTTGATAAGCCTGTAGCTTACAGTCCGATTGAGGAAAGAATCTGTCAAAACCAAGGAAGGCTTCAGTTCCGGCCCACACAGTCCTGAACAGTCTGGATTCGTGAGGGTCACTTGATGTGGTGTGAGGACATCACAGCTGTTTGCAGGCAGTTTGCAGCCCTCTTGGCCCAGTCCTTTGAGGCTGATTGGCTGGGGGCTGAGGTGGGAGTCTCGACCTGACACTTCCTCCTCTCCTTCCGTGTCAGCCCTAAAGGGAGCAGTCCTGAGGCCTTAGGCTTTCATAGGACCTCTGTATTTCCAGTGCCCTGTGATGACTTGTCACACTTGGAGAACGTACCTACCGACACAGATGGCTTTTTAAACATCTAGTTTCAACAGTGATTTCCTTTAACATACATTGGAGCTTCCATATATGGGGTTTCTCTTGGCCATAAAATCAAAGCTGCCTTCCTCCTTCAGGTGGTTTAATCCAATTTGAGCATAAAGCGAGTCGTGCAAACGCCCTGCCACCTCCCGGTGAGGTTTGTTGGTGTGAGAGGACTTGGATGGGACTTGTATACTCTCTCATGGAACCTTTCCAAAACCATATAAGGAAGCTGGAAAGAGTCACCCATCCCTCGTAATGTCAACATTGAGCTCACGAGTGAAGTCCTCAAAGAAAGCCTGTGGAACAACCACCAGACAGTCTTGGAAGGAGAGGGCACCAGGCATTGATTGGTCCAGGGGGTGGGTGCACCCTCATGGTGGCCTCAGGACACGTGTATCGTACCTTCCAGCTGGCACTCCCCCACACCCCCAGGGCCGCTTGGTTGCCCTGTGTGAATGATGCCCCCATTCACACGTATGGTGAGTTCTCACCTAACTAGAAAATTGCCTTGTGTCGGTACGATTAGCCCATAGGACTGAATTTTTTTTTTTAATTTTTAAAAATATTTTGTTGTGAAAACTGTTGAAGCTACTCCAACGAAGAGGGAATAATATAGCCAGTTCCCATATACTCACTGCACAGATGCAACAGTTATCAAGATTTTGTCACATTTCTTTAAACTTCCCCTTTTTGGGGCAAAAATATTTCATAACAAATCCCAGATATTATAGCATTTCATCCCTAGCATACTTTTTCTTAAAAGTAGACATTTTATAAACCCAATGCCACTATCCCACCTAACAGAATTATTCCAGGGACAAAATTTTGATGTGTATTTTTTTTTTTTTTAAACAAAGCTCCTGCAACTAGGTAACCTTACAACATAAGAACCAACATGCTGATTTCACTGATAGTTTAAAAGAGGAGGGAGGGTCCTTGCTCTCAACTCTGAACAAAATTATTTGGAGATGGGGGTGGGTAAACAACTTGTGGTTGTATAGACTGTAATCTGGGGTATTGAGCCGTGCCATTTGCTCCCTGTGCATTTCACAGTATCATCAATGACTGATCATCATAACTTACAGGAATTTTTTTTAAACAACATTTTAATTGGAAAAAGCATCTGTCAGCTGTCAGACTTCCAGCTTCCACTTTTGAGAAGCAGGATGTTGAATGTGAGTAATGACACAACAGGCCTATAAAATGCGGACTAACCCTCAGATGACTCATCCAGTGCGATGCAGTATATTTGTCAAGGAGACTGAATCATATATGGGGGAAACCACTTCTCAAGCAGCCAGCTGGCTCTCAGGTCCGCAAAGAGCCGATCCATTTTTCTCGGAAGCTCTATAGTAGTAATAATGCTAATACCCAGCACTTGGGCTCTACAATGTAGAGGAAATGGCATCGCCCGCCAGGTATGTGCTTACTGTTTATATGAACTTCATTTTCTTGTGGTTCTCCTCTGCCTAACCTTTCTGGTGTTTGCTTTGAACATTTCTTAACGGAGGGGAAAAGATTATTCTAATTGTGCAGAACTGAAGCGCGTGTGTGTGTATGTGTGCACCCACGTGCGAGGACAGATAGGTAACCACTGGTCTTTTGATTGACACAGAGCTCTTGTCCACTCATGTTCCTTTCTGGAAACAGATTTCTCCTTAGCTGTTCAGATAGAAGTGGTGTTAACCCATCCCTTTTATTAAGCCCTGAGTTTAAAAGATGCTGCCTAGGAAACAGCAGAGGTGGTATACCTTTTTGGGGGGAGTGGGATAGCTTAAAACTTAAAAAAAAATGAATAAGCAGAGATGAACTAAGGAGGTGGTCTAATGGTAACTATTTTATTTATTATGTTGGTTTTTTTTTCAATATTGTGCTTTTTCCTACCCCTCCAAGATGGATGACTTAATGCCAGAAAGCTTTATTCCCCTACTAAGTGAATATTTTTTTGCAAATCATAATTTGCTCATACTGAATTCATGCATTAACTTTTTTCTAGGTGGGAGAAAGGGTGGTGGAGATTTGGTAACAACATTTAATTATAGCTTTCACATGATCTGAAGGATTGTTCTGCATAATTGGGAGGCTGTGTCGCCTGTCTGACCCTCTCTTCACTCACTAAATTTAAACAATGCCTGGCTAGTTAAGGCACATATCTTGTTTATTTGAGTGTATTAAACATTCCTCCAAGTGTTGACAGTCCATTCAGCGTCCCCTCATGTTTTTTAAAAATACTTTTTGTATCCTACTTGTTAGGGACAGATGCTATAGTTAGTTTATAGCAGTGCTATTTATGCTTTTCTGGTCTGTCTGTCCAAAATGGCTGGGTCAGGACCTGTAACACAATTGCCCACAAATTTGCCTAAGATTTAGCATTTGTGGAGCAGCCCTGTCTGTGGTGGTAAATTTTGTTATCACTCAGAGAGCATTAAACAGATCTGAGGTTACCAAGCTGGAAAAACAGGCAGTCTTTTTTTCCTCTTCCCCTTTCTTGTAAAGCCCATAATAATGACTTGTTTTCCTTGAGGTATGTGTATTCTAAACTGTCAGTAAATGTATTAAATTTACTTATTAAAATGCATTCAGCAGTTCGGATGATATGGTGAGCCAGCAAGAAATGAGTTTGTTTGGTGTGTTTCTGTTTGTTTTGTAGATTAAGGGGTACACTATTTTTAGAATGGCCAATTTGTTTTTGGAGACAGGACCATCTCCAAATTTCATTAATTTTGCATTCTATAAATGAAAGCCACCTGTTAGGCTGTAACATGCTAATTATGGTAGAGGGCAATAATGTGAAAGAACAGTATTTGAAATATGTGGGAGTTTTGCTAAGAATTTTCCTGCCCACATCTGTACTGCTTATTTTTATATGTGTGTGTGTACACACGCATATATAGTGAATATTTAATAATAGCACTTGGCGATATTAAAAAAATAGTTCAGATTCAAAGTGAGAGTCCTCTTCGTTGCTTCTCATTAACATTTTTTTTTTTTTAAGTCACGGAAGAAAAGCTACTTTGGAAATGTAGATTGAATTAAAGCCTGAATTTTGCCATCTTACAATGAACAGGGGTCTCTTGGAGCTTTGGTGGATGCCACACTCAGCTCAGGGCTCATTTTGTCAAAAGTCATCAGAAAAATAATGTGAATTAAGGGGAGATGAGCTAATTTGCCCTGATTTCGCTAAAATCTGAGGTTTTTTTTTAAACATCTTTTTTTTATTTCTTATTTTTTTTACATCTTTATTGGAGTGTAATCGCTTTACAATGGTGTGTTAGTTTCTGCTGTATAACAAAGTGAATCAGCTATACATATACATATGTCCCCATATCTCCTCCCTCTTGCGTCTCCCTCCCTCCCACACCCCTCTTGGTGGTCACAAAGCACCGAGCTGATCTCCCTGTGCTATGTGGCTGCTTCCCACTAGCTATCTACCTTACGTTTGGTAGTGTATATATGTCCATGCCTCTCTCTCGCTTTGTCACAGTTTACCCTTCCCCCTCCCCATATCATCAAGTCCATTCTCTAGTAGGTCTGTGTCTTTATTCCTGTCTTACCCCTAAAATCTTAGGATTTGATATCTTTTTTTCCTTGAGGCCTACAGAAAGTATTACAGGCAGGTATATAAAAACATTTCATTTAAAGTTCTTGATTTATTGGTGTTTTTCTATGTCTGTGAAAAGGCCTTGGTCTCCTGTGATTGGTGCGGTTGAGACTAACTCAGGTCCTGTCCGCATTATTCCAGGGCAGTGTGATTTCTTTCGGCTTTGGTTACTTTTCACCCTCAGGGCATATCGATCTCTGTAGTCACCCCTGGGGTTGTGGCAGCCTTTGGGAGCCCCTTGGATGTTAAGCCCCAAGAGCCTCAGTCCAGAGTGACCACGTGGTTTTCAGATTCTTTTCCTTTTGAGGGAGAGGGGATACAGAGCGCAGTTGGTACTGTGGGCCTCCCATCATTCAACTTGGAAGTGATTGATAGATATTGAGTGAGATGCTGCCGTTGTTCAGAGCTCTGTGCTGGGTAGTGTCAAATTTTAAAATGCTGTGATCCAGGCCCAGCCCTGTCCTTGCTTTCATTCCCTCTTCAGTGGGGATCCATCGTTATGTATAGGCAATAGTTTCCTCCTGGGTTTTTCGTTCATGGATTAGCTGGAGCCACTGATTGTTCTTTGTAGAAGCAACTTTTAGCTCTTCCCTTCTGGTTCTTCAGAATCTATCATTTCTTGGATGGCTCTCATATCAAAGAAAGAACTGCCGTATTCAAAAATTCATTTGATAGTTTCAGTGGCCATGTCTTCTGAGCCAAGTAGGCCGACAACCTGGGACAAAGGATTTTTTTCCCCTTCCTCCTTGCGGGGAGTGGCAGTCAGGGAGGATGAATTCTGAAAGCTTAGGGCGTCCTGGATATTTTAGTGGCACAGATTAGTAAACACCAAGGACAGTCTTTGTCAATCTTTGAGTTTTGAAGACCCCTCCCCTTTTTAGCATCGGCTAAAATTATATTCTAATGACTCAAAGCTATAATGAATTCAGTAATCCTTTCAAAATACTATACGTTATCTATCAACATTTAAAAATACTTATTTGTATTTAGAGAGACCTGTTCAGTGAGTTTGCAGTCTGTTCTTCTGTACTTGATGGATGATTTATGGATGCATGGTTGTAACTGTAGCCCCCGGGGGAGAGCTGTACCTGTCCGTTGCCTGTTGTCCTTTGCCCACTGTTCTGCTGTTACACTGTCCTCCCCACGTCCGGGGTTTTTGGCCACTCTGCCTACACAGTGGGTGGGATTAATAGCACTTATAGGTAAATCTTACATCGTTATCTGGGAATATCAACTTTCTCATGTGGCTCAGAAAAGCCAGAGACAGGTACATAACAGTCTTAGGGCATCAACCCCCACTCTTAAGGACATGTGAATGGGGTGAATGACCACTCTCTTATCAAACCAGTATGGACTCTTATTAGTCCTGAGCATTCTTCCAGGTATAAGTTTGCTGACAACCTGTTTGCACTGTCATCTATGCCCAGATTGTCTTAGGACAGATGAGGGACAGTTAATGGAAGCCACGCCCATACATAGTTGGATTCTTAATCACCAGCATTTCTTCATGACTGATAATCACCAAAGAGCAAGCAAATGCCTTGGTGCCAGGGTGGTACTTCAGCCCTCTTAGAAAGCTGCTGGCTTGCAGGACAGGCTGCCTTCCTTGAGCACCCTCTTGAGTGCAGCTCGGGGAGTTTGATGCACTGTCTTCACAGAGCTCTGTGCAAGGAACCACAGCCAGATACGATCTCTTTCCAGATTTCAGCCCAAGAGATGACTTTTCATTTTCAGTGTTAATTCATAGAGTTGTAAAGATTTTCAGATTGGGGACGTACAAGTTGGGTTTGGCTTTTTTGTGGTTTTCTTTTAAACACTCATTCCTTGTGCCCATCCAGTGGAAGAGATGGGTTGCTTGCCATTGCTCTGGCCCCGCGGGGCCTGCTGTTTGACTGGGCCTCTTGAATTCCATCAAATGGAGTATAGACAGCATGTGTCATAGAGGCTGCTTGGGAAGAGTGAGGAGCAGAATTAGTGTCTGTGGGTGGGCATGTGTTCTCATCACATTGCCAAAGAACTGCAGTGTGCAAAATCTGGCAGGAGCTCGTTCCAAAGAAAAAGAAAACAGCCCCTTTTTCTGCTTTGAAAAATACTAAAAAAAATAAAAAAACATCGCTAGCCCCCGTGTTGAAGAAATGGAACCATTAGAAAATCCTTGTGAGTGAGTGAGTGTGTGTGTGTGTGTGTGTGTGTGTGTGTGTGTTTTAAATAATTTTAAAAACTGAGGCTGGTATAGAAGAAATAAAAAGATACTAATCATAAAAAATATTTTTAAGAGGGAAGAGATATGGGGACATATGTATATGTATAACTGATTCACATTGTTATAAAGCAGAAACTAACACCATTGTAAAGCAAGTATACCCCAATAAATATGTTAATAAATAAATAAATAAATAAATATTTTTAGAGATTCTGTCGCTTATAACTGTATTAGTGATAAGTGACAGAATCTTTTATAGTTACCGTGAGAAGGTCTTGCAGTTTGTTAATCATTCCTCACAGTATAGAAGAATATTTCTTAAATCAAAGCGTGGTTATAATGTATGTAGTTTGCACAATGGACATTTGCTACATTCATCATTAGAGGAGTTGTGGGCTTTTTAAAGTAGAGCTAATGTTTACCTAAGGACAATAGAAATGTTCTTTAGCCAAAGTCCCAAATTTATGAATTTGGGGTCCTTCTTGAGTATACCTATTTCAAGTGGCCCCTTTTTATTTCTCAAATTACTTGACGTTGTGTGTGTGTGGCAAAAAACATAGCATAAAGTTTACCATCTTAACCATTTTTAAGTGTCCAGTGTATTAGTGTTAGCTACATGTACGTTATTGTACAGCACATCTATGAAACCTTTTCATCTTGAAAAACTGGAACTATACCCATTAAACAACTCCCATATCCCCCTACCCCAGCTCTTCACAACACCATTCTACTTTCTGTTTCTATGAGTTTGACTACTTTTTTTTTTCTTTTTTTTTTTTTTTTTTTTTGGGTCCTTCTTGAGTATACCTATTTCAAGTGGCCCCTTTTTATTTCTCAAATTACTTGACGTTGTGTGTGTGTGGCAAAAAACATAGCATAAAGTTTACCATCTTAACCATTTTTAAGTGTCCAGTGTATTAGTGTTAGCTACATGTACGTTATTGTACAGCACATCTATGAAACCTTTTCATCTTGAAAAACTGGAACTATACCCATTAAACAACTCCCATATC
This sequence comes from Lipotes vexillifer, assembly GCF_000442215.2. NCBI lineage: Eukaryota > Metazoa > Chordata > Mammalia > Artiodactyla > Lipotidae > Lipotes > Lipotes vexillifer. The sequence continues at coordinate 3,535,677 of NW_006791012.1, forward strand.
CCCCTACCCCAGCTCTTCACAACACCATTCTACTTTCTGTTTCTATGAGTTTGACTACTTTTTTTTTTCTTTTTTTTTTTTTTTTTGCGGTACGCGGGCCTCCCACCGCCATGGCCTCTCCCGTTGTGGAGCACAGGCTCTGGACGCGCAGGCTCAGCGACCATGGCTCACGGGCCCAGCCGCTCCGCGGCATGCGGCATCCTCCCGGACTGGGGCACGAACCCGCGTCCCCTGCAATGGCAGGTGGACCCCCAACCACTGTGCCACCAGGGAAGCCCCAAGTCTGACTACTTTAGATAATGGAATTTAAAAGTGGAATCATGCAGTGTTTGTCTTTTTGAACTGGCTTATTTCACTTAGCATAATGTCCTTAAAGTTCATCCATGTTGTAACATATGACAGGATTTCTTCCTTTTCTTAAAGCTGAAAATATTCTGCTGTATGTATTTTCCTTATTCATTATCCCCTGATGGACATTTAGGTAATTTCCACCTCTTGGCTGTTGTGAGTAAATACTTCAGTGAACGTGGATGTGAAATTAATTGCCTTTTGAAATAGGAGTTGACCTTCAGTAAATGTGAGGGTTAATTCCCTATATGCAAACGCACAAGAAAAAGTGCCATCATGTCAAATCACTCTGTGTTTATCTAGCCTTTTCAGTTTACACAAGAGCTTTCACATACCGAGTTTCTCACTGTGGGAATTTGCTGGGTATGGAGCAATTTTCAGTCCAGGTTGCTTCCTTCAGGGATTGTGACTTCCCTAGGGGTGGGCTTAGTCCTCAGAGGCTGCTGAAGCACACTGGTGAGTGAGCTGGGCTGTGAGTAGTTCCTCTTGATCAGGCATTAAGACAGAAGCCCTTTCATCCTTTCTTCCTGATACTAGATGGCAGCCTGCAGCCACAGCATGGCTTCATGGTAGTGTAATTGCATCTGTTGGGCCACACAGACTGCCACCTTGCCTGTAAAGCTCGCTGGTAGAAGTTGGCCCTGGCTGCTGGATTGACTTGCCTCAGGCAGTATGGTCTTTAGCTACCGCTGAATGCATGACCAAAAGCTTGGTTGGGCTCCCTGGAGCAAGCATGTTGGTGATAGCCAGGAAAGCCCATATTCAGCAGCTTATTAGCCTCCGAGGCTCTCAATTATCTGTGAAGATCATGAGTCTTTAAATCAAATGGCTATTAGTCATCCTAATTATCTCTCATGTTCCTTGGAAGTTCTTTCTGAGATCAAACTAGAATACCCTCCTACAAATGAAACAACATTTTAAGAAGATGGTGTGAAACTGTGAGCCAGCTTGGTAGCTAGTTGGCCTCTACACATTTTCCTTACCCCCCTGTTCTTTTATGGCAGGAAAGAAACTGAATGGAAGCACGTGTACGAAGAGGATGGCTCTGTTTTGTAGTATCTCAGAAGGAAATTGCCCTCGTAGGTCAAATCATGTCCCTCTATGTATAAATCAAGAACTAGTCGAGTCGCTGCTGCGTGTTGATCCTGTGAGCCTTGCCTTGTGGCTGCCTTTCTAACTGCTCACCAGCAGTCATTGCTATCATGAAAGAAAAGAACAGGTTTCCCTGGTGGCGCAGTGGTTAAGAATCCGCCTGCCAATTCAGGGGACACGGGTTCGATCCCTGGTCTGGGAAGATCCCGCATGCTGCAGAACAACTAAGCCGTGCGCCACAACTATTGAGCCTGCGCTCTAGGGCCCGCGAGCCACAACTACTGAGCCCGTGTACTGCAGCTACTGAAGCCTACGCACCTAGAGCCCATGCTCCGCAACAGGAGAAGCCACCGCAGTGAGAAGCCCGTGCACTGCAACGAAGAGTAGCCCCCGCTCGCCGCAACTAGAGAGAAAGCCCGTGTGCAGCAACAAAGACCCAACGCAGCCAAAAATAAAATAAATAAATAAATTTATTTAAAAGAAAAGAACAGTTTCCCCAGGGACGCTTGTTTGGCATTCCTAAAGCACTGGTACTGGTACCATTGTCACACTGCATTTAAACCAGTCATTGTGAGTTTGGGTGCCTTACGTGCTTACTGTTTGGTTTGTCTGCTTGCTTGCATAGATGTAAAGATTTCTTAGCCTTATTAGCAGGCGATCGTCAGGCTGGCTCTTTTCTGCCCTCTTCAAGATCCAGTAGTGCCAAATTCCAGGGACCCAAAATGCAGCCTAAATGGGGAGTTTAAGAGCTTCTCCTTGCTTGCCCTTTCTCCTGCACCCCACACCCAGGGAGGAAAACTCGTGGCAAAACCCAGCCAGAGCCGAGTGGAACTGGCTGTTCCACCAGAGGAGGGAAACAGGCTTCTGTTAAGGAGATCGTCAGCGGGCAGTCAAAACCATTTGGGAATAGGCCTGTGATTCAGGTATTTTAGGAATTGATTAGGCTTCCATGGACCGAATTGGGAATCCTACTGCTCACCATTTTAGGTTGTTCTGTGGGGAAATCATGTTCTCGTTTCAAACAACTGATTTACAAGAAAACTTTTTTTTTTAAAGATGTTTGGGGTAGGAGTTTATTAATTAATTAATTAATTTTTGCTGTGTTGGGTCTTCGTTTCTGCACGCGGGCTTCCTCTAGTTGCAGCGAGCGGGGGCCACTCTTCATCGCGGTGCGCGGGCCTCTCACTATCGCGGCCTCTCTTGTTGCGGAGCACAGGCTCCAGACGCGCAGGCTCAGTAGTTGTGGCTCATGGGCCTAGTTGCTCCGCGGCATGTGGGATCCTCCCAGACCAGGGCACGAACCCGTGTCCCCTGCATTAGCAGGCAGATTCTCAACCACTGCGCCACCAGGGAAGCCCCGACAAGAGAACTTTGACCAGAGCTCATTTGTGACATTGAAGCAGCCTGGACCCAATGGGAATCTGAAGTACACAGAGCTGCTTTATCAAAGGCCTACAAGTAAATGTCTCTCCCCATTTTTAAGTTAAGCAATTGCTTCATTACTTTCTCTTAACATTTTCTCTCTGAAAGTAGTAAAGATTGGTACTGGAGTGGCTGTCTTGAGTCAAATGATAAAGCTTATAGGATGAACTGTTTGGGAGAAAAGAGACAATTTCTCTTCTCTTTTTTGCTTGAATTTGCTCCATAAGTATGTCTTGGCGATTTTCTTCCGTTGTGGCTAAGGAGAATCTCGCATTTGTGGATGTGTAATCCCAGCTGGATGGCTAGGTTGTACCTATTTTTTTCAAAGGAACTTATTAAAACGCAATTTTCATCATTTTCTTGCTTTTTCATAGTACTTTGATAGCCCAGCTTTGCTCCTGGGAGCTTTATAATTGCATAATACCACTTGCACTGAGGGAGCCTATCTGTTAGTTTGTTGTGGTTTCGGGTCTTTGTGGTTTCAGAGTTTTTCTTCAATTCGAAAAGATGTTTTCGGTTGCATTTCACTGCTGAAAGTTTTCTGATACGCTTTTGTAGAATATTTGCTAAGTCCTCTGGCGTGACTTTACGGCCATGTGAGTTTTTTTAACACAAAGTTATAAAGAGGCCAAAGTTGAAAAGGGACCTCAAAGGTCATTGGGCCCCCTCCCTCATTTTATACATGAACAAACTGGGGCTCAGTGGGTCTGGGGTGTCTCAGCCAGGAGTGAAAAGGAGTTGTGCCACAGAGGTCAAGTCTGCTGATGTAGGGCACTAGCTACACCCTGTGGATCCAAAAATGAGGATTTGCCTCCATTGGTGTGAAACTTTGCCAAACTGAGGAGGACTTCCCAGCCCCATGCCCAGCTCTGCCATTTTTGCACGCAGCTACGTTAGTGATACTTGCTCTTTGATTCCTTTGATGATCAGTTGTCCATCCAGTACATTTTAAGAGACCCATGAGAATAACCTCTCATATCCTCTGGATGACCTAGCTGAGATATGAGACCTTAGCCACAATTCTGGACCCCTTTAAAACAAAGTGTGGGGAGTCTGGGAGAGTTGTTTGGAGATTGGATCTTAGTTCTTTATCTGTCCTTAATGCTAGTGGCCTTGAACATGTCCCTTCTCCAGTCTGGATTTTTTTTTTTTTAAGAAGATGTTGGGGGTAGGAGTTTATTAATTAATTAATTTATTTTTGCTGTGTTGGGTCTTCGTTTCTGTGCGAGGGCTTTCTCTAGTTGTGGCAAGCGCGGGCCGCTCTTCGTCACGGTGCGCGGGCCTCTCACTATCGCGGCCTCCCTTGTTGTGGAGCGCAGGCTCAGTAGTTGTGGCTCATGGGCCTAGTTGCTCTGCGGCATGTGGGATCCTCCCAGACCAGGGCTCGAACCTGTGTCCCATGCATTAGCAGGTAGATTCTCAACCACTGCACCACTAGGGAAGCCCTCCAGTCTGGATTTTAATTCTTCCATCTGAGTGAGGGGTCTGGAGTAGATAGTTTCTACAATTTTTTCTAGCTTAAAAAGTGAGTAACTAACTTGTGTGGCTCTTCACTAGTGATAATTGAAGGCCTAAGCTCTCCGTGCAGGCCTACCTCTATTCTAGTCTCTACCTGGGAAAGGAAGAGGTCCAGAATTCTTCAGGGAGACCAGATGCTTCACGTGTGCTTTATTTGTTAAGCTTTTCATCTCTGATGAGGGAGGTGGCAGAATCCTAGAAGAAAAGGAATTAAATGAATTGGTAATTCTTGCCTCCTGAAAGGGTGTCCGTGTCCAGTGGATCATAATCCAGTCAACCTGTTGCTAACAGGACATGCTGACTTTCCTCCCTGTGGGCGAAATTATCACCTCCTTTTGAGAACAGGTCTTATTAAAGACTGGCTTGTAAAAGATTTTATAGCTTTAGAATTTGGTATTAACATAGGTTGATAAAGTAGTTTCCTAACCTTTTGACTGTGGTTTGCTTTGGAGTGGAGGGTGGTAGGTGACAGGTTAAAAAATGGAAAATGTGTCCTGGATCACGTGAGGAGAAGTAACCAGGCTTTTCAGTACCTTTGTCAGCATCTTCTAGGTTTAGTGTTGATCTCCATTTAGAATCGAGCACTATAAATTTTCTCTTTCTCCTTATATCTTCAAGTGCTCAGAAGAGTTGAAAGAAGTATACAGGCAACACCCACCAGCTCCAGCCTGCAAACTAGCATTTTACTTTGACTGCTTTATCACCCACATAATCTATCCATCCATCCCTTGCTCCATCCGAGACACCCTGTTATTTTTTTATGCATTTCAAAGTAAGTTGCAGATATGGTGTGCTTCTCCTGGATCAATTCAGCATGTGATCATTAAGCACTCTCTTCCTTTTTGTTTTCTCTAATTTGTTAGAAAGGGAAGATTTCTGAGAAAGTCAGGCGCAGAAGTTCAAGGGCTGCAATTTGAAGACCTGAATTGGAGATCATTAACTTGAAACAACTCCCTTTGCCATTTGTGTTTTGAAGTACCAATTTTTCTATTACATGTGTACTTTAATGTGGTGAGAGTTAATTTTGTTTAGTAATCTCATATTTCCATTAGCTGGCCTTTGGGGGTTTAAATGTGGATCGTAAATACCATTTTTGGAAGGGTGTGTAAAACAGAGGGAAAGTCAAAGAAAATTAATTGCTTTGGGAGAAAAAGGTAGGAGAAGAAAGGGTTCTTTAGCTGTGGGTTATTTTGTTTGTTTCAAGTTGGTAATCCTTTGAACTTGATTAATTATGAACCCCACTGAACTCTGGGCTCAGCAAAGCAGCAGACAATAAAAGCAAAATCATAAACCTAGATGCAGACTTTGGCCTCTTGCCTGCAGGGACTCCTGTCCCCACTTCGCACTGTGTGGTCACCCTGAAACTCACCCTTTAGGACAGAACCATTTCAGTCTGTAAGAAGCAGATTCATTCTATCTTGGTTTGAATAAGATAAATTTCATTTTTTAAAGTGGCTTATTCATGTCAAAGTTGTTCCTGTTTTGATGATTTTTGAGAATAACTCAGAAATCTCCATCGATTGCCTTTAATGTTAATGAACTGTTCTGATAAAATCTTACTATGATTTCCTAAAATGTTTTAGGTGATCTTAAAATATCCATGTTAACCATGTTAGAGAATCTGTGTATAAGGCTATGGTAGAATTCACATTCAAATAAAACACAGATACATGGATATATTTATTTGTTATTTCAGTAACTGTCTACAGCAGATTTGGTTCCTGGATGTACAGGTAAAAGGAACGAGGAGTGGAGGCAGGATGCAGACACGTCTAGGTGGGTCTGGCAGCCTTGCCTGGTGAAGGAGATTTGCCTTGAAAGGAAGAGTCTAAAATGGAATTATCCCCCTTGTGCTAACATAATCCTCATCTGAGGCAGTGCAGAGAATCATTTGATGCTGGGTTTTTGAAAAGAAATCTTTTCCAAAAAATTTTTTAACTTTGTTGAATTCAGTGGGATTGTAAATTAAAAATTTTTTTAAATTGTATTATATTTACTTCCAAATCGAAGGAGTTTTGTTCGTGGTGGAGGGTCGTATGAGTTAATTTTCTGGAGCCAGTGTTTTAAAACTCAAAAATAATTTTTTAAAATTAATTAATTTATTTATTATTTGTGGCTGCGTTGGGTCTTTTGTTGCTGAACGGGGGCTACTCTCCTTTGTGGCGCACAGGCTTCTTATTGCGGTGGCTTCTCTTGTTGTGGAGCACGGGCTCTAGGCACGCAGGCTTCAGTTGTGGCTCACGGGCTGAGTAGTTGTGGCTCGTGGGCTCAGTAGTTGTGGCTCGTGGGCTCTAGGGCACAGGCTCAGTAGTTGTGGCGCACGGGCTTAGTTGCTCCACGGCGTGTGGGATCTTCCCAGACTAGGGTTCTAACCCACGTCCCCTGCATTGGCAGGTGGATTCTTAACCACTGTACCACCCGGGAAGCCCCTAAAACTCAAAAATAATTTAAAATGCATTCCAGAGCCTCCTATTAAGGTAATTATCCACTGTAGAGATACTTGACAAATAAGGATACAGAGGTCCGGAGTGGTCTGTCAACCAGGAAACCCACCTAGGATTTAAGGGGCCCATATGCCCAGGAATCTCCAGTTCCCTGGATCCACAGGGTGGGGAAATTAGGATTTTTGCTATTAGTAGAGATTAGAGCAAGTAATCTTCAGATTTCAAGAAAAAATGATTCCTTTCTTCACCAATTGTACAATAAACTACCATGCCTGTCCTGCCCTATCTCTCCAGGCTTGACCTCAGCCAGGTCTTGCTTCTCCCAGCTGGGTCCGTTACGCACCTCAAGAGATAGCTGCTCGGGAAAGTTATATTGACACAGGGAGAGTTGCCAAAGAGCCATTAAAAAAATCTGTCTTAGACACAACTTCTAAAATTGCCTTCGGGTGCTAAGATTTACTTCAGCCAACACTTTATTGCCCAGGTTTAACACTGCCCGGTGTTATGGTTTTAGGTTGTACATTAGCATAACAGCTCTAATGCCTTTATCTTTATTGTGCCCCAGTTACAAGTGATCCATCATTGTGGATATTATATATTTATTAATAGTATTCTTGTGGTGTCTGAATTTAAGTTCTGAATTTAAATGTAGGTAGGAAAGGTTTTTTTGTTGAAGAAAAAAAGAACTATAGCTCCATCCTTAAGACATTGGATATATCAAATAAGTAAAATCAAAAGGTTTTGTTTAAACGATTTTTCCAAAAGGGGAAAAAAAAAAATCGAGAGCAGCAGAAGTATAATCTAGCTGAATCACTCTTTTCCTGTGGAGGATTTTTGCTTGTTCAAACTACAGGTGAGGAAAGTTTAGAGGTTAAATTTTAAATTGTGTTTTTTTTATTATTTTTTTTGGGGGGGCGCTGCATTGGGTCTTCGTTGCTGTGCGCAGGCTTTCTCTAGTTGCGGCGAGCGGGGGCTACTCTTCATTGCGGTGCATGGGCTTCTCATTGCGGTGGCTTCTCTTGTGGCGGAGCATGGGCTCTACGCATGCGGGCTTCAGTAGTGCACGTGAGCTCAGTAGTTGTGGCACACGGGCTTAGTTGCTCCGTGACATGTGGGATCTTCCCGGACCAGGGCTCGAATCCATGTCCTCTGCATTGGCAGGCAGATTCTTAACCACTGCACCACCAGGGAAGCCCTAAATTGTGTTTTAAAGACAGTACAGTGGAGTGATTCTAATATAACTTTGTAAACCTTGCTGAGAAGGAAATCCCAAAACCAGTGTTTTGTAAGGTAACCTCCAGCGTACCTGGGCGCTGCTGTGGGTATCACCACCTCCCGTTCAGCGTGTGAAGGTCTGCCCTTGGAATTGGGGCTGTCACTGAGGTGAGGGATCGGGGGCCACGAGAAGCTCTGACTTGCCTCGCCAGCTGTAGGTTTTTCTAGCTCACCAGAGTGCTCCCTGGTCAGTGTTTCCAGGCTGTGGGGGTGTCAGAGGACCCCTAGCTGCCTCTGGTATTTCCTCAACTATTTCCTCACAGGCCTCTTAAGCATCTGTCAAGCTTACATGTTTAACTTCCAGCCCTGATCTTTATTCCTTTGTGTCTTGGCTTCATTTCCTTTTCTTGGCCATTATGGGTCACAGGACCCGTGAACAGCAAGTGCCCTCCACTTGGGACAGCCGGCAGGGTGTCCATTCCCATGGACGTCTGCAGGGTGTGTGTTTCAGCCCCACGTGCCAGAGAATGATTTTCGGTGTACATGCGACTCTGGCTCTTGTGGCCTGAAAGTGTGAGGTAGCACTTGGAGACTGGAAACTGCACATTGTAATGTAAAGTATTGTACATAATATTATAAACAAGGTAGGGGCATTTATTTTGAATCATGGAAACACTAGCTCGTAAAAACGAGTTTGCAGTGGTTCTTCTAAAGGAGAGTTTTTGTATTAAAGTTTAAGTAGGAAAATAAAAGTACTAGAGGCCCATGTCTAATAAACTTCAACTTCCTAGGATTGGTTCTAAGGAATTATCTATAAGTTATTAAATTTAAGAATCATTCCTATTTCAAATATCAGTCATGCTGGCAATGTCCTTCGTAGTAATGGAGAAAACAACCCCTTTTAATACATGCACTATAAAATAGTGTGTGGGTGAGTAGGTCTATTTATATGCTTCAGGGTAGCTAAGTAGCCTGAACAACAAAGATGCTGGGCTTATATGGGGCATGTGAGGATGAGAATAAGCACGCCCCATACCTCCCCCTCTGGGTCAGGGTGGAACTTAGACAGGGAGGGCTCTAGTGACCTTGCAGGACAGCAGAACTTACTAGCGGTGATGCAGGATTAAAGTGGGGATTCCTAGGGAATTCCCTGGTGGTCCAGTGCTTAGGACTCTGCGCTTTCATTGCCAAGGGCCTGAGTTCAGTCCCTGGTCGGGGAACTAAGATCCCACAAGCCGTGTGGCATGGCCAAAAATAATAATAAAGTGGGGATTCCTAAAACATTTTCTAGTTATCTTCACTCCCAGATTCTGAGCCCAATACATAGTAAAGGAGGAAAACCTATTCACACTCCACAGTATAAGCAGGAACCCCTGCTTTCTGCCCAGTTAGTTTCTGGATGAAGGTTACATCCCCAGTCATTGCAAGGCAAGCACCCACCACTTTCCAGGTACCATGTTATGTATTGGGGTTCCATTCCGAAAACTCGTTACATGCCACTTTAAAACTGCATAAATTGATCACAAAGATAAAACACATAAAAGCTCTGCTGTATCCTCTGGGGGAATGACTCTGCATGGGCAAGATGAGCTGCAGCATCTCAGAAATGCAGGGACTCTATGAAGATTGGATGAAGAGCCTCCTTTCTTCTCTGGGTGAATCTGGTCCCTGGCAGAGGGCCTTGGTGCCATGCATTCAAAGTTATGGTGTCAGTACCTGTTCGAGGTACATGGATTCTCTTACTAGCAGATATGGGGGTAGGGCGGTTTCCAAGACGACTCTCCATCGAGTGTACTTCATGGCTGATTTCACGGATGTTAACTGTGGGGAAGCCTTTTTCTTGAGTGACCTTAGCCCACTTTTTAGCTCCCCCAACTCTGATATCATGCAAGCCAGTTCTCTTTAAGCAGCAAACACTTAATGTTCAGAAAAGTCCTTCTCTGCTTCGTAGTGGCTGCTCATTAGCATTTGAGAGGAGAGCCAGGTGCCTTCACCAGAACTGGCTCCTGTGGGGTCTCACACAACTAGATGCTTTTCTTACCACTGTTGCCTGTAATGGCCTAACCATACAAACAATACAAATTTTGTTTGACAGTAAGCGGGCAGAGCTAGTGTTCTACCTGTAGGGGCTTGTACAGAGCTGAAAACCACGTTTCCACCATGCATAAAACTCCATTATGTACAGCTTTCCTTTCCAAACTTTATAAAGTTTGGATTATATAAATTTCTAAAACCAGGGCAGCCTACTTTAAAAAAAATTCTTAAGTAGTTGATACCTACTAAAACTCAAGAAACCACCACCCTTTTGAATAGAATATGACCAATCTCTTTGGCTTCTCAACTCATTTGATTCTGCCGAAATATTTTGTTGATCCTTTTTAAAAAGACAAGACACATATATTTCACACACATACGTTTTACACATACATGTAATACTTTATATATACACATAACAATTCGATTACATCAAAGAGCTTTTCTAAATCTATAGGCTCAAGGAAGACTGGGGGTGGGCCGGGCGTGTGATTACAGTGAAGAGTGGCCCTCGTCCCCCTGGAGGACGTGGTGTTATATTTGGCTCACGGTTGTGCTGGGACCAAAAGGGAGCCTGAGAGGCGACGATCTGGACTAAGATAAAGGAGCCCTGTGATCAGATAAGGGCTGGCTGAGGCGAGG
>NW_006791012.1:3546418-3561754 GCF_000442215.2 Lipotes vexillifer
GTGGGGGGTGGGGGGTGGGGAGTATTTATGGCAGATGTCAAAGTTCCAGGCTCTATCTCTGAAGCCAGTGGGAGGGCCGGAGGAGCAGAGCGCCAGTTCCCACATGGCAGACGGACTGCTTCTCTACAGGTGTGCCTGAAATGTAGGCTCAGACCTGTTCTTTATAAATCTGCCTTGCATTAATCATTGCTGGAGGTCCGTTTCGGATGTTCTCCTGCTGTCCAAGGCCCGACAAGCCTCCCTGCCACCCCGTTCTCCGACAGCTGAAAAAGGCAGGCAGTCAGGAAACCCAGTCCTCAGTGGCCAGGCAGGCTTTTCTTTTTTTTTTTTTTTTTTGGTGACTTTATTTTTTTTTAACATCTTTATTGGAGTATAATTGCTTTACAGTCAGTTTCTGCTTTATAACAAAGTGAATCAGCTATGCATATACATATATCCCCTTATCTCCTCCCTCTTACGTCTCCGTCCCACCCTCCCTATCCCACCGCAGGCGGACTCTCAACCACTGCGCCACCAGGGAAGCCCCAGGCAGGCTTGTCTTTAAAGGACCTGCTTTTGTAATTAAAGTCAGCCTTTCAGCAAAAATAATTATGATGGCTACAGTTGACCAAGCTTTTTTGTATCAGGTACTGGAACTCAGTTACTGCCTTTAACCCTCAGGACATCCCAGCACGGTATACGCGCTTCGTGTTTTGCAAATGAGGAAACTGAAGCTCAAAAAGAGGCTTCTTCAGCTGCTGAGAAGGTCAAGGCAGTGCTGACCTGTCTGGCTTTGAACATTCTTCACAGACACAATGCTGCCGCATCACTGTTTCCTACAATCCCTTTGTTTACTTCTGTAACGTGGCCCAGACAGGGCCTGCTTCGAATCTGGGGAGAACAGCTTAGAGCAGAAAGGCCTGAGATCCAAAACTACTTGTGCCACCTTGGAATCAGCACCCCAAAACAAAAATCTAGCTTTAAAATTGTTCTTTCTGTCCCTCCCCATCCTGCCATGGGATGTCACCGAGCTCTGTTGCATGTTGAGTGACTGCCGGACAGCAAGTCCTGTTTTTACAAATAAGGCTGCATGTGGGGAGTGCAAAGCTTTGTCCTTCAAGGAACCACGTTTGGCCAGATCCCCAGCCCAGTTTGAAAAAGCCAGTTTTACTCAAAATGCATATAAAGAATATAGTGGTGTTCACGTGGTGGTCAAACACCATTTGTAATGACATGGATTCTTAGGGTCAGTTTAACTCAAGTTCAGACACTAGGGAGGGCTCCATTCAGTTTGTGTTTGGATTCACGCCTGGAACTTCACCAGGTCCTAATCAGTTACACCAGTTTAACAGTTGAAACTTTCAGAAGCATGAGGTGATTGTTGTTGTTGACAGTAGCCTTTTGGGGGAATTTTCTAAAGCGTACCCGCAGCATTTTTCTTGTGCACATGAAGAAACGCATCTGCTTTAGCCTTTCCTGCTTCATCCCGCACCCCACAGACAAACCCCGCATCTGGCTTAAGCATGTTGCTTAATTCTTTCCAGAAAGAGGGAGGGAAGGTGGGAAGGGAGTTTTTTCCTTCTTTATACCTTTTTGGTAGTAGCGTTCATTGTCCTTGCTGTTCTGGGTGGGGTGAGTGCCTGAATAACGTAAATACACCACGGATAGGAAGCAGTTGGCATGCGGCCATGCAGCTGGATTACGCAGACACCTGTCACAGCTTTTAGTGCAACACTTTATCCCCCTGCCTTGTTTTCAACAGTCAACTTGCCTCAGTTAATGCTGGCTATTGGGGTTGCTGCCAGAGGAGATGGGGGGCTTCTTTTCCCCACCCTCAACACCAGGTCCTAATCAGTTATACCAGTTTACCAGTTGAACTGGTGTTCAGCTGGTAAACTGGTGTAACCATAGAGAAGCGCACCACAGAGAAATCTGTGCCCTCGGGAACGGGCATTGAAGGAATCAGGGCAGGAAAGGAGGATGCTGCAGACCACAGTCAAAGGCCAAAATTAACAGCCCCGGTAGTCTGGAAGCCAGGGGCTGGGGTATTTGTTTGAATCTCTAATAAATGAATGCTCTTTGGAAATAAGTTTATGGCACCGACATAAGTAATGCAAACTTCCCTTTTTCGTGTTTACTTAATCCCTTCAAAGGAAGGGAGAAAAGCACACAGCCGCAACAAAAAAAAGTAAAAGCATGTTTTAGCAAGAGGCGTGTGGTTTCAGTTATTCACCTTGGCCATTTCCTGTTGGGATGAACCCACAGTACATTCACAGACGATGTGAGAAAGCTGTGTTTCACACTAGAGAATTACACATCCTGGGAACCCTTAGTTTTTCTAGAATAAATGGGGAATGTGGGAGGAGCGTATTCTCAAATTGTGTGTATGTAACTAAACAAATATTATAAAATGTTCTTAATCTCTCTGATCTAAAGGAATATGCATGTTGAATCCTGAGGTGAATGGATTAATGATAGAAACCGTGTGACTTTTTAAATTCAATTTTCCTATTAATGAAAAGGGAATCTTTAGCCTATCCCGGTTAAGCTGTTGTGGCTCATAAGCAAATGAGTATTGAACACTATATTTTCTCAGAGATTTTCTTAGCTACAAATAATTTTTTAAAAACCTGTTTACAAATATTGTCTATTTAACCCATTCATTCCTCGACCTACTACATGAAAGACATCACTCTAGGTTCTAAGGATATAGCAGTAAACAAAAAGGGCAAAGTCCCTGCCCTCATGGAGTTTACATTCTGGTTGGGAAAAGTGGGCAGACAGGGCAGATGTTGATTTAGTAGCACGTAGAGAGACAAAGCACGGTGAGAAGATTTAAGAGGGGTGGAGGGTGCTGCTTTATATAAAGTGGACGGAGAAATCTTCTCTAATGAAATAACCCTGGACAGAGACCCGAATGAATTAAGGAAATGAGGCTAGTTGGTGTGTGGAAAGAAGAGTGGGAAATGGGGTTTGAAGAGAAGGAAATAACGAGTGCAAAGGCCCTGAGGTAGGGTGCTTAATGCAGAGGACCATCAAGGCCGATGGGACTGAAGTGGGATGAGCAAGGAGAGTAAGATATGCACTGGATTTTGACTCTTACTCGGAGTGAATATAAGAAGCTTCCGGAGAGTTTGAATAGAATGTCGTAATCTGACTTACCTTTCGACTTTCTTAGAAAGTTGGGCAGGTATGGGAAGTAAGGAGGCCAGTTAGGAGGCTGTTGCAATCGTCAGAGAAGTGTTCTGGATATATTTCAAAGGAAGAGCCAGTTGGGAATCACGAGTTCAGTCTTAAACATGTTGACTGAGGTGCCTACTAGATGCCAAAGCAGAGAAATCACACAGGCAGTTGGTTTTACTGATCTGAAGCTTAGGGAAGAGGTCTGGGTATGGAAATGTGAATTGGGGCACTGTTCGCACATGGAAAATATTTAAGTGGAGTTGTTGGCCCTGGCTTAGATCATGGATCGTTTAGGCCCAGTTAAAGGAGGGGAGGCAGCAAATACTGGTACCCAGTAGTAGGCTTGCTAGTGGGCGCCAGTGCAAGGTCTCTTCTGAGTGTGTCTATTTTCTCAGTGAAATTGAAGCATGCTCATCCATCATCTGAGAGGGAGGGGGCAGGAGGACATATGAAACAGTCTTACTGGGGATGGGATGCTGGGTAGACCCACTTGAGTTTAGTGGTTAGGACTTCAAAAGTAGACCTACAAGCATAGTAGAGTGGGGTCTTTCCCTCTGACCATGTGCAGCAGCCTGAGTGAGGGCATGGAGTTAAGTAGATGGTAGGATTTCACCAGGGTTTGGAGTTTCACTGGGCAACTTCAGTAAGGAAAGAGCAGGCAAACATGTTTAGGTTTTCTGCAAGACTGTCATGATAGACCGTGGAACTTAAGTTGGGTTGAGAACATGAGGGTGTGGAGAACAGGGCACAATAGATTGTTGGCCCTGGGGAGCTGAAGAACTATTGGAATCTAGAGAGTGTGAGCTGCGCCATAGGGAGATGGTGGCTGGAGAGCGGGATGCTTAAGACTGACAAGGTCAAGAGAGTGACCTAGGCCTGGGTGGCTGAGACAAGGACATTGCAGGAGAAGAGCTCCAGAAACTGAGAGGTCAAAGAATTGGAAGGATCCTCTGGGAGAATGATGAAACTACGAAGAATCATGCCAGGGGTCATGGTGAAGAAATGGAGGGACAGTAAGCGCACGTGCTAACCTCTTCAAGGAGTGAGGAGAGGTGACCAGAGGTCTGAGGAAGGGGGCACGGTCAGACTTGTGAGCTTCAGAGGAACTCGAGAGAGTGCCGATAGCCTGCGGTAGAGGTGGCTACCCTACCCGCCATGTAGGCTGAGCGGGGGAAGGGTGCAGGAGAGAGAAGGCAGCCACACGAGTGGGCCACATGACTCAGCCAGAGAGCGTTTTCATTTAGGTTAAGAAAGTGAAAGGAACTTACAAGGCGTTCCTGGAGTAGTCAAATTCATAGAGACCAGGAGTAAGATGGGGAGTTAGTGTTGAAGGGTACAGGGTTTCAGTTTGGGAAGATGAAAAAAGTTCTGGAAATGGATGGTTGATGTTCTGGTGATGTTTGCAGAACAGTGTGAATGTACTTGATGCCACGGAATGGTACACTTAAAATGGCTAAAATAAATGTTCCATTATGTGTATTTCACCACAATAAAAACAAGTGTGAAAGGAAGGGTTTAAGAAGTAAAGGGGGATGTTGGCCCTTGAGTCCCAGGGGCACAGTGGGAGGGGAGCTGGGTCACAGTAGTGGGTGAGCTGCAGGGGGTGGTAGGGAACCTGGGTGGCTTTGCCTTTGCGGGTGAGTGAGGTGAAGGATGTGGGGCAGAGGGACAGTCTGAGTGGTGTTTGGCAGATCGCAGGTTGCCCGGCTAGGCTCTGAGCACTGGGCCTGGGGTGCGTAGAAAGAGAGGGTTCTATGTTACTCTGCATCTTTGTTTCCCTGGAATCTGGTACAGTGCCTGGCATGCAGAAGATGGGGATGTATGTTTGAAGGATTAAAAAAAAGCAATGTTGTTCCAAGAAAGAAAACAGCAAGTGAGAATTTAATGGCCTTGCCGAAAATCCAAATAAGTTTCGGAAAAGTGATGAAGAATGAAAAGAAGCTAGAGTTAGTCTCTGGAGGAGAAAGAGGATTTTTGGCCAATGTGCAAAGGAACTTATTGCGAAATCAAAGTTTAGACTGGAAAAAATAAAATCATAAACAGAAGGCTACACATGTGTAAAGGGTATTTGAACTGAAATATAAATGATCGCACGGTGAATTTGTGATTTAGGAGTGGGCTATCGTCTACTTAACGCTAAATCAGAAGATTATTATCCTTATAAAATGTTAAGCCTTGGTCATTCATTATAAACCAAGTTTTAAGGGTTGAAACCATAATATCCTCTTAAGTTAATAGATTCATCTTTCTGAACTTATAGATACCAAACTGTAGATAGAAGTTCATTCGTTTTATTATTAATATGTCCACCTAGAAACTGGAGAATGTTATGCTTGCATACATTCTCAAAGATTCACAAATGTTTTTTAGTGACTGGGCGTCTTTTTTTTGTTTTTTTTTAACGTACTTTTATATTGAGTTTAATAGTTTGGGTTTTTCCCTGAACGTTGATACAGGCTATCTTTTAAGGTTGCTGCCAGGCGTAGATTTTCTTTTGATGAGTCCCAAAAATGCTGGCTGTGGTCCCCTTGCACTGTGAAACATGTCCTCCAGCTCCAGACCATTGTCATGCCCCATTCTTCTTGTTGTTGTCGTTTTAGTGACAGCTATATTGTGCGCGTCAAGGCTGTGGTTATGACCAGAGATGACTCCAGCGGGGGATGGTTCCCACAGGAAGGAGGCGGGATCAGTCGCGTGGGGGTCTGTAAGGTCATGCACCCCGAAGGCAATGGACGAAGCGGCTTTCTCATCCATGGTGAACGACAGAAAGACAAACTGGTAATGGCAGACGTGCAACGCGTGGGTTAAATTAGCAACGACTGATTTCTTGACATTAAATCATAGCCCTTTTCCTGTAGGTATTTTTTTCCTTCTTTCTCTGACTTCAGACTCTTGCAAAAGCTTCCAAAGTTAGAACTCACGGGGCTGGCGCCAAATTGCAAAACCTAACCTTGGCTTTTCAGTGAAGTCACTTTTTACTACACACTGTATAGCTCAGATGCTTAGAAGCCGTGCATTTGGCTGTCTTATTTGCGTCTTGATTAATTAAGCTGTCTTTCTGTCACTGTTACAAGATGTTCAAAACGAAAGTATGTTCTTTATTGTGAATCACATCGTAGTGAGCTGTAAAGTCAGAGTTTTTTTAAACATTGGGTTTATTCATGGAGCATGCCATCAAGGTTTGGATGGTGAGAGATAGAATGCAAAGAGGAAGTGTCGTCTGACGTTACTTCTAAATAAATGTTTATCTCAAAGATACTGCAGCTTCTATTTCATAAGCTAATGAATTAAACATGTTTGGGAGAAGAAAGTAACAAAAAGCAGTGGCATTACACTCCTGTAGTAATTCTACATGCTTCAAAATAGGCACTTTGGAGAGTAATCATTATCTCACAAAAGTGGGGGCGTTGATAGTTTATAACATAGTTTCATGGAGGGACTGGATGTCCAGTGCTATGTTATGAAGGAATCTATGATACGAAGGAAAATTGTCTATTTTTAATTGGTGGCCTTGAATCTGGGAGAACATGCTCCTATCTGTATTCGATCCTGGAATGTATACTCCAAAGCCAACCATTGATTCAAAATATGCAGGATCTCAACAGAGAAAATACAAAGACACCACAGGAATAAGTCAGTGGTACATTTGAGACCCTTGACAGCGGCATGTGTTGAGTTTTATGTGCTGAGTATACAAACTTAATCTTCTCCTGCAACCACGTCTTAATGTTTATAAAGGTTACAAAATAAGGCAGAACAATTTCTAAATGTTATATATGGATTAACAGAAGTGGTATCTTCACACTTGATTCATTTCTGAAAATGAAATGAATGAAAATTTAAAGGGAGAATAGAATATAGCTCATTTTAAGAAACATGGCCATTCAAGAAATTCCTTACATAATAGTCAAATAATTAAAACATTCTTGTTTATAAGATATTCAAAATAAAGGCAATGTAACCACACTAACAAGAAAAAGTAAAATAACTACCTTTTATCCAACATTTACCTAAGGGCTGAGTACAATGCTAGGCCTTTAGTTAAGATGTATCATTGTATCCTTACAGTAGCCTGTATAGCTATAACTGAAGAAACTAAGATTCAGAAAGACTCCTTGTTCTGGATGACCCATCCTGGGGGCTGGGAACCAGTATTTGATACCCTGTCACTCTGACCCCAAACTGAGCCAAAGTCGCATGTGCATAACCACCTCTAACCCCTTGATATAGTTTTTTTTCCCTTTGTGCGTATTTTTATTTTTACCTAGCTGTAATCAGAGCTTGT
Source organism: Lipotes vexillifer (assembly GCF_000442215.2). Taxonomy (NCBI): domain Eukaryota; kingdom Metazoa; phylum Chordata; class Mammalia; order Artiodactyla; family Lipotidae; genus Lipotes; species Lipotes vexillifer. Next base: position 3,553,866 of record NW_006791012.1, read on the forward strand.
AAACAGTTTTATATCTGTGTGTGTGGTGTGGTTTTGTTTTGTTTTGTTTTTTTGGGCCACATGGCATGTGGGATCTTAATTCCCCGACCAGGGATCGAACCCTTGCCCCCTGCAGTGGAAGCGCGCAGTCTTAACCACTGGACCACCAGGGAAGTCCCTAAAGTTTTATATCTCATAAGATATTCTCATAAGAAATTTTCCATGTTGCTGGTATCAGGTTGATTTTCCATTGTTTATTTGAGGATCTCCTTAGTGTCAAATGTTAAGATTCCTTCCCTTCCACTACCCCCAGTATTATCTACCTGCATTTTCCACACTTATTATTTACTTTGAATAATTTGAGGGGGTCAAATTTTTATTACTTTTGATACTTGTACAAAGAGCTGCTACCAGCATATATGAGAATTTTCTTTAACACACTGAGGATCACATATTTTAAACCTTCACCAATTTGATGAGAGTAACAGTGGTATCTTGTTGATTAATAATGAGATCAAATGTTTTTCTGTTTGTTAAACAGTCTTAACTGTGAATTATCTGTCAGTGTCCTTTGCGTATTTACCTTTTGGGGCCTGATTTTTCTCCCTGATATGTATGCCCTCTAAGTATAATAAAGATACTCATCTTCATCTACATATTTGCAGATATTTTTATACTCCGTTGCTTGCCTTTTTTTATTTTAGTTGGGGTTCTTTTCCTACAAACATTTTGCTAGAAAATTTTTTTTCCCTTTTTCCCTTTTTATTTTTATTGTTACTACTTTTGTGTTAGCAAATTATTGTACCTGAGTGGTTACATCTTTTTAGGTCTATTTTTTCCCGGTATTTCTGTGGTCTGTCATAGACTATGTCAACCTGAAATAGCCTTTAGATTGTCTGATTCAGCCCTTTCATTTTATAGATACATTTATAAACTTGTACCACCGACTTGACCATAGTAATTGTGAGCAATTTTGTTTGAGGCCCTTTATGTAAATAACCTCAGTTAAATTCCTGCAACATTCTGAAGGAGGAGGATACTATTGATATTATCTACACTTGGTAATGGGGAACCTCAGTTCTCCAAGAAATGATCCATTTCCTCAGTCTGGGGCACATAGTCATTAGCAGAGCCAGCACTGGGAACCATTTCATTGTGAAGCCAAAACCTGGTCCCTTCATACCAGCTCTGCATGGGAATAGGACAGTCCTGGCTGTGGACCAGCTTCTGTTGTGTGTTGCTATTGCACAAGGATTGTGTGCCTCATCCCCTCCCCTGTCATGTTTCTCCATCACCCTCTCCCTCTTCTTGTCCCCCCTTACATTCTGTGACTCTACACTTCTGGACTTTTATATATTATATCCACTAGTAGTTAAATCACACACCCATACACCCAGATGTGCTTCTGCATCTTTCCATCCCTCACACTCCGGTAAATCCGGGACTCCTAACACACAACCCCACACACACTTATGGCAATATGGTGACTCCTCCTTTGGCCTCCGAGCTTACGTAATGCAGCATTTCTGCCCACTGGAGGGTATGAATCCTCCTGGAAGCTGTGCAAATGGGGTGGAGTTGTTGAAGGACACCCCTCCCCCTCAGTGGTGGAATGGCAAGGAGAGGGTGGAGATCATTTTGGGAATACAGAGAATGGATGGTATCAGAGTTCCCAGTATTCCAACCGGGACAACCAGCCTTTTCTGATAGAAACCGTTGTCAGTAGTTTTTCCAATGTAGTGCAGTTCTAGAATTCAGCACATTGGTTTTTTGTTGTTGTTACTTGACTTCTGTGTTGACGCCTGTGAACTTAACTTCCATTGTTGCTATGGGAAAAGTCTGTGTTCCAAATATCCATTCACAAAGTCGTTATTTGGATAATTTTTTGTGAGTTGGAGACAATCAAGTTTTCCTGAGAAATTATATGTAAACTAAAAATTTCTGAGCTGGATCTTATTTTAGATGGATTAGAGGATTTTACTTCTGAAATGAATCCTGTGAGAAACTACCTTATGAAGGTGAATCACAAAATCTAAAAGGTTGATCATTCCAGTGCAGGTCTGTGAGCACTCCCACACACATTTGGTGGGAGTTACAGCCGGCAAAGCTCTCTGAAAGGCAACTTGGCAGGATATTAATTTAAAATGTGTATTCCTTTTTACTTGGCAGTTCCACATCTAAACCCTATCCTATGGAAATAGACTGCAGAGCTTTATGGATAGCTGCAGTTATCAGAGAGTTTTGGTCTCAGAATCCCTTTACCCTCTAAAAATGTATTGAGGACCCCAAAACGCTTTTATCTTGTAGCTTATAGCTACTAATATTTACCATACTAGAAATTAAAACTGAAATTGTTAAAAAATCTTAATTAAAGAGTAGTGTTAGCATAAATGACATTCTTTACAGGCAAGAATAGGCAAATAACTATATAACTATTTTCCAGAAAAAAAAAATAATTAGAAGAATAGCATTGCTTTGCATTTTTGCAGATCTCTTTATTATCTGACTTAATAGGAAATAGCTGGATTCTAATGTCTACTCTTGCTTTCAATCTGTGGCCATATGTTTTGGTTGAAGCCTCACACAGATATGTAGTTGGAAAACATGGAAATATTTTAATAGCCTTTTCAGACCATCGTAGATATACTTCTTTGGTGCTACACCAAAACTCGGCTTGTAGTAGTTTCTTAAATGTGGACTCTGAGACCATATCAATGACCTTTTTATACTCTATTACATTAAAATCCACTGGTTTATCTTTCTCTTTGCATGGATCTTTTACTCATTCCTGATTTTGTAACGTCATGCATTGGTCATTTGGAAAATAATAGTTTACTGAGTTAAACAGATCTTCCAAATGTTGAGACATTGAATTCTACAATATCAAAAATCACATTTCTTAATATCACCACTGATCATTAGAAAAGTCTTAAGTATTGGGAAGCTGTCCAAAATTCTGATTTTCACTTGAAAGTTGAAATTTCATTATTGGCAACAAATATCTCCTCGTTTTCCTTGAGGTGACAGGCTCGCTGTGTTCATGTTCAAGAAAATGTCTGCCAAGTACCCAAGTCTGAATAACCGTAGTTCACCTGTAGGCTGTTCTTTCAAGTAAACCTGGTGATCCATGAGGAAAGTAGTTAGTTCAACTCACAACTGTAGCAATTACACACGTTTTTCCTTGAGACAATCGTCATTCTTCCCCATGCAGTAGAAGTAAAAAGGCTGTGAGAGATGCTCTTCCCTTTTCTAACTGTGCATTTGTGCAAAGCCAGAGTTTCTTCCCATACTTCAGCTAAAGCAACGTATTACAGCAGATCAAATGCAGAAGCAGATATGAGAATCCAATTATGTGTGCTTCCCATTTCATCACACGAGATGAAAGATGTGCATTCACAGGTCAAGATGTAACAATTTTTAACTGCTTCTTCAAGTACAATCCTATGTAAGACTGGCCTTTTTTACTTTGACCATGTGACAGTGGTGAATCCGGTGACTTTGGTACTGTTTGGTGCCACTGCGTAGCCTTGATTCATGCCTCAGCACAGCAGTTTTACCCACCGTTCCTTTTGCACCATTAGCAGAACTGGCAACACAATGAAAAAGCAAAAATATCTTAATATATGAAAATAGTTTTGCCATCCCAGACCCCGTGAAAGGACATGGGGGTGCAGAGGGAAGGCTCCCAAGAGACCAAACTTTGAGAACATGTTCAAGGATGTTCATTCCGGTGTAAAAGCGACCAATTAGAAATGACTTAAATGCCCATTAGTGTGGAGAATGGCTGAATAATTTTAATATATCCGTACTGAGGAATATTATTTATGCAGCCACTAAACAGAATCCTTTTTACCTTCCTATATCTCCAAGGCATGTTTCTGGGAAAAAGGCAAGTTAAAGACCAATTTATAGGCTTGGCTACATTTAAACAGACTCACTCACACAAACTCACATGCGTACGTAAAGAAGCTGCAGGAAAGGAACTGGAGTTGTGTCTACCATACCGACAGTGGGCAGTTCTGGAGAGGGAGAGGCGTTTAGGGTAGGGTCGGTGAGATGGGCAAGAATGGAACCTTCATGGACTCACCTAAATTACTTAAACCTTCTACAATATGGATTTCTTGAATCGATTTTTTTGAAACCTCCAACAAGAATATATAATCACTTTTTTTCTCCCCACGCATCTGATTTAAAAAGCTATTTTTAAAAGCCTTTCTCAACTTTTAAGTCAATGCCTAAACTTCACTTTAGAAGATTGATACCTATTATACCAAAACTTCACTAGAGGGGTTATACCTGTTAGGAAGATGAAAGCATTTGAACGTTTTCTTTTTTTTTTTTTTTTTTTTTTTTTTGCGGTACGCGGGCCTCTCACTGTTGTGGCCTCTCCCATTGCGGAGCACAGGCTCCGGACGCGCAGGCGCAGCGGTCATGGCTCACGGGCCCAGCAGCTCCGCGGCACGTGGGATCTTCCCGGACCGGGGCACGACCCCGTGTCCCCTGCATCGGCAGGCGGACTCTCAACCACTGCGCCACCAGGGAAGCCCTGAACGTTTTCATTTTTGTCATTAAACTTAGATAGGTAGTGATGTAATTTTGTTTAAGAGAACAAAGAAATGGTATCTGGCCTCCTCCCCCTCACATAATTTAGGTGGCTGAACTTTACTTTTCTAAGAACTTATTGCACTTCTCTAGGAAGATGTACCTTTGGAATAATCTTAAACTCAGAAAATGTCAACCAAAGACTAATTTTTTTCACCCAAAAAATATGGAGAAAACCAGAAGTCTTTGTTTTTACAAAAAAGTTTATTTTGAGACTTTGCATTGAGACTATTAAATTCTAAAATAGATAACATTTGTTAGTTAAAGCCTTGGTTATTTGGATTTCCCCAATTTGGAATGGGGCTGGGCTGACATTTAATCATTGTGCTATTCTTAGGGGAAAATGGCCATAGTAAGCAATTTAATCATAAATAGAACTGTGCGAGGGGACTGTCGTCTTCTTTCAATACAATGGAATAAAGTTAACTGCTTGGGACTGCTATTTGATATGCCAATTTGACTATTATTCTCATCTATTAAGTTAGGGAACATTTATTAGGCAATGTTTAATTTCTGTTTGCCTAGATGTATTCTTGAAAGTTGTACTCATTTAAAGATATTCTCTCTAATTGGAATTTTTATTAATTTAGGCAGGCCTTTATTCTTTCACTTAGTTAAAAATTAATAAGATCTCATTTTGTTAAATGTAGAACTTTGCCAGAACAAGATCAAAGCTAGTAAAACTTAGCAAAATCATTTTGATATATATATAATGGAACCATAGAAATAAATATTGTCAATATTTTGGAGCTTTCTATGAATAAAGACTGGAGTTTACATTCACATGATTGCAATGCCTCTTTTATTCTATAGTCTTAAACTCTGGTATCTTTACCCGCAATAGCACTCTACACACAGAGGGAGTTATTTTATAAAACATCTTGATCTTTTACAGTCTAGTTAGGGGAACAAAACTAATGCACACGAAACTGGTAGAGAATAATATGAAACCAAGTACTAAATTGTGAAGGTGACAAAAACTGAAGTAAATAAAAGAGTAAAACATAATGCGATACACTGGGAAGCGTATGTGACCCTGTTAGGTTTCTTACTGTTTGGTGTTTTCAAAGCATGTTCATGTGTACGTTCATTGATAACGTTGGTGTTGCTTCTGCTTTAGAGATAAAAAGGTCAAAGGTCTAAGACAATCTGCTCAAAGTCATAGCTTAGTAAAAAGGCCGTTCTAGATTGCTAGAAATTTGGAGATTGTTCTAATAATCCAGATAAAAGGTTAGTAGAGACCTAGATCAGGGTAGTAGCAATTGAAACAGGGTTGATACAAAAGATGTGGAAGGAAAAATGAAATGGACTTGGTGAATGATAACACGGGGGATAGAGAAACCGAAGAGGCAAAAGAAAACCACAGAGATTTGAGCCAGAGACAATGAAAAGAGAGGGGTTGGCATTGCTAGATAAGGGGAAGTTACCAGGGGCAGAATTTTCAGAGCAAGTTAGTTATTTTCTCAGCTTGTTGAATTTGAGGTCACTGAGAGACACCCATTAGGACAGGAGAAGGAAGATTGAGATCCACCAAGGGAGGACCACCAAGGGTGCGGGGTAGCAAGGAGTGGATGGTCACCAGAGGCAGACAAAGCCTTCCTCCAAGAAGCCTTCAAAGATACGTGAAGGCAGAGGGGAGGGTTTTCGTTAGTTGCCACCAAGGACGATGGTTCCTAGTTAGATTTTTGTAACCAGACACAATCATGACGATTTAACAAGTAACCCGCCTGTGTGTTTCAATCCTTCAGGTGGTATTGGAATGCTATGTGAGAAAGGACTTGGTCTACACCAAAGCCAACCCAACCTTTCATCACTGGAAGGTCGACAATAGGAAGTTTGGACTTACTTTCCAAAGCCCTGCTGATGCTCGAGCCTTTGACAGGGGAGTGAGGAAAGCAATCGAAGACCTTATAGAAGGTATTGAATATATTACCGCATTCTCAGTGGGACTATGGGAAGTTTCCAGGTTCTTTTTAATCTGAATTGTCTGCCATCATATATTTGTGGATTATTTGTAGGAAGGTTGGGGGCCAGGTCAGTAGAGGCCAAAACTTCAGGAACATCCAAGGAGAAAAAAACTTTAAGTGACAGTGCAGGGGAAAAGGAGATGGGTTTCAGAGTAACGAGTGATTCCAATTGGTTTTTAGACTCTGCTCTGAAAAGACAAGTTCTAGACTTCCATGTGAATGACTTTTTGATGTGTTTTACCTTTCCCTGACTATTGAGAAACAGCTTTGGTCAGGTTTGGTCCAGAGGTGGAGAATAGATTCTAATGGGCCCAGAAATCTCCATGCCTTCCCACTGTTGTGTAAGGAGAGCCCAGGGGGTACGTCTGCTACTGAAAAGGCAAAGGGGTCTGTGACTCCTTAGTCCATGGGTGAGCAGCTGGTAAACACTGTGTTGCATTTAATCGTGGCCTGGAAGGCTCTTGGGCAGTGAGTTCTTGTGGGCTTTTCTAGAATACACAGAGTCCAAACACACAAATTCTCCACTTCGACACATTCAGTTATCAAATCAAAGGGTTCAAGGTTCCATAGCCAGGGTCCTGTGAATAAAGGAATATTAAGCAAGGCATGGTAAAGCCAAATTCAGAATTTGGGGAGATTAATCACAAAAGAATATATGTTTTACTTGTATATGAAATAAATATGTGCTGAAGTCATTTTCTTCATTGCGGATTTGGGGGAAGAGAGAAAAGCAAATCTCAAAAGAAAAATCTCTTAACCTCAGCAGGGAGACAGTTCTGGCTGGAACACGAATCAGGGAACTGCAATCCCAGGTTGGCCAAAATGAGTAACAGCCAGTGTTCACATCATAGATCTGACACAAGTGGCAAATGTTTAAAATCTTGTATAGCTTTTAAATGTTTAGAAGAGAAAGTATCCTGTATTATTGATAGAAGCAGTATGTCCATGTACTTAGTCACCGAAGCTACACACAAAATTTGATTCTCTTGTAATTTTTTTTCTCTGTATACACTCTACCTAGCTCTGTTCTATCGAACTTGCCTTAAACGTTGATTGACTAGAGTAATTCAAATAGTAGAGAAAAATCCTCAGAGATCAATGGGAATTGCACACAGGGTATTGTGGGACTTGTTTTTCCTCCTGTGATCCCTCATTGGAAATGTAAATGTTTCTCATTCCTTTCTGAGCAAGTCTTTTGAATTCAGTTTCATGTAAGAGCAAAATATTTTCCAAATGTACATTTTGTAAGACCTAATGAAGAAAAGGAGAAAATAGAGACTAAATTTCCCTTTTGGTAGATCTATCACTTGTGCAAATTTTTTTTTTTTTTTTTTTTTTGGG
>NW_006791012.1:3561960-3575994 GCF_000442215.2 Lipotes vexillifer
TACGCGGGCCTCTCACTGTTGTGGCCTCTCCCGTTGCGGAGCACAGGCTCCGGACACGCAGGCGCAGCGGCCATGGCTCACGGGCCCAGCCGCTCCGCGGCATGTGGGATCTTCCCTTCCCGGACCGGGGCACGAACCCGTGTCTCCTGCATCTGCAGGCGGACTCTCAACCACTGCGCCACCAGGGAAGCCCCACTTATGCAAATTTAAGTATGACATTAACAGTGTCAGTTGATTTGGTCTACACATTACGGAGTGGTATTAGGAAAGAAAAGGGGAAGTTATAGTGATTTGCCTACCAGAATGAAGAAAGCGTTGAACAGATAAACCAATTGAACCCTAAATGACCATTTTTTTCCCTGATGGAATAAACTGGGTTTTCTGACATGAGCCTAAATGAACCTAAATGTTGGCCTGCAAAAACGAAGAAAACTCATCGATACCCTAGTATTGCAAGAGAAAACCTCTTTGCCCAGGTATCAGCTTAGAAGGTGGCTCCCACAATCTGGGGTTTAGAGTACAGTGTCTGAATTTCAGCACAGGAAGCAACCATACTAGCTATTTAGTCAAATCCCCTCGTGAGTAAATGAAAAGCCCTGACCTCTAAGTCCAGTTATGCAGTGAGACTGTGGCCCGTCCAACCTGGAGTTCTCCATCCATTGCTTTTCCCATTACACAGTGGGGGCATGGGGGTCACTGGTGCAGGCCGGTCGTGATGCATGGCCTCTGTGGTGCCTCTCTGTGTACTTGGTCTGCAGTGGCCAGTGAGGGAGTTTGAGGGATTGATTTGGGAACAACAGTAGGCAAAGTTCATTTAGGGAACATGCTGGCTAAAGTCAATTAAGAAGGGTAAATTAAAAGCATTTAATTCCCAGGTAACATATTTCTGCTGGTGATTCACATGTGAAAGGAATAGGATGTGGTTTACTTAAATATACTTTTTTAAATGATTGGCTTTGACTTATCCTCTTTAGAAACACCTTTTTGTGATTTTTGTGTCTTTTTAGGCTCAACAACATCATCTTCCACCATCCATAATGAGGCTGAGCTTGGTGATGATGACGTTTTTACAGTAAGTTCCCATTGTCCTTTGCTTTCCAGATGAGTTGGTGAATAATCAGAGAGAGGTTCTCTTTAGGGGCATGAGAGACACTTGGCAATTTGGTATTTGCTGTTGCTGTTGGGATGCTGTCAGGGAGATCTCTGCCTTGTCATAATTTTGCTGCCCCAGGTTTTCCCTGGTCCCTCATGTTGCCGTGATGCTACAAGGCACGTAGTATCAGCTCTCCTAAGAGCTGTCCAGGGCGCTCTCAGTCTTCCTTCACACTTAAGGTGACTAGCCATCCTGGTTTGCCTGGGACTGTCCTAGTTTTAGCACTGGAGACCCCTAGTCCAGCAAAATATATACTTCAGTCCCAGGCAAACTGGGACAACTGGTCACCCTACTCTCAGAGTTGCATTAACAACCAGCTCCCCCAACCTCCCTTGCGCGGTGGGTGCGGGGCAGGGGAGTAGCCTTCCTGATGAGTAATTAAACATCTGGTAAGAGAGTCCTGAAGGCGGAGTTGAGGTTAGAGCCACGTGTGCTAAGGCAGGAAATGGCTTGGATATTTTGACACAGCTTGAGTTAATGGGATGTAACTGGAGACAAAATGATTTCTCAGCTTGCCCCTTCGCTAAAATTCTGTGCTTTTAGAAGTTAATTAAACAAACAGTTCAGTGTGCACCTGCTGTGTGCTTGGTGCCGGTCAGGAGCTATAGGGCAGCGTTTCAAAGTCTCAGCCTTGACCCACAGGAAGAAATACATTTAAATTGTAACCTAGGACACACATCCATAGACATCCCAAACCAGATCGTATTTCATGCCCTGCCCTGTTGTGACTTTTTTTATTTTCTTCTGCTTTTTATTATGAAACTTTTCAAGCATACAGGAAAATTTAAAGAATAGTACAGTGAACACCTGTATACTCTACATCTAGAGTCAACAGTTGTAACATTTTGCCCCATTTGCTTTATCTGTGCATGTGTGTGAACTTACACACACGCCTGCACACACATAATTTTTCTGCTGATCCAGTAGAAAGTAAGTCGCCTCTAAATACCTGAGCGTGCATCGCGTAAAAATAAGGCGTTCTCCTATACAACACCATTACTGGACCTAAGAAAATTAATAGGAATTTCATAATATCATCTAATAGTTCCCCGATAATTCCTCAGTTGTCCCAAGAGTATCTTTTATAAGCTGTGTTTTTATTTAATATTTTAAATATTTTATAAGCTGTGTTTTTATTTAATATTTTAAATATTAGTTGCAACCCTTTAAACTTGATTCCTGACCCACTCATCCTGCAACTAGTAATTTGAAAAATACTACTTTGGGAAGACAGAGGTGTGTGAACCCAGCTCAAGCCCTCATGGAGGTAACCGGGTGGTCTGGACAGCAATGAGATGGGCCTGTGAGAAGCTTAGAAGCCAGCACAGACTGTAAAGTGCTCTGGCCCAAGGTCCTTTACAAGGAAGGTTGTGGGGGTCAGAGAAGACCCCTGGGAGCTGAGGCTGGACCGGACCTCGGTGGCATTGGAACAGGGTTTGGGAACGGGCTTCGAGGCGGGGAGCGAAGGTGGCAGCAGGGATGCATGTAGTGAGTTGCCTGAGCGTTGCAGACCCCGACCTGACACGAGTAGAGAGTGCTTGGGATGGGGGCAAAGGGGGGGGATATGTCAGGAAATGAACTCAGTTGTGCCTCCGCACAGCGGCTGGTGTAATGTGGCTCTGAGCAGGCTTCCTATAGCGCTCCAAGCAGATCCTCTCGACAGTTGGCATGTTGCTTACATCTGTTCCTTTGTCACGTTTTGAGAGACAAACAACAGCAGGCGGGTTAAAAGGTGGCTTCCTGTGCTCCAGAGCAAAACTGTCATTCGCAGCTGCTTCCCAGCTACCTGCCAGAAGTGATTTATGGAAGCAGGAGAGGGCAAGAGAGAACAGGCTGATGATGGAAGCCAGCATCCCTCCTGGTTTTGTCCTTTAATCCACAGGGAATTATTGTGCTGCTCTAGGGTAAGGCCGAATGCCTGGAAGGAAGTATAGAAACAGCCCCGCTGCTTCCAGACACTCGGAAACTCACTGCAGGAGGAGTGCGACTTAACTGCATTCCCTGTGGGCCCTGATGTATATGATCCTTGCCTTCATTCCACTTGTTTACAAACAGGGCCTATTAATAATAGTACCTCCCTTCCCCAAGACAAGCCCAGTCATTAAGCCATTGACTATTAGCAACATCCCATGTAAGGATGGGAGCGTCATCAGGGGCTAATGCGCCAGGTTTCCTGTTTGTTCACGAGCTCCCTGTCGTGAGACACTTTGTCCTAAGAAACCAGGGAGATTTCTGAAAGCTGGAGCCATGGAAGAGAGCAGCTGCGTTAACTCCTGTGTAGCCTATAGCTTCCCAAAGTTTGTTGCGTTCTAAAACTTATATTGGTAAGACAGATGTTTAGAACTTGGAACTCATTTATTGTAGAAAGAGTATAAATGGTGATAGACCCTCTTGCAACTTATGACGAGCCAGAATGAGAGTTTTCTAAGAGAACAGTGTATGTGGGAGAAAACCTTTAGAGGCATAACTTGAGGAACCAGGAGTAGGTCTTTTGTTTCTGCTGCTGGAACCAGGGGTTTCCCTGTTTCAGGGGATTCCTTGGGACCGGGAGGAAAATAGGACACTGGACAACATATGGATGCACGTTCCACGTTGGGGGATGAAGTGGAGGAAGGGGCACCCCCATATCCGCCGTGGAGAAGTTGCTGGGCTTGGGTGCTCGCCAAGCATGGGCTGTCTCATACTTTCCTGACTCTCAGCACCTAAACCAGCCTGTCCCCCTGACTTCTCAGGATGGTAATTAGCATCCAGCTTAGCACGTGTGCACGTGTGTGCAGACACATAAACACATACTCTGCCCATGCGTCTTGCCAGTCGCCAACACATTGCCTCTGCAGTCATCCCACGCCTCTCCTGCCACCAGCCTGGTGTGTGTCCACATCTTTCCTGATGGAGCCACCAGAGACTCCAGATTAGCCACTGCTCTGATTTTCTGAGTCTCTTGGGCTATTTATCCATCTATGTGTCTTAGTATTTCTCCCTGAACCAATTATGATTGTTCTCTCTTCTTTCAAATCCCTTAGTACTCTTATTTATTTCTCTCTTGCTACTTGAAAGCCTGCCGCTTTTTTTGGTTTTCGTATTTTATCTGCTGAATGAATGACTCTTCATCTAATTAGAAGCAGTCCTCATTATAGTCTCTACAACCTTATAAAGCTTTGCTGTATAGGTGCTCAATAAATGGGTGCTCTGAACCCCAATATAGTACGTAACAATCATAGGGTTTCATATTTTACTCATTGGCTTTATATTGGCTTTATTGCTATCCTGGGGGACCATCTAAATGTGGGTGAGTTTGAGGGATTCTCAGTAGCTTCATGTCATATTTTTCTCGCTGTGTTTTCCGACGCATCTACAACTAGGAGACGAGCTCCAAGCATCATCACCCACTCTAAGCCTTTGGCTGTTCATGTTCCTTGTTGCCTTCCACCCCACACGGTCTCCTCTGCTCCCTGGGAGACCTCAGATACCGTGATCCATCCAGGTGCACGCAAATCACTAGGTGGCCAGGGTGTGCCCGGCATTAAATATGGATGTGGGAGGGAATTCCAGTGCCTGAGCCATTTGGTACAGATTTGTAAGATGAGTAATGGAGAGGGTATAAAGCAACGACAACAAAGGCTAGTGTTCTGTGGCAGGCATTTGGGGGCCCTGGTGAGAGTCAGCCCGCTCTCATCCGTGCCTCTGGCAGACAGCTTTTCATTTCTCTCCCCGGAGCTGGAGAGCCTTGAGAGTGACAGAATGGAAGGACCCTCGAGAGTCTATCCCTCTGTTGTGCTTTTGTCTTGTGGGGGAGACACGTGCTCTGGCGTGTCTTGTGGAGGAGGCCCATGTGCCCTTGAGAGATGGACAGTGTAGTTCCGCGGAGAGGCCGAGCTGCTTTGCTCCCCAGCCTAGGACTGATGTTCTCCTGGCGCCCTACAGTTGAAGACTCTGGGCCCAGAGGGTTTGGGGCCCACAAGGAAGGGGGGTCATCGGGGATGGGGAGGCAGTGAGTAAAGGGACTATATAGAACTAGACAGGCTCTGGGTTTTATAGTCATTTAATGAACAATTTTCCAAGTTCCTATTTTGTAGGATTGGGTCCATTGAAACCTGGTGCTTTATTTACTGCTGCAGAGCTCTAAAATCATTTACAAATGTTATTAGCATCTTCGTAGCTAGACAAGGAGAATTTTAATACGATCTTGGGAGAATGCAGCTGCAGGGTACACGTATTTCCAGAGCAGGCTCGTCGAGAATCTGTGGTCAAGTGCTGTCGGTGCTTCAGCTGTCATTGTGCTGAGTGGCTGGATTCTGTCTCTAAAGCTGGGGGATTAGGGAAATATTTGCTTTATAGAAAGATACTTGGGGTGTAGAAAATAGCTAAGTCTTCATCTTCCATAATAAGAAGGCCTTCAATAATATACAAAGCTGCAAATCAGGAAAGAGTAGTATTAACAAGATGCTGTTAAAAAGATGGAGAGAGAAATACAAGGAGAAAGAGCCACAAGAAATGAAAGTTTATTTCTCTGGGGAGTGAGAAGCTGAGATGGGGAGGGCGAGATCGCTACTTGAGATATTAAATGATATACACGTATTGATTTTTTTTTTTAAGAAAGAAAAACATAAGAGGGAGTTTTCTCAAAAAGGCGGGGAGGGGGGTGGTCAAGGGAGGAGGAAGAATCCAGCAATCCTGATTTCCCGCATCTGGGGGTTTAAAGAGATTGAAGAGACTCAGCAGAGGTTGAGTTGTGTGGCTTTCGGTGCTCTTTTTCAGGCTGTTTTTTTCTGCCTAGTGTTAGGAAGCAGTGTGTCCACCGTGGAAATAATGGCACATTAAAGGTAGGAGACCTGACAAAAGAGTTAGCTGGAGATGTTTGGCTGGCAAGGAGGTGAGAATACCTGTAGACGTGCCAACTCCTCAGAATTCTAGGTCTTGGAATTGGAAGGGATTTTTTCATGTCAGCTGAGCCAGCCTCCTTCCTTCTGGCAAACAAAGTAGGATTTGCCTCATTTTATAGACACAAGTCGTGAAGTCAGATGGGCGACTTGCCTAAGATGACACAGCCAGTTCATAGTGGAGGAGCAATGAACACCATCTCCTCACTCATCCCGTTCACCACTGCCGTTTTGCTCTATATTTGTTGAATAATTATATTTATGGTATTTCAGCTGCTCTATTTTTTATATGTCAACCTTATGCAAGAGTTAGGTTTTAGGTTCTCCTGGACCCAAGTTGGAAAGGGGAGAAGAGATAAGAGGATAAATATGTAACCAGTGCCCCGTGTGGCCCATTCATGTGACAGACTTGGAGCCTGAGTGTGTGTTACAGCCTAGAAGTCCCCAGAATAGCAATAGGAAGGCCGGCCCTATATGAGGTTTTTTTTCTTTTTTTCTTTTTTATTTATTTGTCTCTGCCGGGTCTTAGTTGCGGCACGCAGGATCTTTTAGTTGCGGCATGTGGGATCTTTACTTGCGGCATGTGGGATCTTTAGTTGTGGCATGCAAACTCTTAGTGGCGACATGTGGGATTTAGTTCCCTGACCGGGGATCGAACCCAGGCCCCCTGCATTGGGAGTGCAGAGTCTTAGCCACTGGACCACTAGGGAAGTCCCTATAAGGTTTTGATTTATTTTCCCACCTCCAAGGTTTATTCTCCCACCTCAGTATTGCTTCTGGATTTGGGCAGCACTTCTCAATAGGGATTCCTAATGAACCACTCACACTTTACAGCATCCATCCTATGTAACGAGTTAACTTCTGTCTTGTGCACCTAGAATAGCGCTGTGTACCGTCATTTGCAGAATCGAGAAGAGTCATTCATAGCATTTTGTGTGGGTCAGAATTCTCTCCTAGAACCCAGTTAAGAAAGGCTGGTTGGGATATATGTATACATATAGCTGATTCACTTTGTTATAAAGCAGAAACAAACACACCATTGTAAAGCAATTATACTCCAAGATGTTAACCAGCCTTTCTTTTTTTTTTCTCTTTTTGTTTATGTTGTGGTGTTTCATTGTCCTTTAATTGTTTAGGGAGGCAGTCCTCCTTCATGTAGGAAAAATGTCTTTTACAGCACTGTCAGATTTTAGCCATGTTTTTGCCCAGACTGGAAAACGTGGTTCTTCCTTGTGCCCTATGCTTGAACCCTTGATATCCTGTTCCTCACAAGCTGCATTTGATTACTTTCTGGTTATTCAGAGCAGTTGCTCCTAATGACATCTCCAACCCCTCCCGTCCACTTCAGGTATTTTCCAAAGCGTGGCTAGAACATGTGGTTGAAACCAAAGTATGAAGCAGCAGTTTGTCTTGTCCTAGGTGAGCTTTTGAGTCTTTGCAAGTTGTGGTTATTTTCATTCTTGATTAAGTAGAAAAAAATGAATTTGTGGAATTCTGTAAATATCAAGCTTTCACTTATAGAAGCAGAAGACTGCAGCATACCGCAAAATTTTCCTTTTCTTGAAGAGTTTTTTCCACCTAATCCATCCCCAACACACATTAAAACTGAAGGCAAATCTACCAGTTTTGTAATTAATGGGGTTCGTTTACTGATTTTCTAAGAAAGGGGGTGTTTTTAAAAGGTAAAGTGGCATGTGACTCCTGTTTGTGCAGAGTTTGGAGGTTGGGGAGAGGCCAGGAGTCTAAACTTGGTTCTGCCATTAATTAGCTGTGATCATTGATCCTTTTGGACTCAAAACCTTCCCAGGGTGAAATATTTCCTTTGAGTTTCTGTTTGCTGGCCCAGGGGGAGAAGGAAAGGCACTGTGGTGTGGAGCTGTCCCTGGCACTGTGCCCTGCACTTTCACGTACATTACTGTATTTGGTCCTCACAACTGACCATGAGGTACTTACTGACACTTCCATTTCTGCAGATAAAGTCCCCAAGGCTCAGAGAGGTGAAACAACTTGTGCTCAGTTCCGTACACTGTTCACCTAGAATGCAAACCCCAAATCTGCTTGCTGCCTTTCAGAGAACTTTAAGAAAAGGAAATATTTATTCAATAAGTTTCAATAGATTTCGCATATGAAATATACCAGATTCCCATCATTGCCAAAGAGCCGCCTAAATAATGGACTTTTCAACTAGTACCTTGGCTTAAAACCTCGACTGACTTCTTCAGTGGCACTATGGGGTTCTCTTGTGCCCGCCTGAGAGCCTCAGTCTCATTTTAGAAGATCAGTTGATCAAAAACATTTCTGTTGGGCTTCCCTGGTGGTGCAGTGGTTGAGGGTCCGCCTGCCGATGCAGGGGACGCGGGGGGCCCCGTACCCAAGAGGAAGCCGAGGACGAAGAGGCAGGCGCCCAGCACCAGGGCCCCTGCGCACAGCCAGCGCGGGCGGCGCCAGGCGACAAAGGTCCAGTCGGTTTCGCGCAGGGGATTCCACATCTCAGCGTGTGGCCGGCGGCGCCTCCGGGGACCGGTGCCTCTGCGGTGCCCCCGCTGCCGCCTCGCAGGCGGCGGGGTAAAGGCTTCCTCCTTTGAGGGCCGCTCTTAGCAGTTCTGCAGCCTAGAGTCCACTCCCAGCCTAGTGCACTCGCACTCCCAGGGCACTCCCAGTTTCTCTGCCTCTGAAAGTATTTCTAGTTTACTCTCAACCAATCCCGAAGAGACAGAGGCAGCATCAGTCCCCAGAAGAAGAAAACCCGGCCCCTTAAAAAAAAAAAAAAAAAAAAAAAAAAAAAAAAAAAGTTTCTGTTGTCTTTACTGTTGGAATTAAGGGATTAGGATAGAGTGGTGCAGGGAGAGAATAAGTAAAAGAGAAAATAGGTTGAAAATGTAAATTACCTCTACAGAATTTGACTAGTGAAACTCATCTATGGCGGTTTGTTAAGAAAAGCAAAAATGTTTTGGGAGAAGGACAGCTATGCTTTGTGGATGACACCAGGGAGCGGCGTCCCATTAATGCTGCTGGCTGAGACCCAGCACTGCATGGGGTGGCATGGAAGTTCTCAGAAGATGGGTGGGAGCTGCTTTATCTTCTGAATGCCAGTAATTATCAAGCTCACATTGCACAGTAAGAGGAGGATCTTTTTATTCAACACGTAATACCTACAGTGGCTAAATTAAAGCAATTAAATGTCTAAGGTTCAAACAAAAGCTTTGAGATGCTCTCAATTTCAGGAAGCCCAAAGGCATTTTGGTAGTCCACCAACTTGTGTCTTTCTTCACTTACATATGTATCATCTCATCTTTTTAAGCTGTGGATAGTAATATACTACTATTTCCATTTTATTAATTCATGCAGAGTACATGTTCAAGGTTACCTGAAACCCGCTTCCTGATCACAGCCCTGCCAGTGAAGCTAAGCTATGGGTTTATCAGAGTCCTTTCCTTTCATGTCAAAATTTCACCTAATTCCAAAATTTAGAAACATAAAACTTTTTTCCCTATAAATTTATTTGTTTATTTATTTTTATTTTTGGCTGCGTTGGGTCTTCGTTGCTGCGCGCGGGCTTTCTCTAGTTGTGGCGAGTGGGGGCTACTCTTCGTTGCAGTGTGCTGGCTTCTCATTGCGGTGGCTTCTCTTGTTGCGGAGCATGGGCTCTAGAGTACACAGGCTTCAGTAGTTGTGGCGTGCGGGCTTAGTTGCTCCACGGCATGTAGGATCTTCCCGGACCAGGGCTTGAACCCGTGTCCCCTGCATTGGCAGATGGATTCTTAAGCACTGAGCCACCAGGGAAGTCCCAAAACTTTTTTTTTTTTAATGTGTGAGAATTTTGGTTTTGTTGTTTTTCACCGTGGAAGAATGCCCACTTTATCTAATCTCCGGGTCCTAGACGGAATAATGTCTTAGAGTCTAGGGCAGAGTCATCTACTTTCCCCCAACCAGCAGCCTCTTAGACCCACACTGCCTGCTAGCTGGAGCCGTAAAAGATTTCCTGCTCTGCTTGCCTCTTTGAAAGAGGACACCTGGAACCAATGTAGGCCCTGAGGACAGGTGAGCCAGTGCGACCTGTTGACAGAATAGGGGACAAGTTCCTGTTTACCAAAGGGAAAAGGATTAGCCATAGGCCTGCCGGTCTAACAGCTACTGAGGGGAAAGGCTTGCTTTGCTGAAGAGTTAGAAACGACAACTCAGCGCCAAACCACCGGAGCCAGCAGTCTCCTGACGCCCAGAACAGTTTACTGTCTTCTGAGAGGCAGAAGATGCCCAGACTTCCATGAGATCAGTCTCATCTCCCAGCCCGAGGCTGAGAAGAATGCTATATACTTATATATAAATGCACGTGTGCATACATGCTTTTTTAAAAATTAAAATTCAAAACATCGGGAATTCCCTGGCAGTCCAGTGGTTAGGACTCTGCGCTGCCACTGCAGGGGGCCCAGGTTCGATCCCTGGTCGGGGAACTAAGATCCTGCCCAGGGCGCAGGGTGCAGCCAAGAAAAAAAAAAAATTCCGCAGCATCTACAAGACAGGGCAGAATTCTACTTTTGTCAGTCTGAATTAATCCTGCAGCTTTTTTTCCTATATGGTGATGACTTCTTATTTATTTTTTATTGAGGTATAGTTGGCATACATCCTGTGGCTCTTGAATCAACTAAGCAATAGTCTTAGACTCCTCTGTAATGTTCTGAGGAGGAAGCCAGAACGATTACACAGAAAACTTTTAGAACTCAAACAGACCTTGGAGATCATCCAGGGCGACTCCCTGTTTTACACATGAGGACACTGTGGCCCTCAGAGGTTAACACCTGGCCCAAGACATGTGGCCTAGCCTGGCCTGGAGTCGAGGTTTCCCGGTTCCCTCCGAGGAGTGCTATTTTTGCTTAACGTTTCTGTATGATCCCTGGATGGCGCAGATTAGCTCCTTAAACAGTTTCTTCACTTTGTTTCCTATGCCTTATTCAAAACACATAGGCCTGTCACTCTCCAGAAATGGCTGCTCGGATCAGGCTTGGCTCTACGAGCTGCATTTCACGTCAGCTCATGTGCTCCTGGGGATACAGAGAGGATCAAGCAGCTGTACTTGTTTGCTTGCCTCTCCTCTGGAGGTGGCATCCATCCCATTTGTCTCCATCCCCAAGAGGGAGAAGAAAATTAATGGTTGGTTGCCAGCCTTCTGTGGACTTGATCAGGCTGGTCGTGTCTCTATTTTATTACGGTTGGAGGGGCCCGCTCTTTCATGTTAGTACCCTCTGACTCTCGCTTCCACCTCCCTTCCCTTTCTTTTCTCAGCCTCCTGTGCTTCCTTATTAAACTCTTGTCTCAGATTACTGCCCTTAGGACCAGGCCATGCAAAGCTTATTACTCAAAATACGTGTTTTAATATAACCACAGAAAAATTTGAAAATGTAGTCAAAGGTATATCCCTTAAAAGGGGGACCAAATTTAGGTGGTTAAGAAACGTAACTCCCATACATAAAATACATAAGCAACAAGGATGTACTGTATAGCACAAGGAACCATATTTAATATCTCGTAATAACCTATAATGGAAAATAATCTGAAAAAAATGTGTATGTCTGAATCACTTTGCTGTACACCTGAAACTAACACAATATTGTAAATCAACTGTCCTTCAATGTCTTTTTTTAAAGAACTCCCATGTTATACATATCGTTCCAAAGTATAGAAAAAGGTAGAACACTGCCTAGCTCAGCTGACAGGACTAGCGTAACCCTGCTGCAAAAAGTAGCAAGACGAGCTCACGTAGAGGAAAAACAGGGGCCAAACTCACTTATGAATCTAGACGTAAAGTTTTAAAGTAAAATATTACCAAATCACATCAAGTATTTATAAAACAAATGTAATGAAAGACCAGTAGAGTAGATCATATCCCAGGCATGCAAAGATGGTTTATATTAGCAAAGTTTAACTGTTTGATTCATGCATTCATGAAACAAAGGTGAAAGACTGTAATCATCTCAATAGACACAGAAAAACCATCTGGTTACATCCAACATCTTTTGGTGAAAACTCTTAGCAATCTAGAATCCAAGGAAACTTTTGGAACTTTATAAATTTATTTATTTTATTTATTTTTGGCTGCTTTGGGTCTTTGTTGCCGCGCGCGGGCTTTCTCTAGCTGCGGCGAGCGGGGGCTACTCTTCGTTGCAGCGTGCGTGCTTCTCACTGTGGTGGCTTCTCTTGTTGCGGAGCATGGGCTCTAGGAGCATGGGCTTCAGTAGTTGTGCCACGAAGGCTCAGTAGTTGCGGCTCGCAGGCTCTAGAGCGCAGGCTCAGTAGTTGTGGAGCACGGGCTTAGTTGCTCCGCGGCATGTGGGATCCTCCTGGACCAGGGCTTGAACCCGTGTCCCCTGCGTTGGCAGGGGGATTCTTAACCACTGCGCCACCAGGAAAGTCCAAAACTTTGGGAACTTTATAATCACTCCAGTTATCGGGAAACATTATATATAACAGAGAATCATTAGAAGTCCCACCAAAGTTAGGTTCAAGACAAACAGAGCCATTCTGTTTTTCCATATCATGCTGGAAACCCTGGCAAAATGTAGTAAGGCAAGAAAAAGAAGGCACAAATATTGGAAAGGAGACCAGACTATCTTTTATGGGTGACAGGATTTGCTTAGGAAAGTCCAGAGAATCACCGGATAAAGCATTTGAATTTTTATGAGTTAAGCAAGGGGACCCGATCACAGGATCAGTAACTTTTCTATATAATCAGTGGTAACTGTTTAGAAAATGGAAATGCTTAATCTCATTTCGTTTTTGCAGTAACCCTGAGGACAATTTTTGCTCCATTTTGCAGATGTGAAAACTGGAGTTAGAGGTCACCTTGACCAAAATCAGACAACTTATAATTAGCAGAGAATTGATTCAAATCTAGTCTGCCTGGGCTGAGACCCTGTTTTTTAACATTATAACATTCCAACGCATTTCTGTTGTTCAGTGCCTCATGTTAGGTTACAGCCTTCTTAATTGGACATCTTTTTAACAGAGCATTGACACTGAGCTGGAGTCGAACGCAAACCCAGAGGCACGTTTTTTTGGCGGGTACATTTGCAGGTGACAGTGGTTGTGCACACTGCTTCAGGTCACACGGGACCTCCTACAAGTGGGCGGCGCCGCAGTGGCAGTGTCTGGCCTCGTTCACAGTGGGTGGCATCAAAGGCTGGCTCTGCCTGCTCTCTCTGACTCAGGAAGCCTGCCGCTGAAGCCACCCCACTAAGGAGCCTGAGGTCCCCAAGCACAGAGAAGCTCTGCTTTTGTTCTTCTTGAGCTCAGACCTGCAGCACTTCCGAGATTCCCTTGCCCCACCAGCAAGGCAAGCCGAAAACACAGCCAGTCTTTCCAGGTTGAAGGTGAAGCCCTCGGATTGGTAGGTTGCTGGGTGTCATTAGCTTGTGCACACAAGTAACAGAGACATGTTCTAGAATCTTGCTTATTGATGTGCGGATGTGCACAGCCTAGTGGCTGCTTTTCTCCACGAGCAGAGAAGGGGGCACCAGTCCAGAGGTACGTGTGATGAAAGGTTTTTCCTCTCGCCTCTCTTGGAGATACCCTGATAGTACATTCCTTCTGTTGGTAGGTCACTTGAGCCTCTTGACAAGATTTATCTGATAGCAGAGATGGGAAGCCTCAGCTTCCGATGGAACCTCTCCTGCGTGCTCTAAGCCCGGAGCAGGCTGGCGGCAGGAGGCTGTGGGCTGGGCTGGGACCTCCCCGCAGGAGGCAGTAAACTGGGGGCACGCCTCAGCCTTCTGGCTTCACCGCTCCTCTGTACAGATTTGTTGTCAGATTAGGAGAATTCGAAAGGCCTTTCTCAGCCTCACGTTCTCTGAATTGTCAGAAAATTGTCCAGGAAACTTTGTACTTTACAGTGGGAAGAGGCTCGTCCGGGCTGGGGAGGAAAGATGGGAGCATCAGAAGGGAGTCTGATTGGCTGAGGAGGACTAGGAAATACCGGGTGTGCCTCATTTCTCAGAATGACTTTCCCTA
>NW_006791012.1:3576050-3580095 GCF_000442215.2 Lipotes vexillifer
TTCCCTACATTGTTAACCTGGACATAGGTCACAGAAAACAGGGTGGATTCAGGTGACTAACACCAGGTGACGGATGTGTTAACTGAGTTTCCGAGAACTAAATGGCGAGTGCGTATTACAGTGTTTAATAGGAGGGTAGCTTCTAACCTAAGACGTGCCTGGCACATGGGTATTGGATAAGAGTTTAACCCTTGAGATTTGAATCATACTGAAGGGCCCTTATCTACTCGTTCAGAAAGTATTTATTGAGATCTGTAGAAACCTTTGTATTCTGAGACACCATCCCCTTTTCTCCTGAGTTTGTATGAGTCAGGGCACACCGTCTTACTTGGAATAGTTGTACTCGTATTAATCTCACCAAGATTAACACAGAGCAGGCACTGGCGTGGGCTGTCCTGGGCTTGCGAAGCCGCGATGTGGTGCGTTGAGATCCCACCGGGCTTGGCGGGAAGGGTCTGCATTTCAGTCCAGCTCTGCCAGCGGTTGCTTGCCACCGGTCGGCAGGATCCCGAATTTCTCCGAGTCTCTGTTTTCCTGTGTGTGATGTGGAGACAATATTTTGCCTGCAGTGGTGTTCACATGTAGCCAGGGCCTGGCACATTATAAGCCTTCACATAATGTGAGACTGTTAAGGGTTGTTTGCTTTGTCATGCTGTCAACTTACAACCACCGGCTTGTTAAAAGAGGGAGGCAGGATCTCCAAAGACATAAGGAAAGGGTGGGTGAGAGTTGGAGGACAGACCAGAGGTTGGAAGAAAGTAAAAATTCTTGTGTATCAGTCTGGTCTCTTTCAGTTACTGGGATTTGAGGGGTAAATAGCAACTCTTTCCTATCTCAGTTCTGAACCAATTGAGAAAAAAAGGAGACCTTTCTTTACTGATGGTGTTAGTGCTGGCTTACACCTGTGGGAAGTGGACATTCCAGGAATGGACCCCAGGATTAGACAGACCTGCCCCACCAGGCACACGTGCACTGGGTCTCCACACCCTCCCCGCAGTGGGGTGGGCCCTCGACCTCCAAGTAGACCGCACAGTCCCAAGAATTGTTGCCAGCACATGCAGTTTGCCAGTTGGGAGGCTCCCAAGAGGTAGAGGACGGAAGTAGCAGGCTCTGGACACCCTGTTCCATTCCACCTGCTGCAGAGGAGTGAGGCGAGAGAGAGGCCAGGAATGTGATGCAGGTAGAAGGCTGCCACAGAGAAGGAATCAGGAATGGGGGAAAGGTGCACCCAAGGGACGAACCCAACACATTCTGGGTTAAATTATCAAAGGGAATTGACTCTTATCTTTGGGACATCTTAGGGTGGATCAGGATTCAGGCTTGGCTGGATCCAGAAGCTCAAGTGGTGTCTGCGGGGGCCTTCTTCCCTTGGTTTTGCCTCACTTCATCCTCACACCGTTTCTTTCCCTGCCGCCTCACCAGGATTCCAGGCTTACAGGACTCTTAGCTCTTAACTTCAGAGATAGAGACAGACAGCATCTTTTCTGACCTCTCCATCGGAAATCTCTCCGTATTGCCTCAGGGAGGACTGTGTGTGTGTCCATATCTGAATTAGTCACTGGATTGTGGGACTGGAAACAGCATCAGCCCTGCATCGCATGAACCAAACAGAATCAAAGAAAAATCCAGGAGGGTTAGGTTTCCCAAGGCATGCTGCACGTGTCCACCAGGTTTTAAAACTTAACGTCGGTTGTGCTGCATAATGGAAATACGCGTGTCTTTTCTTTTTCCTGGATACTTGTACTCCCATTTTTCTAAGCATTTATTACTTTATAAATGGGGGGGGATAACTTTTATAAGTCTATTTTTTTCAACCTTACCTTGCTCTTTGGAGGATCTGTGACACGAACAAAAAACAGGAAAATAAAAGGAGATAAATAAGCAAATACGATAAGGGGAATGTAAGAGTGAGAAGCAACAGCAAAGGAGGAGTTCCTAGATATTTACCAGAAATTGGACACCTAGATATCAAGGAAAATCTTTTCATTTATTTGCGGGAAAAAAAGGGGCGGGGGGTCCATCACTCTAAGGAAGTAGAGGTGTAGTGAGAATTCTGAGGGGCCCTGGTTTTAAAGGCAGTTGCCAGCTGTACTTGACAAAAAGCCTTTATGAGCATGTGGCTCCTGGGCCCCAGGGATGTGGAGAGCGACCATCACCTGGGGTCACCGGGGAGCATGAAGCACTTAGGTGGTGGGCATACAGGGAGGCGAGAGGGCCTGTGCTCTGTCCACAGCCACAGTCCATTCTGATAGCTGATCACCTTCCTAAGACACACGGAGGCTCCAATCTGAACTCGTCGCCTCTACTGGGAAAACAGCTCTGCTCTCCCTCTCCAGAGATGGTGACCCCCAGGCTTGCCTCCGAGCCGAAGATTACAAAATTTCTCCCTGGAAAGCCAGTACCCATGATACCCCTGAGGTATCCTTCATCTCTGAGACGTCCCCAGGCTGGGATTAGCCCCACAAAGGAACATATGGGTTTGATTGTTGCTTGTTTGCATCTCCTCTGCTTACCCGAGGACCTCGCTGCCAGGGCCACAAACAGGTGACCATTCTTGATCCAGCTGGAGCGCACCAGCAGGAGGCCTGGTGCGGTGAGCCCTTCCCCAAATCTGGTCACTGCTCCCACAGTTTGAGAAAACAAACCCAGCTTTCCAGGGTCTGCGGCTGGGTTTCTCTGCCCGCCGTGTTTAAACAACCTGGCCCTTCAGGGGTCCTCCGGCCTCCCATAGCCAGGATAAACTCAAGATTCTGGGGAATCCAACGAGACGCCACCAGTGTGCGTAGACGGTGTGTTGGGTTTTTGTGCGGGTTTGTTTTTTGTTTTTTTAATTAACTCACGGCTATCTCCTTCTACACAGACAGCTACAGACAGTTCTTCTAATTCGTCTCAGAAGAGGGAACAACCTCCTCGCACAGTCTCCTCCCCCACGTCCTGTGAGCACCGGAGGATTTATACCCTGGGCCACCTCCACGACCCATACCCCACGGACCACTATCACCTCGAACAGGTGAGCGGCGGTCTCGTTCCTCGGGGGTCATGGGGTGGACGGCTCCTGATCCTGGAACGGCCTCCTTCCCGTGGCGTTCAGCCACATGCCAGAGCCTAGGCCTCTTCTTTTCTCCTACTTAGTACCTCCGCCCCCATATTGGAGGTGGTGCAGGCGACTCATCCTCAACGCAGAGTTTTCTGTGTGCCGGGCACCTCGCCAAACCCTTCATGTGCTTTATCTCCTTTAATCCTCACAAATCACCCACAAGCAGGTCCTCCGCATCCCCAGTTGAGAGATGGGGAGGCTCGAGGCTTAGGGAGACAGAGTCCCTGCTCGAACAAGATTCAAATGCGGGTCTCCGCTCATGCAGGACACTATGCTACGTCCTGGTAGCATGCTATGCGTTAGCATACACTAACACTATGCGTTCCTGTGTCCAAAGGGCCTCCTGGCTTTGTGTGAAAGCACAGAACTGCGATTGGGACCACAGAATACTGTACACTTGGCTTGAGCGCCCTGGCATCGCGGGCTGCAGGCCCAGGCTTGCTTGGGGAGCTGTAGCTGGAATTCAGTAATTCAACAAATATTTACCAAGCGGCCGTTTTTCAGAGCAGGTTCTCAAACTATGGGGTGTGGACTGGTGCCCACGTGGGTGACGTGGCCACCAGTCTGCTCTGAAAAGAGAAAAAGCACGAGGCACTGAGGTTTTATAACATAGGTTTATATGACTCTTTTTTCAAAATCCATTTTACTGTGTGTGCTTCCTAATATTTTTGGCATTAAAAGTTCTTTTTTAAAATCACATTATGGGAGCAGTAGATGGGAATTGACTTTTTGACTCTCCTTACTTTGCAAAATAAATTATTAGCCAAGTCTGTGGCAGCTCCCAAGATTTTTTCTTTTTTTTCTTTTTTTTCTTTTTTTTTTTTCTTTTTTTGGTACGCGGGCCTCTCACTGCTGTGGCCTCTCCCGTTGCGGAGCACAGGCTCCGAGGCGCAGGCTCAGCGGCCATGGCTCACGGGCCCAGCCGCTCCGCGGCATGTGGGATCTGCC
>NW_006791012.1:3580551-3585827 GCF_000442215.2 Lipotes vexillifer
CTCCGCGGCATGTGGGATCCTCCCGGACCGGGGCACGAACCCACGTCCCCTGCATCAGCAGGTGGACTCTCAACCAGTGTGCCACCAGGGAAGCCCCCCAAGATTTGTTTTGAAATAATGAAGGATTGTGATTCTCCAAAGTTGGAAACTCTGACGTGAAGAATCTGGCAGGAATTAGGGCAAGTCAAAGCTTGTGAGACGTGGCCCTTGCCCTCAAGGAGCTCACAGTCTGGTGGGAAGTGATGAGTAAAGCTAATTACCATGTGGTAAATTCTAGGACAATATTGGCAACAGGTACCAAGCACATCCTGTGTGACCGGCCCCATGCTGACACCGCACAGATTCTTTCTCTTCATTCTTTCAGTAGCCCTATGCAGTTTGATCGTCAGGGAAACCAAGTCTGAGGCTTAGCGACTTGCTGGTAAATTTCATGGTCCGAATTCCACTCCAGTGGGTTTGCTCAGAGCCATGCTCTTCACCCCTTAAAAAGCCTTCATGCTCGGGGCTTCCCTTGTGGCGCAGTGGTTGAGAGTCCGCCTGCTGATGCAGGGGACACGGGTTCGTGCCCCGGTCCGGGAGGATCCCACATGCCGCGGAGCGGCTGTACCCGTGAGCCATGGCCGCTGAGCCTGCGCGTCCGGAGCCTGTGCTCCGCAGCAGGAGAGGCCCGCGTACAAAAAAGGCTTCATGCTCAAAGGGCGTCGAAGGTGGAAAATCTCATTGTTTGCCACAACTGGGATGCCCTGTGCAAGGCAGGCTTACCTGCATCAACTCAATAACTATGTATTCAGCACCTGCTCCTCTGGACAAGGCACTGATGCAAACTGTAGCAGGACAACCTGCAGCGATGACTATTCCTCCCTAAGGGATGCAGGTTGGGTTGGAAGGCTAGAGGGTGTGGCCCTGGGTTGGGCCATCCCGGGCTCAGATTCCAGCTCTGCTGCTCACCACCTTCACCACCTGTGAGATCCTGGCAGGATTCAAACACAGTTGGCCTCTGGAGCCTGTACTGTTACCCTTTGCATATCTCAACATCTTATCTTCCCAGCCAGATTGCAAGGTACTTCTGAGCCTCATAGTTTGCTGTTTTGCATATGACCCACAGTGCCACATGCGTTTTATATCATGGCCCAGTAGGCACATGTTATGTACACAAAGATAACAAGGGTACTTACCTCGTAACATGCAGTGCACTCCAGTGTTCTTCTGTTTCTCTGGAAAAAAAAAAAAGAAACCAGTCTTAAAAAAGAGAGCATGCCGTACAAAAACAGGTGAAACTGATCTAAGCTGTTAGAAATCAGGATAGGGGTCACTGTTCCTTACCTTAGGGGCGGGGGTCACAGAAGGGAGGTTGAGGATATTCTAGGGAAGCCTCAAGTTCTGCTTTGTGATCTGGGCATGTCCAGCTTCTGAAAATTCACTCTTACTCTGTGTATTCTTCCCCCCCATATATGGTAATAGTGCAACAGAAAGGGGGGAAATGCTGGTCTCCACCCATTAAATTGACTTCCTGACCCAGGAAGGGATTGGGACTCACAATTTGAACTACATCTTTGACCCACAAGCTGTTCAGTAATTACAGGATGGGTCAGTTCCTTAAAGCAATGCCTTTGCCAAGGTGAAAGATGCATGTCGGAGGTTTGTTTTGCCACTGCTATGAAGTAACGCCTCCTTTTTCCTGGGGCAGCCGATGCCAAGGCCCTACCGCCAGGTGAGCTTCCCGGACGACGACGAGGAGATCGTGCGCATCAACCCCCGGGAGAAGATCTGGATGACGGGCTACGAGGACTACCGGCACGCGCCGGTGAGGGGCAAATACCTGGACCCCTCGGAGGACGCGGACTCCTACGTGCGCTTCGCCAAGGGCGAGGTCCCCAAGCACGACTACAACTACCCCTACGTGGACTCCTCAGACTTTGGCCTCGGCGAGGACCCTAAAGGGCGCGGAGGCAGCGTGATCAAGACCCAGCCCTCCCGGGGCAAGTCCCGGCGGCGGAAAGAGGACGGGGAGCGCTCTCGGTGCGAGTACTGCCGCGACATGTTCAACCACGAGGAGAACCGGAGGGGCCGCTGTCAGGACGCGCCCGACTCCGTGAGAACTTGCATCCGCCGGGTGAGCTGTATGTGGTGTGCGGACAGCATGCTCTATCACTGTATGTCGGACCCCGAGGGGGACTATACAGACCCGTGCTCGTGCGATACTAGCGACGAGAAGTTTTGCCTCCGGTGGATGGCCCTTATCGCCTTGTCTTTCTTGGCCCCCTGTATGTGCTGTTACCTGCCCCTGCGGGCCTGCTACCACTGCGGAGTGATGTGCAGGTGCTGCGGCGGGAAGCACAAAGCAGCTGTGTGACGCGGTTTCCCTCCCCACCGCCCTCCATCCACAGCCCCAAGGGGACTTGTCTCCTCCATCCTCTCATCTCTGCCCGCTCCCGGGTACCCAAGGCGCCGTTCCAGCCTGGGGAACCTGCCTGGTGGACTCTGCACCCCTGCATCAGTCTCACCCACGTGTGCGCACAGTGTTCTAAGGCAAGGAACCGCCGCCTAGACCCTCGTGTATTATTAACAATCTGTAATCAAGCTAACCGTCTCATCATACAGGTGTTGATTTCATGTCCTTCCTGCCCACCTCTTCCAGTTCCAAGGCGCCTTCAGTGGGAACTGCTGATTTTTTGGTGGGTTTTGTCGTTGGCTTTTCCAGGAGCTCCGAAGACCATCTTTCTCTTGGTTGAGCTTGCCTGTGGCTAACGAGTTTGCTTCCTCAGGTTCCTGTGGAAATGGAATGTCAGAATGATGAAACCTTGCCAGATGTATTTTAACCTGCAGTCAGTTATTATGTATAGGAGGTGAGCTAGTTAACGAACTTCTACCACAAAACGAGATCGCTTTAACTTTTCTTAAAGCCAAACTTCCCATGTAGGCTGCAGTTTCTACCTTGAGCCCATCATCATCTTGTCTCCCCACCCCTGCCCCCCAAAAAAGTCGGTCAGTTACTCACTGATGCAAAGCATTCTCTCGTAAAATGACTGAGAACTGAGCCTTAACTTCAGATTAACTTGCGAGAATCAGGAAAATTCTTTAAACTGCATCGCATCCTCTCAGACCAGGGCTAGAAAGGGGATTCCGGGTTTCTCCGAGCCTCCCTGGTTACCCCTAAAGGAGAACTTTTAAAAATTATGTCACCACCACTTCAGAAGAAACCGCTAATGAAGTAAGAAATTTTGCTCATTGTTTTGCAAACCAAATAGTCTCTCTTCAAACCAAACCAGTGTTCTCCCGAACACGGTCCAGTTGAGAAACGGTAAAGGTTGTAAATAAAACTTACGGGAGCTTTTTTCCCCCCCAGTGGCTATTTTCTATTAACTGGGGGAAATTTTAAATGTCATCAATTTGAGGAGTGGTGGGTTGCATTTTGTTCATGGGTTTGTGTTTTTGTTTTCATTTTGGACTCAATTTCACGTCACCAAATTCTTCGTTTACACTTGGGAAAAAACAAGGCCATATGTAATAAACCCTTCCGATGCCTAAGTGTCTTTCTCCTGCAAACCCAAACTTGCCACTTTGGGTGCACAGATGGTTAGGTCAGCAGGCTGGGTCCACCTGTCGCCTTGCCACGTAGGAGGCTTCTAATTAGCTGGAAAAGAGTATTTTTCTAATATATTGCAAGGAATAGCCAAATGTTACTGCAGAAAGAAGGAAAGTGAAGACTGGTTACCTGTACCTAGCACAGTACAATCAGAACGCCGTGGAGACCACACGGGACAGGTTTGTCAGCGCTGGCTCTTCCCACCATGATCTTCCTGTGATTATTGCCAGCTGAGTGCATGGCCTCATTCCTCTCTCCCCACTCCCCCCCATCCCTTCTCAATTGCGCACAGGACATCAGCCTCCAAGGAAAGGGACTTTTTTTTTCTAGTCTGCCCATCATATTGGGAAAGTGCTAGCCACGCTTACCTTCCTGGGAAGGTTTTCAGCTCACCTGAGAGCCCTTTGCATTTCTTTATCAGATCACCGATGTAAATACCCAGTGTGCTTATGAGTTTGTTGGTAGACGTTTTCGTTTGTCGAAGTGACTGGTTTTGGGTCTTCCAGTTTGGGAAAGGAGCAGAGAGCTGTTAATCTGGTGATGCAAGAAAAGAGCCACTTCCCAGCCTGGAGAACATCTAGAAACCTTCAGCCGGCCTCCAAATGCTGTCGAAAGACCATCTTCTCCCCCGTCCTGAGGCATTTTCTCAGGGTCTTTCTCAAGGTCTCCTCTCTACAAAGCACAACACTAATGTATGTTTTGTTAGACCTCAGTTCAAGCGTCCCTATTTATTTCAGTAAGAATACACCTATCCCAGCCGCTTTTGTTTGCCCCCTCTGTTTATTCATTATCTGTTTCTATCTTCCTTTACCCCTTGTCCTTTTCCCCCCCCTTTGAAGAGTTAACGCTAGTGGATCTTACTCCGCGTATCCTTTTTGGTTTGCGTAGAAGGCACAAGGACAGCCATGGGGACATTTATGTAAATACGTCTCTAATTGCCACACTGCAGCCAAACAGTGTGTAGTATTTTCCCAGTCAGCTTTGCCATACTGATGTCAACCATCTAAGAGAAATTATTCAGATTTTATTTTTGTATCTGTGGTAACAAAACATTAACCAAAAGATTTTCTGTTTGGAAGCTTTCCCCGAACCTCCCCCAACACCCCCCCCCCAAAAAAAAACCCACCAAGCTATTTGCTCACATTAACAAATTAAAGTGCCTGAAGCATAATTCATTCTTTACCTGTATACTAAAAACCCCGTTGTATTGATTTTTTTATAATAAGCCTTTTTACCTCTGTGTAAAAAATATATATACAAGTGTATGATGTACATTTTAGTTCTTAACTTTTTTTTATGGTTTCTAATATGTATGACCAATGTAGCCATTGCTTTAAAATGTACCATGTAAATATAAACACATCCTATCAGATCGCTGGCTTTGGGATGTTTGTCTGGAGACAGGGTGGCGTTTGAGCCTCTGCGGACGTGGGAGCTCTCGCACACAGGATGGGAAGGGGTTTCCTTTCGAGGAGGATGTGTGGACACCGGTCTGTTTTTGAGGCCCTTCCCGCCTCTGGTTATGTCATATTCCCCGGGGGAGACTGCAGCTCCTTGGGCTCAGATGCCTCAAGTGAAAAGAATGCTGTATCACCGCCCAGGGAACACCCCCTCTTCCTCGACCTGGCTTCCCCCATGCGTGCTCCACAGAGGGAGCCGCTGTACATCCTCCGGGTTGTTTCCCACTGAT
>NW_006791012.1:3585976-3668997 GCF_000442215.2 Lipotes vexillifer
GCTGAACCTTGAGAGAGAGAGAGAGAGAGAGAGAGAGAAAGTGTGTGTGTGTGTGTGTGTGTGTGTGTGTGGAGCCTGGAAGATGATAGTTTCTCACAGAACACAATTGTTAAAACTGCAAGATCCTTGGTCTCCTCAGAGTGGTTGGATTTTAGTGATATTTGGCCCACTTTCCGTTCCAAATGGGATCTTTGGATGCTCAAATGTTACAGTGACAATCCCCTGGAGGAAATAGTGTGGAGTCCTTTAAGGGTCACAGAAGAAAATTTCAGCTTCTTCTCTAGAGAACCAAGTAGGGGCCTTAAAAAGAGATGTGCAGAGGGGTCCCTTCGTATTAGTCTTGACTCTTGCCAAAAGGGGTGACTTTTCCAAACCACTGGCAAAGGTGAAAAGCAACAGGAGATGCTGGGAATTAGAAAGTGAATGGAGAGAAACAAGCCGTGAAGATTGGTAATTAAGAGATGATTAGAGAACTTCGTAAGAGCTCTTTCATTAGACTGGGAGGGGCACAAACCAGGTTAATAGGGGGTGAAGAGTCAACATGGAGTCAATAAAAACATCAAATGCAAAACGTTTTCAAACATGGTAAAGGAATAGAGGGATTGCTCTGAAGGAGAATTGGTGAAGCAGGAAAACAATATTTGCTGAGACAGTATATATTCATTTACTGATTATGACAATCCTGAATAAATTGCTCTGATTTTTAAAAAAAAGAGAACTTGGAAGGCACGTCCAGAGCTTCAGGGGGCCCGAGATCTGACCTCACACCACCCTGCAAGGCACGTCCTTCCTGTCATCCCTATTTGAAGTTGAGGAAATGAGGCTTAGAAAGGGTAAGTAACTAAGGTAACCTGTGGTCTCATGAGGCAAGGACCAAACCAGATGACTGACTGCAGAGCCCAGGTCCTTGCCATGCCTCACTGATAGCTCTGTCCACCCGCTCCCTGTTTTGTGGACTTGAAAAGTGGGCACCAGGAAGAGCCTTGCTTGCCCAGTCCTCCCTCTTGGCCCATCGGGCTGCTATAGGATTCATTTGTCATCTGGTGCCCTGCGTGCTCAGCCAGGAGCTGGGCTCTACATCCATCATCTCCTTCAACCCTCTTCGGAGTAGAGGGTTCATTTCCACTTCACAGGTGAGGAAGCAGGGGTAGAGAAACACCTTACTAGTCAGTAGATAGTTACTAGCCATTAGCCCTTGGGCAAGTGATGTCACCCTTCTGAGCCTCAGTTTCCCTGGGTGTAACAAGTGGGATAATACCCACCCTCAGCATATCGTGAGGCTCAATGATTACAATTCACACTATTGTTACAGTGCAATACTCAGGAGGTGCTTCAGAATGCTCCTTCCTTCCTCAATTCCTCCTCTATTCTGGGACCCTAGGAAACACCAAGAACTGGAGAGGACAGCATCTTTTGAAGTATAGGAGGCTGAAGCCATGGTGGATATTTTGTGAGTATGTAGACCTACAAAATATGCGTGTTGAGATTTCTTTTTCTGAACCTCTCTGCAATTCTAAATTAGGTTTTTACTTGCTGGCCCTCCCAGATCCCCTCACAGCCCTTGAAGGCTGCGGAAGGGCACAGGGCTGGCTGATTCCTCAGGAGCCAGTGCACACAACCTGCCTCGCAGAGCTGCCTCCCTCAGCCTCCAGCCCCGCTTCTGTGGCCTTTGGGGTGTGAGTCGGTGGCCTCATCTCCTGGGCTTCTGTTTCTCCCTGCTGCTCTCCCGTTGCTAGTTACCACTCACCCTTAACGGTGGGCGCCCCCCAGAAAATCAGGAGATCTTCCCAGGAGGCAAAGTGTTGTCACCAGAGTTCTGTTTCCCAGGGATTCAGGGTGGTTTGTTATTTGAGCGTGGCTTTCAAACAGGCTGTCACAGTGCCATCCATGTGAACGAGGGGCCAGAGCTTGTAAAAGTGTGCCGGCTGCTTGCAGGCACTCTGATTGCAGGCCTGTTGGGCTTTCTGATTTGTGGGGTTAGCTGGTTAGAAATATCACCCTTCGTCTGTTTGTTTAGGCCCGAACCAGATGGGTGGAATGAAGGGAGAGGACCCTGGTGACATCTTGCACCACCAGATACCAGTTGTGACCTTGCAAATCAGGGCCCTGCCATCTCCTCAGCTAGAGCAGCCACCAGTGTTAGCGGTTCCTTCCAGGCAAGCTGACGCCCTAAAGGGCAGTGTTGGGGCCAGGGTGGAGGTGGGGTAGAGGGTGGAGAGTAGGAGGAAACAGGCTCTGTAAATTTATAAAGGAGGAATAAAGCCAGTTACGTGATAGTCATGCCTTGTACCCTTTTCCTCTCATTGTGTCTTGCCCTCTTATTTTTTTTCCCCAGTTTTGGGGGAGGGCTCTGATTATTATAAAAGTAATATACATAGCCATAAAAATGTCATACACCACAGAAGTTTAAAAAGGTGTGTCTCCTTGTACTAGTTTTCTAGGACTGTTCGCATCATCTTCTCTGTGTATCTCGGTGTCCAAATTGCCCCTGTTTATAAGGATGTCATACTGGATTAAGGTCCACTCTAATGGCTAATTTTAACTTGATTATCTCTGTAAAGACCTATCTCCAGATAAGTTCACATTCTGAGGAAAGAGATTAGGACTCCATATGAATTTGGGAGAGACACAATTCAACCCATAACACTCCTCTGTCCCACCCAAAGTAAGCACTGTGTGTCCTTCCAGATTTTTCTATACATTTATACACAGATGTGTGTATGTGTATACATTTGTGTGTGTGTGTGTGTGTGTGCATGTATTTCTTTTCTCTTTGGAGAGGAACAAAAATACAGCTATGCATCTACCTATACTGCTCTGAAACCTGTTTTTTTTTTTTTTTTTACTTAAAAATACATCTTCAGCCATTCTATGCATTTCGATTGGAACATTTAGTCCATTTCCATTTAAAGTAATTATACACACACACACACACACACATTGCCATTTTGTTAATTATTTTCTGACTGCTGTAGTTTCTCTGTTCCTTTCTTCTTTTGCTCTCTTTCTTTGTGATTTGATAATTTTCTTTAGTGGTATGGTTAGATTACTTTCTCTTTTGTATATCTACCATGGGTTTTGCTTTGTGATTACCATGAGGCTTACATATAACAACTTATAACAGTCTATTTTAAGTTGATTACATTATGTTCTAAAGGTCTACATTTTTAATCTCCCCCCACTTCATTTTCTGTTTTCCCTGTCATACTTTACTCCTTATCTTTACATACTTTACTGTATCCCTTAACTAATTATTGTAGTTATAGTTATTTTTACTACTTTTGTCTTTTAACTTTCATACTAGCTTCATAAGTGATTAATCCACCACCTTTACAACATTCGATTATTCTAAATTTTACCATATATCTCTTTACCACTGAGATTTATAGTTTCATATAGTTTCATATGTTTTTCTGTTACTAGTGCCCTTTCTTTTCAACTTAAAGAAGTCCCTTTCACATTTCTTGTAGTGCTGGTTTAGTGATGATGAACTCCTTTAGCTTTTGCTTGTCTGAAAAACTTTCTCTCTCCTTCAACTCTGAAGGACAACTTTTCTGGGCATAGAGTATTCTTGGTTGGAAGTTTTTTTCTTTTAGCACTTTGAATATATCATGCCATTGCCTTCTGGCCTGCAAAGTTTCTGCTGAAAATCAGCCGATAGTCTCATAGTAGTTCCCTTGTATGTAACAAGTTGTTTTCCTCTTACAGCTTTTAAGATTCTCTTCTTGTCTTTAACTTTTGACATTTTAATTATAATGTGTCTCTATAGAGCCATCTTATGTACTGCCTATAAGAAGCTCACTCCTGATGTAAGGACACACAGAGACTGAAAGTGAAATAATGGAAAAAGAGCAGTTCTAAGAGGGAAGTTTATAGTGATAAATGCTTACATCAAGAAACCAGAGGGGCTTCCCCGGTGGCGCAAGTGGTTGAGAATCCACCTGCCAATGCAGGGGACACGGGTTTGATCCCTGGTCCGGGAAGATCCCACATGCCACGGAGCAACTAAGCTCGTGTGCCACAACTACTGAGCCTGCGCTCTAGAGCTCATGTACCACAACTACTGAGCCCACGTGCCACAACTACTGAAGCCCGCGTGCCTAGAGCCCGTGCTCCACAATCAGAGAAGTCACTGCAATGAGAGGCCCGCACACCACAACAAAGAGTAGTCCCCGCTTGCCGCAACTAGAGAAAGCCCGCGTGCAGCAACGAAGAACCAACACAGCCAAAAATAAATAAATAAATAAATAAATAAATAAAATAAACTAAAAAAAGAAACAAGAAATATCTCAAATAGACAACCTAACTTTATACTTCAAGAAACTACAAAGAGAAGAACAAATGAAGCCCAAAGTTAGTAGAAGGAAGGACACAACAAAGATCAGAGTGGAAATAAATGAAACAAAGACTTAAAAGGCAATAGACAAGATCAAGAAAACTAAAATCTGGTTCTTTAAAATGATAAACAAAATTGCCAAACCTTTAGCTAGACTCACCAAGAAACAGAGGACTCAAATAAGTAAAATCAGAAATGAAAGAGGAGACATTACAACTGATACCACAGAAATACGAAGAGACTACCGTGAACAATTATACACCAAAAAATTGGATAGCCTAGAAAAAATGGATAAATTTCTAGAAACATGCAACCTATCAAGATGGAATCAGGAATTCCCTGGTGGTCCAGTGGTTAGGACTTGGCACTTTCAGTGCCATGGCCTGGCTTCAATCCCTAGTCAGTGAACTAAGATCCCACAAGCCATGCTGTGTGGCCAAAAAAAAAAAGAAAGAAAGAAAAATTAATACCAATCCTTCTCCAGTTCTTCCAAAAAATAAATAAAGAGGAGGAAACACAAACTCATTTTACAAGGCCAGCAGTACTCTAATACAAAACCAGACAAGGACACCACAAGACAAGAAAATTCCAGGCCAATAAGCCTGATAACCATAGGTGCAAAATTTTTCTACAAAATGTTAGCAAACCAAATTCAATAATAATTACAAGAATCATACACCATGATCAAGTGGGATTTATTCCAGAGATGGAAGAACACTTCTGAATCTTCA
Source organism: Lipotes vexillifer (assembly GCF_000442215.2). Lineage (NCBI taxonomy): Eukaryota > Metazoa > Chordata > Mammalia > Artiodactyla > Lipotidae > Lipotes > Lipotes vexillifer. The sequence continues at coordinate 3,591,044 of NW_006791012.1, forward strand.
AATCAATCAATGTGATACACCACATTAACAAAATGAACAAAAATCATTATAATCTCTATGGATGATACAGAAAAAGCTTTTGACACAATTCAACATCCGTTTAGATTTTTTTTTAAATCTCATTTTTTTAAAATCTCATTTAAAAGGATAGTACCTCACATAATAAAGGCCATATATGACAAGCCCACAGCTAATATCATACTCAAGGATGAAAAGCTGAAAGGTTTTCCTCTAAAATCAGGAACAAGACAAGGATGCCCACTCTCACCGTATGTTTTAATCAACATAGTACTGGAAGCCCTAGGGAGAGTAATTAGGTGAGAAAAAAGAAATAAAAGGCATCCAAATCAGAAAGGAAGAAGCAAGACAGTCTCTATTTGCAGATGACATGATATTATATATGTAGAAAACCCTTTATAAAGACTCCATCAAAAAAAAAAAAACTGTTAAACTAATAAATTCAGTAAAGTTGAAGGATACAAAATCAATATACAAATCGCTGATGCATTTCTAGACATTAATAATGAATTATTAGGAAGACAAGAAAATCCCATTTACAATCACACCAAAAAGAATAAAATGCCTAGGAATAAAATTTATCCAAGTAGGTGAAAGACCTATACACTAAAAACTATAAGACATTGATGAAATAAATTGAAGAAGATGCAAATAAATGGAAAGATATTCTGTGTTCATAGGTTGGAAAAATTAATATTGTTAAAATGTCCATACTACCCAGAGCAATCTACAGACCCAATAAATCCCTGTCAAAATTCCAATGGCATTTTTCACAGAAATGGAACAAGCAATCCTGAAATTTGTATAGAACCACAAAAGACTCTGAATAGGTGAAGCAATTTTGAGAAAGAAGAATAAAACTGGAGGCTCCCTGATTTCAAACTGTATTACAATGTTATAGTAAAAAAAAACAGCATGGCCTCAGCATAACATCAGACACATAGATCAATGGAACAGAATAGAGAACCCAAAAATAGTCCCGCACATACATGGTCAATGTATTTACAGAAAAGGAGCCAAGAACGTACAATGGGGAAAGAATAGTCTCTTTAACAAATAGTGGTGGGAAAACTGGAAACTGTGAAAGCTGGACCACTATCACACCATACACAAACGTCAAAATGTACCAAAAACTTGGGCTTCCCTGGTGGCGCAGTGGTTGAGAGTCCGCCTGCCGATGCAGGGGACACGGGTTCGTGCCCCGGTCCGGGAGGATCCCACATGCCGCGGAGCGGCTGGGCCCGTGAGCCATGGCCGCTGAGCTTGCGCGTCCGGAGCCTGTGCTCCACAATGGGAGAGGCCACAACAGTGAGAGGCCCGTGTACAGCAAAAAACAAAAAAAAAACAAAAAACAAAAAAAACCCAAATGTACCAAAAACTTGAATGTGAGACATGAAACCATAAAAGCCCTAGAAGAAAACATCAGTGAAAAGTTCTTTGACATTGGTCTTGGTGGTGATATTTTGTTTTTTTTGTTTTGTTTTGTTTTGTTTTTTTTTCTTGCGTTATGCGGGCCTCTCACTGTCGTGGCCTCTCCCATTTGCGGAGCACAGGCTCCGGACGCGCAGGCCCAGCGGCCATGGCTCACGGGCCCAGCCGCTCCGCGGCATGTGGGATCCTCCCGAAACGGGGCACGAACCCGCGTCTCCTGCATCGGCAGGCGGATTCTCAAGCACTGCGCCACCAGGGAAGCCCGGTGGTGATATTTTGGATTTGACACCAAAAGCAAAGGCAACAAAAGCAAAAATAAATAAGTGGGACTACATACATCAAACTAAAAATCTTCTGCACTGCAAAGGAAACCATCAACAAAATGAACAGGAAACCTATGGAATGGGAGAAAATACATGCAAAGCATATATCTGATAAGGGGTTAATATCCAAAATATATAAAGAACTCATACAACTCAATAGCAAAACCACAATCTGATTAAAAAATGGGGAGAGGAAATGAATAGACATTTCTCCAAAGAAGATATACAGATGGCCAACAGGTACATGAAAAAGTGCCCAACATCACTAGTCATCAGGGATTGCAAATCAAAACCACAATGAGATATCACCTCACCCCCGTTAGAATGACTATCAATCAGACAAGAAATAACAAGTCTTGGCAAGGATGTGGAGAAAAGGGAACCCTCGTGCACTGTTGGGGGAAATGTAAATTTATGCAGCCACTATGGAAAACAGTATGGTGGAGGTTCCTCATAAAATTAAAAATAGAACATACGATCCAGCAATTCCACTTCTGGGTGTTTATCCAAAGGAAATGAAAACACTAACTCAAAAAGACAAATGCACCCCAGTGTTCATTCTAGCATTATTTACAGTAGCCAAGACACACACACATACACTGGAATATTACTCAATATTATAAAAAAGAAAGCTTACCACTTGGGTATCATGCTAAGTGAAATAAGTTGGAGAAAGATGAATGCTGTGTAATTTCACTTCTGTGTGGATTCTGAAAGGAAGAAAAATGAACTCATAAATACAGAGAACATATTGGTGGTTGCTAGAGGGAGGGAGCATGGGGTGGGTGAAATGGGTGAAGGGGGTCAAAACGTACAAACTTCCAATTATAAAATAAAGTAAGTCCTGGGAATAATGTACAGCATGGTGACTATAGTTAATAATCTATATTGTATATTTGAAAGTTGCTAAGAAAGTAAATCTTAGAAGTTCTCATCACAAGAAAAAAAATTTTAACTGTGTGGTGATGGACTTACTGTAGTGATCCTTTCACAGTATATACAAATACTGAATCAGCATGTTGTACACCTGAAACTAGTATAATGTTATATCAATTATGTCTCAATTTTTTAAAAGCTATGAGAATACAGTTTTCTTTCATTTAATCAGACATTAAAGAGACTTGCAAAATATAAGCCAGTGACTCTCTTCTCACTATTTTTTTTATTTGGAAAGCAGTTGTTTTTCATTAAAAATGTTATTTATGTTAACATGCAAAGGGCTTATTATTTAAAATAAAATTTTAATAAATATTTTAAAATTTAAAATTACTTTCTAATGCAGTCATATCAATAGCTGTACCCTACTCAGACTGAAGCTCTTTGGGGTCCTCAATAATTTTTGAGTATAAAGGGATCCTGAGAACGAAGTTTGTGACCTCTTCCTCTCTTTGGTCAACAGGCTGTTTCTTACTCACTTCTGCCCTTTTTCTCTTCAAATGCAGTTTTGACTCTGGCTTTTCTCTTCTGGGTACTTTATGTTATCTTCTTATTTTCGCCAGCTCTCTTTGTATCTCTTCTTATACCTCTGACTGTTTTGTTCCTTCTAAGTTCCTTCTTTGGCCAGTTCCATTGAGACCATATCTTCTTGCATCTCTCAGAGGACACAGCGCAGCTGTTATCTAAGATCAGCCTCTGTTTCTTGTAGAAAAATCAAGAACAGTCATGTTCAGAGAGATCTGCTATTTCCAAGTCTTGAGGACAGCTTTTCTCTCCTTCAGGCTCTACTGTCTTTTCATTGGCCCCTTGTTGGTACTTTTCTTTTCTTTTTTTTTTTTTAAAGGAGATGTTGGGGGTAGGAATTTAGTAATTTATTTATTTATTTTTGCTGTGTTGGGTCTTCGTTTCTGTGCAAGGGCTTTCTCTAGTTGTGGCAAGCAGGGGCCACTCTTCATCGCGGTGCGCGGGCCTCTCACTATCGCGGCCTCTCTTGTTACGGAGCACAGGCTCCAGACACGCAGGCTCAGTGGTTGTGGCTCACGGGCCTAGTTGCTCCGCGGCATGTGGGATCCTCCCAGACCAGGGCTCGAACCCATGTCCCCTGCATTAGCAGGCAGATACTCAACCACTACGCCACCAGGGAAGCCTGGTACTTTTCCATCACATGGAGAAGTACCCCTCTATCCAGGCTCAGTCTTGCCCATCAGATGAGGTAAATGCAGGGTCCTTAGCCTCCCACTTGGGTGCTGGCAGTTTCCTCTTGAGGACAGATGCCTGCTTGGCTCAGACGCTCATGCTGGTGGGCATTGTCTGGGGTGTCTCTGAGACAGCCTGGGGCCGTTGTCCTGCTCAGCTTTTGAGATCTCTGATTAGGCTGGAAAACCAAATGTAGTTTGCAGACCTTTGAGCAGCCACTCCCAGCACCTTTCCCTTTTTTACCACTGTTGATGGCACTTTCTCTAGCAATTAAACCTCTGAGGATGGTGCACACCTTTAGCCATCCTTCTCTCTCATACACTGTGTTGCATGCTGGGATCTGTACTCTTTGTCATTTAGAAAGAGGCAGAAAAGGAGGGTGAAACTACTCTCTGTCTGACCTCGAAGATAATTCCTGCCTGCCCAGGTGGAAGATCATCACCAACGAAGGAACTGAGTAAAACGAAACTATTTCTTTCCTTCTTGGGGACTGTCTGTCCCATTCTGGCTCGGAGGGGGCAACACAAATGGTGCGAAATCCAAGACTGTTCTTCTGAATGCATCCCAGTGGACAACGTGGTTAGTGAAAAATCTGCCTGGAGTTTGGCTCCCAGCCTCTTCTTTGGTCATAGGGCTGTTGCCAGGTTTCACATTTGTGTGGGACTTTCTGGGAATCTTAGGGAGATGCTGCAAAGGGGTATCATGTGTGTCTGGTCTGCTTCTGCACTCACCTGGTGGGGGGGTCTTTGGGAGTAATATTTGTGGCTTGATGCAAAAACCGTCTCGCGTTTTTGTCTTTTGTCAAGCCTGGGTAATAACTACCTCTGTCTCATGCTCGCCATGCTCCCTTAGTAACTATGGTTGCCTTTTGAGCGTCTTCCAAAAAAGCCTTTCCTTGCCAAAAGAGACAAAACTGATCATGTCTGCCCAGCCTGAAAGCTGACATTGTAGGCCATCACAAAACCATCTTGTGCAGCGTGCAGTGGAGGAGAAACACGGGACCCGCAGCTGTGGTCCTTTTCTGAGTCTCCCCTCTGAGGCCAGGAAGCTGTGGTGTGGTTCCTGCATGCTGCTTTTGAATGAACGTCTTTGCTTCCTTGCTGGCTTGATGCGACAAGCAGAAGCCACTTTGAAGATGCCTCGCCCCAATGGGGCCCAGATATTTACATAGTGGCCTTTCATCCTATGAGCAGTGTGCACCTCTGCAAATATATTAGGCCTCCCTGCATGCTTGTGGGCCCCTAAGCGCCATTCACCAGCTTTTAAGTTTGTTCTGCAGGCAGTGAGTCACCGAGAACGAGGCCTGACTCAGAGCACAGCGGGCCCCGGCTGTCTGCCTCCGCCACCTCCTATCGCTGCAGACTTGGCGGGGAAGGAAGCAGTGGGTTTTACAGCTGGTGTTTTTGGTTTGGAAAAAAGAGAGAGAGAAAAAAGAATTTCTTTTAAAAAATACCTTGCACATGTAAAATAACACTACATGTAAGTATATATGCAGTATTTGGGGACGAGAGAAACGACGTGGTTTGCATGATTCATCACTCCTCTCGATGACAGCAAAGGAGGTTTGCACTCAGCCTCTGGTATTTTGGAAGTTTGTTCCAAATGCTCTGAAAAGAGAGAGAGGAGGACCAGCTTCCTTGACCATTCCTCAGAAAGAGGGTCGGGTCTGAGCTAGATTAGGGCAGCACAGGTTTGCTTCTGTTCCTCTCATCGGACTGTGAAGATTCTCATTTTTTTCTGTCAAAACCTGGGTCAGCTGCTTCTTCATGGGTGCAGGGGGGCCAGGGTGTGGGGACGGGAGAAAGCCATACTTTCCCAAGTCTGACTTGAGCCTAGAAATATATGTTGACAGGGCCAGATGGGAGGGTCCTGCCCTTGCTGCCTCTCAGCAGGTGCACTGGGCTCCCCAGAGGCGGGCTGAGCATCGCCAAGGTTGGGCGGCCAGTGGCCGGGAACACGCAGTCTTTCTAGGATTCGGCCTTTGTGAGTTACCAAAACATGGTGTGCTGCTCTGAGGCTGACACATACCTTGGCAGGGGCGTTGGAACTCCCGCCCAGAGCTGGGAGTCCCCGAGGTCAGGCTGGCCTCCAGGCTGCAGTTTGGAGGAGGGGCCTCACAGTGGGTGGGGTGCCCTCTGTGGATGGATGTACCGCCTGGGAGCACCGTGGCCACAAGAAACAGGCTGACCCCGGGAGCAAGGACACCCTGGGAGAGTCTGGCAGCAGCACGCCCAGGCACCCCACATCTCCGCCCTCACATTCACCACGAGAAGGGAGGACCTCCTCACTCCCTCCGTCACAGGCTCACTGCAAGTTCATTGTCGGGATTAGGCAGGCCTCAGCATAAAAGCGGAGCATCGTACCTCTGAAATTCAGAACTTCACTTTTCCAAATCTGAGTTACACTCAAGTTTGGCGAAACAGTGCTTAGTCCAAAAAATTTTTAAATTAGCTCTACTGTTCTGTTTCTTGTGTTGGGAGGCAGTTTCAAGAGTATTTGCCTTATCAAGAGACCTTAATAGACATTTCTCCAAAGAAGACATACAGATGGCCAGTAGACACATGAAAAGATGCTCAACATCACTAATTATTAGACAAATGCAAATCAAAACTACAGTGAGGCATCACCTCACACCAGTCAGAATGGCCATCATTAAAAAGTCTACAAATAACAAATGCTAGAGCAGGTGTAGAGAAAAGGGAACCCTCCTACACTGTTGGTGGGAATGTAAGTTGGTAAAGCCATTATGGAGAACAGTATGGAGGTTCCTCAGAAAACCAAAAATAGAACCTGCCATATGATACAGCAATCCCACTCCTGGGCATATACCTGGACAAAACTATAATTCAAAAAGATACCTACACCCCTATGTTCATAGCAGCACTATTCACAGTAGCCAAAACATGGAACCTAAATGTCCATTAACAGATAGATGAATGGATAAAGAAGATGTGGTACATACATACAATGGAATACTACTCAGCCATAAAAAAAGAATGGAATAATGCCATTTACAGCAACATGGATGCAACTAGAGATCATCACACTAAGTGAAGTGAGTCAGAAAGGGAAAGACAAATACCATATGATATCACTAATTCGTGGAATCTAAAATATGGCACAAATGAACCTATCTACAAAACAGAAACAGACTCACAGGCATAGAGATCAGATCAGACTTGTGGTTGCCAAGGGGTTGGGGGGAGGGAGAGGGATGGACTGGGAAATTGAGGTTAGTAGATGCAAACTATTACATTTAGAATGGATAAACAACAAGGTCCTACTCTATAGCACAGGGAACTACATCCAACCTCCTGGGATAAACCATAATGGAAAAGAATATTAAAAACAAAGAATATATATATGTGTGAGTCACTACAGCAGAAATTAGCACAACATTATAAATCAATTATACTTCAATTAAAAAATTATTAAGACTTAAAGTATTTCTGTCATAAAATATGACATTATCTTCATTACACTTACTGTCATGTAAAAAGCAACCTGAAATTGTATTAAGCCTTGAAAATGTGCTAGTGTACCACAATCAGAAATAAACACAATCCATACTGAAGGCATAAAATTGACCGATACTAATAAATTTCAATTAATATAGAAAAAAAAGAATATTTGCCTAATAATAATTTTCTAAGGTTCAGCTCTGCGTTTGTTGTGTGGGGTTTCCTGTACGTGTGCTGTATTTGGCAATAAGATGGTTAAGACTACCTGGGCTCTTTGGTGGGGCTAATGGCAGACTCTGGGAGGGCTCACGCCAAGTAATACTTCCCAGAACTTCTGCTGCCAGCGTCCTTGTCCTTTGGTGAGCCACAGTTGCCCCCGCCTCTGCAGGAGACCCTCCAACACTAGTAGTGATATCAACTTGTGAAAAGGCCTGGCCAGTTGTCATGCAGAAAGTCTCTATTCTGTATTGAGCTCTCTATTTTCCCATGGCATGAAATTGTCTATGCGCTGGCTTTCTTATAAACTGGAAGATACACCAGAAATACATCTACACGTGGAACAACTCCTACAGAACACCTACTGAACGCTGGCAGAAGACCTCAGACCTCCCAAAAGGCAAGAAACTCCCCACGTGACTGGGCAGGGCAAAAGAAAAAAGAATAAACAGAGACAAAAGGATAGGGACGGGACCTGCACCAGTGGGAGGGAGCTGTGAAGGAGGAAAGGTTTCCTCACACTAGGAAGCCCCTTCGCGGGCGGAGACTGCGGGTGGCGGAGGGGGGAAGCCTCGGAGCCGCCGAGGAGAGCGCAGCCACAGGGACGCGGAGGGCAAAGCGGAGAGATTCCCGCACAGAGGATCAGGGCCGACCGGCACTCACCAGCCCGAGAGGCTTGTGTGCTCACCCGCCGGGGCGGGCGGGGCTGCGAGCTGAGGCTCGGTTTCGGTTTCGGTCGGAGCGCAGGGAGAGGACTGGGGTTGGCGGCGTGAACACAGCCTGAAGGGGTTAGTGCGCCATGGCTGGCCAGGAGGGAGTCCGGGGAAAAGTCTGGACCTGCTGAAGAGGCAAGAGACTTTTTCTTCCCTCTGTTTCCTGGTGCACGAGGAGAGGGGATTAAGAGCGCTGCTTAAAGGAGCTCCAGAAACGGGCGCGAGCCGCGGCTAAGAACGCGGACCCCACAGACGGGCATGAGAAGCTAAGGCTGCTGCTGCCGCCACCAAGAAGCCTGTGTGCAAGCACAGGTTACCATCCATACCCCCCTTCCGGGTAGCCTGTGCAGCCCGCCACTGCCAGGGTCCCGGGATCCAGAGCGAACTCCCCCGGGAGAACGCAGGGTGGGCCTCAGGCTGGTGCAACGTCATGCTAGCCTCTGCCGCCGCAGGCCCGCCCCACACTCCGTGCCCCTCCCTTCCGCCCCACCCCGGCCTGAGTGAGCCAGAGTCCCCGAAGCAGCTGCTCCTTTAACCCCCTGTCCTGTCTGAGCAAAGAACAGACGGCTTCCCAGCGACCTACACGCAGAGGCAGGGCCAAATCCAAAGCTGAGCCCCCTGGGAGCTGTGAGAACAATGAAGAGAAAGGGAAATCTCTCCCAGCAGCCTCAGAGGCAGCAGATTAAAGGTCCACAATCAAATTGATGTACCCTGCATCTGTGGAATACATGAATAGACAACGAATCATCCCAAATTGAGGAGGTGGACTTTGAGAGCAAGATTTATGATTTTTTTCCCCTTTTCCTCTTTTTGTGAGTGTGTATGTGTATGCTTCTGTGTGAGATTTTAGGAGTATAGCTTTGCTTCCACCATTTGTCCTAGGGTTCTATCCGTCTGTTTTTTCCTTAATAATCATTTTTTATTTTAATAACTTTATTATATTTTATCTTGCTTTATTTTTTTTTACTTTATCTTCTTTCTTTTTTTTCCTTCCTTCCCTCCATCCTTCCTTCCTCCCTCCCTCACTCCCTCCCTCCCTCCTTTCTTTCTTTCTTTCTACTTCTACTAACTCTTTCTTTTTACTTTTTCTCCCTTTAATTCTGAGCCGTGTGGATGAAAGGCTCTTGGTGCTGCAGCCAGGAGTCAGTGCTGAGCCTTTGAGGTGGGAGAGCCAATTTCAGGACATTGGTCCACAAGAGAACTACCAGCTCCACATAATATCAAACGGTGAAAATGTCCCAGAGATCTCCATCTCAACACCAGCACCCAGCTTCACTCAACGACCAGCAAGCTACAGTGCTGGACATCCTATGCCAAACAACTAGCAAGACAGGAACACAACCCCACCCATTAGCACAGAGGCTGCCTAAAAGCATAATAAGTCCACAGACACCCCAAAACACACCACCACACGTGGACCTGCCCACCAAAAAGACAAGATCCAGCCTCAACCACCAGAACACAGGCACTAGTCCCCTCCACCAGGAAGCCTACACAACCCACTGAACCAACTTTAGCCACTGGGGACAGACACCAAAAACAACAGGAACTATGGACCTGCAGCCTGCAAAAAGGAGACCCCAAACACAGAAAGATAAGCAAAATGAGAAGACAGAAAAACACACAGCAGATGAAGGACCAAGATAAAAACCCACCAGACCTAACAAAGGAAGAGGAAATAGGCAGTCTACCTGAAAAAGAATTGAGAATAATGATAGTAAAGATGATCGAAAATCTTGGAAATAGAATGGACAAAATTCAAGAAACATTTAACAAGAATGTAGAAGAAATAAAGATGAAACAAACAATGATGAACAACACAATAAATGAAATTACAAATACTCTAGATGGGATCAATAGCGGAATAACTGAGGCAGAAGAACGGATAAGTGACCTGGAAGATAAAATAGTGGATAAAACTACTGCAGAGCAGAATAAAGAAAAAAGAATGAAAAGAACTGAGGACAGTCTCAGAGAACTGTGGGACAACATTAAAAACACCAACATTCAAATTATAGGGGTTCCAGAAGAAGAAGAGAAAAAGAAAGGGACTGAGAAAATATTTGAAGAGATTATAGTTGAAAACTTCCCTAATATGGGAAAGGAAATAGTTAATCAAGTCCAGGAAGCACAGAGAGTCCCATACAGGATAAATCCAAGGAGAAATACGCCAAGACACATATTAATCAAACTATGAAAAATTAAATACAAAGGAAACATATTAAAAGCAGCAAGGGAAAAACAACAAATAACACACAAGGGAATCCCCATAAGGTTAACAGCTGATCTTTCAGCAGAAACTCTGCAAGCCAGAAGGGACTGGCAGGACATATCTAAAGTGATAAAGTAGAAAAACCTGCAACCAAGATTACACTACCCGGCAAGGATCTCATTCAGATTTGATGGAGAAATTAAAACTTTTACAGACAAGCAAAAGCTGAGAGAGTTCAGCACCACCAAACCAGCTTTACAACAAATGCTAAAGGAACTTCTCTAGACAAAAACACAAGAGAAGGAAAAGTCCTATAATAACGAACCCAAAACAATTTAGAAAATGGGAATAGGAACATACATATCGATAATTACCTTAAATGTAAATGGACTAAATGCTCCCACCAAAAGACACAGATTGGCTGAATGGATACAAACACAAGACCCATATATTTGCGGTCTACAAGAGACCCACTTCACACATACACACACATACAGACTGAAAGTAAGGGGATGGAAAAAGATATTTCATGCAAATGGAAACCAAAAGAAAGCTGGAGTAGTTTTTTTTTTTTTTTTTTTTGCGGTACGTAGGCCTCTCACTGTTGTGGCCTCTCCCGTTGCGGAGCACAGGCTCCAGACGCGCAGGCTCAACAGCCATGGCTCACGGGCCCAGCCACTCCGCGGCATGTGGGATCCTCCCGGACAGGGGCATGAACCCGTGTCCCCATCACTGGCAGGCGGACTCTCAACCACTGCGCCACCAGGGAAGCCCCGGAGTAGCAATTCTTATATCAGACAAAATAGACTTTAAAACAAAGACTATTAGAAGAGAAAAAGAAGGACACTACATAATGACCAATGGATCGATAGAAAAGATATAACAATTGAAAATATTTATGCACCCAACATAGGAGCACCTCAATACATAAGGCAAATACTTACAGCCATAAAATGGGAAGTCGACAGTAACACATTCATAGTAGGGGACTTTAACACCCCACTTTCCCCAATGGACAGATCATCCAAAATAAAAATAAATAAGGAAATACAAGCTTTAAATAAAACATTAAACAAGATGGATTTAATTGATATTTGTAGGACATTCCATCCAAAAACAACAGAATACACATTCTTCTCAAGTGCTTATGGAACATTCTCCAGGATAGATCATATCCAGGGTCACAAATCAAGCCTTGGTATATTTAAGAAAATTGAAATTGTATCAAGTATCTTTTCTGACCACAATGCTATGAGACTAGATATCAATTACAGGAAAAGATCTGTAAAAAATACAAACACATGGAGGGTAAACAATGAACTACTTAATAACCAAGTGATCACTGAAGAAATCAAAGAGGAAATAAAATAATACCTAGAAACAAATGACAATGGAGCCAAGACGACCCAAAACCTATGGGATGGAGCAAGGGCAGTTCTGAGAGGGAAGCTTATAGCAATAAAATCCAACCTTAAGAAACAGGAAATATCTCGAAAAAACAACTAAACTTGAACCTAATGAAATTAGAGAAAAAAGAACAAAAAACCCCCAAACTTAGCAGAAGGAAAGAAATCATAAAAAGCAGATCAGAAATAAATGAAAAAGAAATGAAGGTAACAATAGCAAAGATCAATAAAACTAAAAACTGGTTCTTTGAGAAGATAAACTAAATTGATAAACCATTAGCCAGACTCATCAAGAAAACAATGGAGAAACTCAAATCAATAGAATTAGAAATAAAAAAGGAGAAGTAACAACTGACACTGCAGAAATACAAACGATCATGAGAGATTACTACAAGCAACTCTATGCCAATAAAATGGACAAATAAGAAGAAATGGACAAATTCTTAGAAATGCACAACCTGCCAAGACTGAATCAGGAAGAAATAGAAAATATGAACAGACCAATCACAAGCACTGAAATTGAAACTGTGATTAAAAATCTTCCAACAGGGCTTCCCTGGTGGCGCAGTGGTTGAGGGTCCGTCTGCTCCTGCGGGGGACATGGGTTCGTGTCCCGGTCCGGGGGTAATCCCGCATGCCGCGGAGCGGCTGGGCCCGTGAGCCATGGCCGCTGGGCCTGCGCGTCCGGAGCCTGTGCTCCGCAACGGGAGAGCCCACAGCGGTGGGAGGCCCGCGTACCGCAAAATAAAAAAAAAAAAAAAAAAAATCTTCCAACAAACTACAGCCCACGACCAGATAGCTTCACACGCAAACTCTATCAAACATTTAACGAAGAGCTAACACCTATCCTTCTCAAGCTCTTCCAAAATATAGGAGGGGGAGGAACACTCCCAAACTCATTCTACGAGGCCACCATCACCCTGATACCAAAACCAGACAAGGATGTCACAAAGAAAGAAAACTACAGGCCAATATCACTGATGAACATAGATGCAAAAATCCTCAACCAAATACTAGCAAACAGAATCCAACAGCACATTAAAAGGATCATACACCATGATCAAGTGGGGTTTATTCAAGGAATGCAAGGATTCTTCAATATACGCAAATCAATCCATGTGATACACCATATTAACAAACTGAAGAAGAAAAACAATATGATCGTCTCAATAGATGCAGAGAAAGCTTTTGACAAAATTCAACACACATTTATGACAAAAACCATGCAGAAAGTAGGAACAGAGGGAACTTTCCTCAACATAATAAAGTTCATATATGACAGACCCACAGCCGACATCATCCTCAATGGTGAAAAACTGAAAGCATTTCCACTAAGATCAGGAACAAGGCAAGGTTGCCCACTCTCACCACTCTTATTCAACATAGTTTTGGAAGTTTTAGCCACAGCAATCAGAGAAGAAAAGGAAATAAAAGGAATCCAAATCAGAAAAGAGAAGTAAAGCTGTCACTGCTGGCAGATGACATGATACTATACATAGAGAATCCTAAAGATGCTACCAGAAAACTACTAGAGCCTAATCAATGAATTTGGTAAAGTAGCAGGATACAAAAGTAATGCACAGAAATCTCTGGCATTCCTATATACTAATGATGAAAAATCTGAAAGTGAAATCAAGAAAACACTCCCATTTACCATTGCAACAAAAAGAATAAAATATCTAGGAATAAACCTACCTAAGGAGACAAAAGACCTGTATGCAGAAAATTATAAGACACTGATGAAAGAAATTAAAGATGATACAAACAGATGGAGAGATATACCATGTTCTTGGATTGGAAGAATCAACATTGTGAAAATGACTCTACTACCCAAAGCAATCTATAGATTCAATGCAATCCCTATCAAACTACCACTGGCATTTTTCACAGAACTAGAACAAAAAATTTCACAATTTGTATGGAAACACAAAAGACCCCGAATAGCCAAAGCAATCTTGAGAACAAAAAATGGAGCTGGAGGAATCAGGCTGCCTGACTTCAGACTATACTACAAAGCTACAGTAATCAAGACAGTATGGTACTGGCACAAAAACAGAAACATAGATCAATGGAACAGGATAGAAAGCCCAGAGATATACCCACGCACATATGGTCACCTTACCTTTGATAAAGGAGGCAGGAATGTACAGTGGAGAAAGGACAGCCTCTTCAATTAAGTGGTGTTGGGAAAACTGGACAGGTACATGTAAAAGTATGAGATTAGACCACTCCCTAACACCATACACAAAAATATGCTCAAAATGGATTAAAGACCTAAATGTAAGGCCAGAAACTATCGAACTCTTAGAGGAAAACATAGGCAGAACACTCTATGACATAAATCACAGCAAGATCCTTTTTGACCCACCTCCTAGAGAAATGGAAATAAAAACGAAAATAAACAATGGGACGTAATGAAACTTCAAAGCTTTTGCACAGCAAAGGAAACCATAGACAAGACCAAAAGACAACCCTCAGAATGGGAGAAAATATTTGCAAAGGAAGCAACAGACAAAGGAGTAATCTCCAAAATTTATAAGCAGCTCATGCAGCTCAATAACAAAAAAACAAACAACCCAATCCAAAAATGGGCAGAAGACCTAAATAGACATTTCTCCAGAGAAGATATACAGACTGCCAACAAACACATGAAAGAACGCTCAACATCACTAATCATTAGAGGAATGCAAACCAAAACTACAATGAGATATCATCTCACACCAGTCAGAATGGCCATCATCAAAAAATCTACAAACAATAAATGCTGGAGAGGGTGCGCAGAAAAGGGAACGCTCTTGCGCTGTTGGTGGGAATGTGAATTGGTACAGCCACTGTGGAGAACAGTATGGAGGTTCCTTAAAAAACTACAAATAGAACTACCATATGACCCAGCAATCCCACTACTGGGCATATGCCCTGAGAAAACCATAATTCAAAAAGAGTCATGTACCAAAATGTTCATTGCAGCTCTATTTACAATAGCCCGGAGATGTAAACAACCTAAGTGTCCATCATCGGATGAATGGATAACGAAAATGTGGCACATATATACAATGCAATATTACTCAGCCATAAAAAGAAACGAAATTGAGCTATTTGTAATGAGGTGGATAGACCTAGAGTCTGTCATACAGAGTGAAGTAAGTCAGAAAGAGAGAGACAAATACCATATGCTAACCCATATATATGGAATTTAAGGAAAAAAAAGTCATGAAGAACCTAGGGCTAAGACAGGAATAAAGACGCAGAACTACTAGAGAATGGCCTTGAGGATATGGCGAGGGGGAAGTGTAAGCTGTGACAAAGCGAGAGAGAGGCTTGGACATATATACACTACCAAACATAAGGTAGATAGCTAGTGGGAAGCAGCCACATAGCACAGGGAGATCAGCTCGGTGCTTTGTGACCGCTTGGATGGGTGGGATAGGGAGGATGGAAGGGAGGGAGACGCACGAGGGAAGAGATATGGGAACATATGTATATATATAACTGATTTATTTTGCTGTGAAGCACAAAGTAACACACCACTGTCAAGCCATTATACTCTAATAAAGATGTAAAAATTAAAAAAATATGGTTAAGAAAAATAAAAGTCCTCTACAGAAGAACTAGCAATTGAGTATCACCTAAAAGCTACTCTTGGTCCCCAAGTCTACTATTATTAACAATAATGACTGCAGGCCAATTCATGTAGCCCACATTCACCTGGCCCCACTAGCCTGTGGCCTTGGCAGTGACGCGTACTACTCAGGGTTACTCATGTGGCACTCCGCCACTGCCTGCTCTCTTGCAATTAGGTGTGGTCGTGTTCCTATTTCTGGCCATTGGGCTGAGTGGAAGTGACGTAGAGAGGCATTTAAGAGTCATCTCTTAGTGTGACCCTGTTGCATTCTCCCCACACAATCCCCAAGCACTGTACACATCGCCCCCAGGGCAATCGTAGAGGCCACCCACTGAGGTGCAAAGCCACAGGTGGGTGGAAAGCCACCCACTGAGGTGAAAGCAGATGGGGTCACTGAGTCACTACAAGATGAACAGCTGACATGGGGGAGTGGCCTGGATCAGGAACTGAATGAATAAGGAAAAAATAAATCTTGGTATTCAGCCAATATGATTTTGGATTTGTTTGTTACCACCAAAGACTGTCCTGACTGATACAAATATAGCAGCAGTTAACATAAGAAACTTCAACATGAGACAAAAAGCCAGCTTCATTCAGTGAAGGGAAGGCAGAAAGGTGAGAAGACAACCCCCTCCCCCTTGCTAATCAGTCCTGCACACTCTCCCCTGAGCCTAGGAGGGGCTTCAGGATCCTCTCAAGTCTTAGTAAGAACTAGAGAAGAGGCAGACCTCTGTTGAGCAGACCTTCTTGAGACATGACGAGACAGGGGAGAGGGCAGTGCTCAAGGGGATGGAAGACACGGCCCCATCCCACGGTCCTCCCCAACATGTATGATGTGTGACCTTGGGTAAGCGGCTTCACCTCTCTGTACTTTAGCCCACGCCTCCTTAGGTGTGACAGGTGTCCACCTGCGTGGGGTGGCAGGCAGAACAATTGACCTTTACTGCCCCAAGGGGGATGGGATGAGATGGTGGCTGGAGAGAGGAACCTTTGCTCTCCACATTCTTGTTCTCATTCAGAAATGTCACTGGGGCACCCGGCAGTGCTGAAGTCTGTTACTATCGAAACTGGAGGGCAGTATGGATGGGATGTCCCAAAGCCAAGAGCCTGCCTCGCCCCCTGAGTGCCATCCCCAGCGCCCTGGAGATGAGAGAAGTGCAATCTCTGCTTCAGCAACCTGGGAGTGACCCCAACTGTCCCTGGATGTCATCTTGCTCTTGTGACCAAAAGCACATACAACGTTGCTCTCACATATGTGCAGGGGCATTTGCCTGAGGATGCTTACTGAGACACTGTTACTGATGGCAAAAATCTAGAAAGGCCAAGAAAAATCTAGAAAAGTCCTAAATGTTCCTAAAGAGTGGACTGGTTAAGTTTCGATATATCCCTACTATGAACTACGCAGCCATTTAAAAGCCAGGCAGGTGTCTCTGTACTGACGCTAAAGACTTCCAAGACATATCAAGCCAGGTGCACGTAGCGTGGAGAGCACACAACCATTTGTATACACACACATTTAGACACACAAGCATGTACACATCTGTGTGTGTGTTCTGTACAGCTGGAAGGCAACACGAGAAACAAGTAATGGTGGTTGCAGTGGACTGGGGTCTGGTGAGACAGAATTAATTTTCATTGTAAATTCTTTTGTACTATCTTTTACCATATACGGATATATTTGGTTCTCCCTAGAGTTTTTTGTCAGAGAAGTAAAGAAAGGAAACACTGGCTTTGAATTCCAATCCTAGATTTCAAGCCAATCTTCATGTCATCATAACTGTGTGATCTTGGGCAAAGCTCAGTTTCCTCATCTGTAAAATGTGGATAATAGTAATGCCTCCCTCACTGGATTGTTGTGAGGATTAAATGAGATCATATGTAAGAGTTTAGCCCAGGGCCTGGCACCCATTAAGCATTCTTGGCAGCCATTCATGGCGCCCATTAAGCTATTTTTGATCAAGCACAAAGCTCACTGTCCATTTGACCACAGGGCCCAGATATCTGACAGTATCATTAAGACCATTCCTTGAAGAGCGAGTATTGGTATTGGTTTTAATATTTTATCACCTGGCAGCATCTTGTAGAAAACACTCATTTGCCTCTTCCTGTGCCCTGCCCAGCCTTCTATTAACAGTCTCCAAAGCCTTCTTTTTTTTTTTTTTTTTTGTGGTTGCGGGCCTCTCACTGCTGTGGCCTCTCCTGTTGCGGAGCACAGGCTCCGGACGCGCAGGCTCAGCGGCCATGGCTCACGGGCCCAGCCGCTCCGCGGCATGAGGGATCTTCCTGGACCAGGGCACGAACTCGTGTCCCCTGCATCAGCAGGCGGACTCTCAACCACTGCGCCACCAGGGAAGCCCCCAAAGCCTTCTTTAAAACTGTGCTCCTCCATATGGTTTCCCAAAACTCCTGCTCAATATACAGGGTTGATATATAGCTGGGTGAACATCCTTTTCTCCTTGAGCTTTTACGGAGGATGTGAGGGAAAGGGCTCTTCTTACCAAATAAGGGAGAGAAGTCTCTCGAAGCCATTAGGTGTCTGACACCGATTCAGTTACCCCATCCGTGCCCTTTTCAGCTCAGCACTTCCTAAACTTCATTAGTGCTGCAGCACTGCTGCCATCGACCCTTCTCTGAGAGCGTCCTACACAGCAGAGGACAAACTCCATCTCAGCAGATCACTGCGGCACTTCTGCTTCCTGAACAAAGGGCTCTGGGGGCCTCCCGGGCTGAGAGGAGGACCCAGGTGAGGTTGTAGGGCCCAGTACAACCTACCCCAGCCGGGTTCCCATCACCCAGAGTTTCAAGTGATCTTAAAAACAACCTTGGTGCTCCCAGGTTGGTGAACACATCCGCATGAGGGGAGGGTGGGGCACCCCGGTTCCCTGGGGACAGAAGCTCCTGAATTCAGCACCCGTCCAGACCTTGCCCTGGCTGTTCATCTGTATCCGTTATAATAAACTGGTAAACAAATTTAAAGGGGGTAAAGAAAGAAAAAAGGAGGGTCAAAGAGTGAAAAACGAAGAGAGTTGAAGGAGAGAGAAATTTTCCCTAAGTAACTAAGGAATGAAGCAAAAACAGAACATACATGAATACGCAAAGGAAATTCTACTCAACTGGTAAAAGACTGTGATATATGGTAAATATCCTCTGGAGTAAAACCAAGACATGAGGAAATTGAGGCTTGGAGAGGTCAAGTAACTTGATGAGGTTAAGGGACTAACCCAGTTTTCTCATCTGGTCTACATGATCCCTGAAACTCCTACCTCCAAGAAAAAGTAAAAACATAAACTTCTGTTTTTGTTTTACAGTCTTAAGAAATACAGCATCTTTCCCAAGAACAGAAGCAGAACTGTTGTACGCCTTCCCTTGTTGCACAAAACTGAAAATGAATAATTTTTGTATTAATTACATTAAAAACTGAACATTACACTAAAAACAAACAGAAAAACAACTTGGGCTTCCCTGGTGGCACAGTGGTTAAGAATCTGCCTGCCAACGCAGGGGACACAGGTTTGAGCCCTGGTCCAGGAAGATCCCACATGCCACAGAGCAACTAAGCCCATGCGCCACAACTACTGAAGCCTGCGCGCCTGGAGCCTGTGCTCCACAACAAGAGAAGCAACCACAATGAGAGGCCCATGCACCGCAATGAAGAGTAGCCCCGGCTCGTCACAACTAGAGAAAGCCCACGTGCAGCAACGAAGACCCAATGCGGCCAAAAACAAATTATTAAAAAAAAAAACTTAAGAACTTGGGTTCTATAGCCTACTTTGGCTTACTCTTTGTAAGCAAAATAGCTGTAGTCTATCCTACGGCTCAGCAGAGCCCAGCCACAACTGCCTTAGTTGTCTGTTGGACCAAAGGTTATAAGAGGCTTGAGGAAGGGGACTGCTTACGTACCCACGAAGCATCCATTGATGACCTGATCGCTGAGAGTGGGAAGTAGATACCAGGGAGACTGTGTTCTTATGAGCTGTAATCATGGAAGCAAGGAAAGCATCTTGGAAGCCCTAGTTGGCACAGAGGGATGGAGCTGCTTGCCTTTGAAAATATCACTGGGCTTGGACCATGAGCATCTTGGCGTCATCCATGAGAGACTGGAGACCAGAGGCCCTTCCCCTCCCAGGTACCTGTAAGCTACTGGGTTCATATGGAACCACAGAGGAAAGGGAGAACATCTGCCTCCTGAAATATGACTGAGAAGGAACTCCTTGCCACCATGGCCAGTGGAAGCTTGGAGTCCTACTTAATGAGGGGTACAAAGTAATTGTGATGGTTTTGCATCAATAGTCGGGAACTAAAAGTCATATCAACTATATTTGTATCTCTGGTGCCTAGCAGAAATCTTGGCACATAGTAGGTGTATAATGAATGAATGACCAGTCCTGAGGCCTTGTGAGATCTTCAGTCATCAGATGAAAATTCAATTACTTTTCATAAGTTCTGCTATTCTCAAAGGCAGGGAGTGGGCTCTCACCATTTAGAAAATTGTTCACCCCATGAGAAAGCAGAAATCCTCCCTTGTATCACATGTCACTCTCCTGCTCCATCCCTCCAATGGCTTCCCATCTCACTCTGAAGAAAATCAGAGTTCTTACCATGACCTTCACAGTCCCACAAGATCTGGCCCCCCCCCACCTCTCCGACCTCATCTCCTAATACCCTCCCCATCTTTTACTCCCTTAAGCCACATTGGCCTCCTCGTTGTTTCTCAAGCATGCTCCTGCCTCAGGACGTTTGCACTTGCTATTCCAGCTGCCTGAAATGCTCTGCCTTGAGATCTAGGCATGGCTTCATCCTTTACTTCCTCAGGTCTCTGCTCAATGTCACCTGTTTAGAAAAGCCTTCCCTGGGAATTCTCTGGTGGTCCAGTGGTTAGAGCTCGGTGCTTTCACTGCCATGGCCCGGGTTCAATCCCTGGTTGGGGAACTATGATCCCGCAAGCCGTGCAGCACAGCCAGAAAAGAAAAGCCTTCCCAGATCACTTTACCCCTCTCCATCCCCCCATCCCACACTCAGCGCTTATACTACTTTATCTTCATAATGTTTAGATGACAAATATATGATACAGTTATTTATCTGTAGTCTGTTTCTCATGAGAGCAATAAAAGAAGAGATCTTATCTGATTCCCTCCTGAATTTCCAATGCTTAGAACAGTTCCTGACACATAATAGGAACTCAAGAAATATTTGTTGAATAAATGAGTGAAGTTAACCAACAAATTTGACCAACAAATAGCCTAGGCTATCCCACCCCCTAGGTATTCTCTCCAAGTGAGATTTAATTGGCATGAATTTCAGAAGGAGAATGTTAGAGCCGGAAGAGCCCTTGAGATGGCTAACTTCTGCCCTTGTGGGACCCTGCAAGGGCCGGGGTGTGGGCGCCTGAGGCCTGGGGCTTTCCGCTGATGGTAAGGAAGTCACCTTGATGAGGGGAGACTCCCATCCCGGTGCTCCGTGGTATCTTCTCCAATATCACTGGGCTCGGGGCAAGAGGGAAATCCCAGGGATGGTAAGCACCATTCTGAGAAAATACATTTGGGAAACACTGGGTGAAACCAATCTCCTTACTTCCCAGGGCCTAGGTAAGCTTCTGTGCCTTGTGATTCTCCAAGGTGGGGTGACTATAGATTGCATTTCTCAAACTTTTTAAACCCTTTTTCTGGAGAACTGTTTTTGTGGGATTTGTGTTCTCTGGGACACAGCTTGGAAAACACTGGTTTCATGCTTTCTTCCTCCTGAAGCGCCATCTGAAGGTGTGTGGGAAGCTGCAGGAAAGCCGGATGCTTTGCTTACCTAAAGAAGCCAGAGATGGGAGTTTCCCTCAGCACAAAGCCAGGCTCACCAGCATCTTGCATCTCTCAGAGGAGCCCTGAAGCACGATGCTTTCTACACTCTGCCTCCTCTGCGACCCCCAGACCCTAACGGGCTCCCTTCAGCATCTCTGCGCTCAAGCCCTCCACACGTTTCACCAGGCTCATCTTTTCCCCTCCAGGTGTGTCATCTTCACCCGCCTGCCTTCCACCTACCTCCTGAGGCCCTGCTGGGAGAACTTCCTGGAAGTGCCCCTCTTCCCTGCCCTTTGGCAGCCCCCTTGCAGGGAGCCACTTAAATAGCTGGCGAGCATCAGAAAGGAGACAAGCAGTTTCCTGAACAGTATGTGCGTGATCCAACTTTGTAAAATAAGGACACACGTTGCAGGCATGTTCATGTCCATGTACACAGAGAAAGAGGAGGCTGGGAGGTGTCCTCCACCAGAGTGACAGTAGTTATCTCTGGGTAGCTTTTCTGTTTAGCTGTATCCTTAAATTTGATTTTCCCCACATGTGTTTAAAAAGAAAAAGAAAGTTCATGGAAGTGGCACAGAATCTGCAGCTGTCATTCCACTCCTCACTAACCGTGTGACCTCAGAGCACACAACCTCTCGGGTTCCTCATCTCAGAGATGCCCCACCTTGTTCCCTCTCTGAGGTTCTCCGGGAACCGTCTCTGTTCCGTCACTAGACTGCAAGCAGCTGGAGAGCAAGCGAATGTCCTCTGTATCACACCTCCTCGGCATCCTTCCGCAGGCCCGTGTGGTGCCTTGCACGCTGCAGTGTTGTTATTTTTTATTACTGCAGGTGCTAAATAAATCCTCAGTGACTGAGCGCAGAGCCAAACACATTTATCCTTGTCATCGCTCCAATTCTATATGGCTGGGACAGAGCCAAAGGCGCTGGAGACGCAATAAATCTGCTCTTTGGGCCCCACCCATTTCTCCACCAAGCGGATGTGGTTGCTAGGAGCCAAGGCTGGAGTGATGGGCTGAGGCCCTGTGAGTTGGGAGTCCTGGAGAAGGGCTGGCTTGCTTCACAAACTCCCCTCCCAGGAGGTGTGTGAGGGCTTTTGGCAGTGATTTCCCCAGAAGGTAGGAATGAGGCCCTGACCAGGTGCAAAGGCAGCGGATAAGAGCCATGCCTGCATTTAGTCCTGCCTCAGCCCTCTGGTCCCCACCACCTTGAGCCTGGGCAACTCACATCACTGCTCGGGCCTCACTTTCCATGCCCATTAAATGGGACAACAGCTCCTATATTTCGGATTATCATGAGAATAAAATGAGAGTCAACTCATAGCAAGAGCTTATAATGATCAAGCGGTACCTCTTAAGATGGTTTCAGGGTCCAAAGACAGTCCTAAGTGAGTAAGTAGCCTTTAGGTGGCTTAGAGTTCAGGGCTGGCTTCATGCCTGGACCCTTCCCCAGTGCTACCCAAGCTGCCGTGGATATAACTCACTTAAAGCAAGCTCCAGTTTTGAGAGGGGGAGGGCCCATCTTTCCCCTATGCTGTACAGCCTTGAGTGGATTTATGAAGCAAAAGCAGCCCACGGTGTATCTTTTGTGTGTGCCAGGCACCTGCTAGGTATTCCATATCCCCTTCCTATAGAGGACATCCGTCAGGGTGCAGAAGAATAAGGCTGTGTCCAAAGCCACACAGTATGATAAATGGTGGCACGGGGGCCAAATGCTACCAAGTTACTCCACCGGAAGAGAATCAGAACCTCCTACAAAGTCTGCTCACCCCTATTTTGTTTTGCAGACTCTGGAATTTTCCATTCCATTTGTGGAACCCCTTTTGTAGCAAAGACGTCTCAATGCATCTTGGGAAGGAATGTGCTAATGGTACTATATACAAACTCACTTCTTCCACATCTTAGCCACACTGAGTGCCACGCCTTTAAACAATTCTGAGACATTCTTCTCAGGATATTTGTGGCACAGGGCGGAAGCCATTATTGCCTCCTTGCAGCTGTGTTCCTCTAGGTTAGGGACTGTGATAGCGACCCAGAACTAGGTGTGACTGAAGGGGAAGTCTTCTACCAAATCCTGTGGGTGACCTGGGGCCTCTTGAGTGTTCCCTAAAAACTCATCTTCAAAATGGGAGGGGAGAAGACTAGATCCACCAGGTGCTGAAGACATGTTTCCGGGCACGAGGATGCTTTGTGACAGTCACTTGAGGAACACAGCTGGGGGGTGGGTGCTCAGCCATTTAGACACACTGGAGTTTCACATTTGACCTTTGGCTTCCACACGAGATTAAGGGACAGAAAACTTTTCAAAGTCATTTTCTATTTACATAACTAGTTCAAGGGTGATGGTGGAGGTGGGGAATCCAAAGTCTACCTAGACAACTTCTGCTTTTTTTGATTTATGCCAGTGGTTTATATGTTTAAGTTTCGGTTTTGTTATATGGTTTGTTTGTATGACAAATGAAGCTCATGGATTATATAAGTCATCTATACACATTTTTAAAAGATTAATACCCTAACTCTAACATAGAGTTTTTAACGTGAGAACTACTGATATGGGGCCATGTAACTCTTGAAGTGCTGTCCTGTGCACTTGCAGATGTTTAGCAGCGCCCCAGGCTTCTACCCACAGACCTGACAACCAAAAAGTTCTCCAGATATTGCCAAGTGTTCCCTGCGGGAAGCAAAATCATCCTCCATTGAGAACCACTCCTCTAACATAAAGGATAAATAAAAAGGTGATAATGTGTAATAAAGTAACATGTATTTCAAAATACAAATGCTCACTCATGGCTGTACTGGGAGCCGCAATGAAGCAGCCACCTGCCTGCACCTGCTGATAGTGAAGGGGTTTGGATTTAAGAGAAGTAAGAAGACCAAGAGCTCTTTCTATAAGAAGAACAGGAAAGTGTAAGGGTAGAAGTATGGATGGACATTGGAAGAAAAATGAGTGTTAGGCTAATAATAGAGAACACTTAACTGTCCATATGTGAAAGAATAAAATAACTATAATTAAAATAGAGATAGTATACTAAGTTCAGCTACAGACTCAATCATAAATGAGCTGGGACTTATTTATAAGTACAGCATCAGGGTAGTTCCCTACTTTATGACCGGGGGTGTCACCATAGTGATAGAATCTCTGGTATTTAACAAGAACCTGGGGCTGTATCCTGTAAGAGGATGGATTGAAAGAGGCCAAGTGGTAGCAAGACCTCTGGGGAAGGAATCAGAATGATGTTGAAAAAGAACAGACCAACTGAAAAACAATTTGAAAGTGAAATTCTTATAACCTAGATTTCTTATCATTGTGCCCATGTGTGTGTGCGTGTGTTTGTATGAATATAGATGGCAATATTATAACAATATTTTTTAAAATAACAATGAAATTCAATGAGATCCTTGTATTACATGAGTTTACAAATTTCTATCTGGTTCAAGATCTATTCAAAGGAATCTCAAATCTCTGTTACATATTTTCAGTTGGTTTCATTGCACAGTACTGCCCTACTGCATTGAAACTCTTTTCAGGAAAATTTGTAGTTAGAAATGCTTAATGCATAGAACCAGCAAGCTGCACAGCATGAGTAAGTTATACAGTCATTGCCAGACAAGATCTTTCTTCCATTTAAGTTTCTCTCTATGGAATGGTCTTCTAAATTACTGGACCTTCCCAGTAACTTTTAGAACTTATTTTCAGAATTATCATGTTCTAAGTATTGCTGAAGTACATTTGTAGTGAGTTTAATCTGGGAGAACATTCAAAAGTCACATGGGCTCTCCCAAACACTGCAGGACATCTAGCTTCCTCCTCATCCCCAGATGCCAATGGGCATGTCACCCCAAAACTACACCCACCAATTTCCAAAATGTCCCCTCTGGGACACCACAGCTCCTGTAGATCACCCCAGACTTATATGACCACATCCCAGATGTGGGTCACTGCCACCCAAGACCTCATTGACAGGCATCCACTTTATGGATACAGATTCAAATGTTCCTCCCATCAGCTGGTGTTTGGGGCACAACACAGGTATTTCTATGATCTCCACTGCTAGTATCTTTACTACCTGTAACACTTCTATGCAATTTGTATTAATCATAACTCAGTGACACCTTTGATGAATGGTATTAACAAGGTAAATGGGTAACATCTGTTGAGAGTTCACTCTGTGTCAGACCCTGGGTGTGTTAGCTTTGTTACTTCATTCAAACTTCACAGTAACCCTATGAAGCAGATACTATTATTAGACATATTTTACAGGGAGAGTTTCAGAAACTGGTCCAAAGTGACCTAATGAGTGACAAAATCAGAATTTGAATCCTGGCTCTTACTCTATTTGCTATACTATTTCCCCACAACTGTCTTCTCTGTATTCAATTTAAGCCAAAGAAGTAAATGGCAAACCCACACACCTACGGTCAATTAATCTTCAACAAAGGAGGCAAGAATATACAATGGAAAAAAGACAGTCTCTTCAACAAGCGGTGCTTGGAAAGCTGGACAGCCATATAAAAATCTATGAAGTTAGAATACACCCTCACACCAAACATAAAATAAACTCAAAATGGCTTAAACACTTAACCATAAGATGTGGCACCATAAAATTCCTAGAAGAGAGCATAGACAAAACATTCTCTGACATAAATCGTACCAATGTTTTCTTAGGTCAGTGTCCCAAAGCAATAGAAATAAAAGCAAAAATAAATAAACGAGACCTAATCAAACTTATAAGCTTTTGCACAGCAAAGGAAACCATAAACAAAATGAAAAGATAACATACAGACTGGGAGAAAATATTTGCAAATGATGCAACCGACAAGGGTTTAATTTCCAAAATATACAAACAGCTCATACAACTCAATAACAAAATAAACCAAACGATCCAATCAAAAAAATGGGCAGAAGACCTCAATAGACATTTCTCCAAAGAAGACATACCAGATGGCCAACATGCCCATGAAAAGATGCTCAACATTGCTAATTATCAGAGAAATGCAAATCAAAACTACAATGAGGTATCACCTCACACCCATCAGAATGGCCATCATTAAAAAGTCCTCAAACAATACACAACATTGTAAAAACAACTATAACCACCCCCCACCCCGCAAAAAAATCTATAAACAGTAAAAGCTGGAGAGGGGGTGGAGAAAAGGGAACCCTCCTACACTGTTGGTGGGAATGTAAATTGGTGCAGCCACTGTGGAAAACAGTATGAAGTTTCCTTAAAAAACTAAAAATAGAATTATCATATGACCCAGAAATCCAACTCCTGGGCACATATCTGGAAAAGACAAAAACTCTAATTCAAAAAGAAACGCCCCAATATTCATAACAGCAATATTTACAACAGCCAAGACATGGAAGCAACCTAAATCAACAGATGAATGGGTAAATGCGTACCACACACACACACACACACACACACACACACACACACACACACACACACAATGGAATATTACTCAGCCATAAAAAAGAGAAATAATGCCATTTGCAGCAACATGGATGGACCTAGAGATTATCATTCTAAATAGAGTAAGTCAGTCGGAGAAAGACAAATATCATATGATATCCCTTATATATGGAATCTAAAATATGATACAAATGAACTTAGTTACAAAACAGAAACAGACACAGAAATAGAAAACAAACTTATGGTTACCAAAGGGGAAAGGGAGAGGTGGAGTGACAAATTAGGAGTTTGAGATTAGAAGATACAAGCTACTATATACAAAATAAACAATAAGGTCCTAATGGAAAAGAATCTGAAAAAGAATATATCTTAATCACTTTGCTGTATGCCAGAAACTAACACAACATTATAACTCAACTATACTCAACTATACTTCAATGTTTAAAAAAGGAAAAGAAAGAAAAAAGGGACTTCCCTGGTGGTGCAGGGGTTAAGAATCCCCCTGCCAATGCAGGGGACACAGATTCCATCCCTGGTGGGTCCAGGAAGATCCCACATGCCATGGAGCAACTAAGCCCGTTCGCCACAACTACTGAGCCTGCGCTCTAGAGCCCACGAGTCACAACTACTGAGCCCACGAGCCACAACTACTGAAGCCGGCACGCCTAAATCCTGTGCTCTGCAACAAGAAAAGCCACCACAATGAGAAGCCTGCGCACCACAACGAAGAGTAGCCCCCACTCGCTGCAACTAGAGAAAGCCTGCATGCAGCAACGAAGACCCAACGCAGCCAAAAATAAATAAATAAATAAATAATTTAAAAAGTAGCTAGCCACAAAGCATACTTTTATAAAAATTTGTATGTGTTTAGACGCAAAGTTTATTGAGACTCAGTATACATGTGGCACAGCCCCCTACACCACCTGTTCAGTAGTCCTGTGCACTTGGAAGACCTGGAGTCGAGGAAGGGCTGATGGAATGTTGCCCTTGAAGCCCTGAAAAGTACCTGGTTATGAAAGAAATATCGAGCTAAATTCACCATACCCAGAATGGCAGATAGGATTCATCTCAAGTGTCAGCTGATTGGTTGTGGCTGCTAAGGTTGAGAAGGACTTTTAAGGCAAGTTGCAGGTGTCATCATCAATTAGTAATGTCTGCCCTGGCTCGGGAAAGGGCATGCAGTAGCCCCCATGTTAGGAAGTTATTGTCCCTGTTTCCCTAGGCAGGAAACTGTACACTTTAGAAAGTTTTCAAAAATAGGAATAAAAATGAAAAGGAATCTTTGGTGCAGTTCTAAATTAACCAGAAGACTCCAATCCAGTTCCTTAGACTATCCTTCTCACGTAGCCATAGAAATATCAAGGTAAGAAGGACCTTCACAATTAATTAGACTTATTCACTTTAGAAATGTTTTCAAAAATAGGAATAGAAACGAGGAGGAATTTTCGGTGGCGAATTCTAAGTTCTCCAGGAAACTCAGTTCCTCAGAATATTCCATTCAAGTATTCATAGACTTTGTTACTTCATAGACTTTGTTACTGGAGGCTAGGAAGGACATTTGAGATTAGTCCTGCGGTTCTCAAATTTGGCTTACGGTGTAATCACGTGGGGAACTTTTGAAAAATTCTGATGTCTGGGTTCTGATTTCATTGGTTTGGGGATGGGCCCAGGAACTGGCATTTTCTTAAAATTCCCCTACTGGTTCTCATGCCCAGCCTGGATTGAGAACAACAGATTTGGTCAAAAACCCTCATTCTACAGATAAGGAAATGGAGGCTGAGAGCAGAGGGATGGTTTTCCCAGGGACCCCAGGGACACAGCTGGTGGTGCGGCACAGAGCAGATTCTGGTCTGGGTGTGGGGTGAAACCCCTGGGTCCTTGAGGTTGCAGAGCTGGAGTCCTAGAGCCCAAGTCAAGTCTCATAACCTGAGTCCCACTGGCCACTTTCCTTATAGCTGACTCTCCAGCTGAGTTTGACCACGCACCTCTAGACCGCCGTTTTTTTTTTTGCTCCCTCAACCCCTGCTCCTGGCACTTCCGAAGAGAACTCCAGACATTTTCCCCTAGGCCTCTAGTGCATATCTGGTGTTTCCTGCCTCTTGCCATATGTGTCGCATTGTATGTCTTGCCTTGATGCCTTGATGTCCCTGGATAGCAAGTGAAACAATAGTGAGATCAACAAACCACCGCCCTACAGTAACCTTAAAAAGGCTACTTTTAAAAAGTTTAAAAGGAGCGAGGGAAGGAGAAGTGCGCTAATGTTTGTGCAATGCCTCCCGTGGGCCAAGCACCTTATATATTTATCCTCTTGACAACGCTGGAGGGGAAATATTATTACTCCGTTCTACAGATGGGGAAAGGTGGATCTGAGAGGTTAGGTGACTTGCCCAAGGTCACACAGCTAGATAATGGCAGTCAGGATTTAAGCCACTTCTCATCATTGCCCTCTGCAACCTCCTCCACTAATGTGGTGGTATGTCCCAGTCCCTTAGAAGACAAGGTATATCACCCTACAGATTGCTTATTACTTACAAGGCAAAGATGGTAACTATGCAGGAGAGAAGCCTGACCACTCATGGACCAGGTGAACTAAAGGAACCGTAGGTGGACATCACCCAACATCACTTCTGTTGTCTTTTGGCCAAGGCTACGTAACCTGAACCTAGTCACGAGGAAACATCTGAGGAACCCAAATGGAGGAACAGTCGATAAAATCACTGGCCTCTATTCTTCAGACATTTCAATGTCAATGTCAAAGCTGAGGAACTGTTCCAGAGTAAAGAAACAAAAGAGACAGGACATCTAAATGCCATAGGCGGTACGGGATTTGATTCTTCACGGGGAAAATGCTTTGCAAGCCTGTTGGGCCAATTGACAAACTTGAATATGGAGAGTAGAAAACATTATTATAACAGTATTAGATTTCTTGAATTTGCTCACTGTACAATGGCTCTGTAAGAGAATATCCTGTTCTTAGGAAATACACACTGAGGTACCTTAATACCTTTAATACGAGATAAAGGGGCACGACATCTCTCAAATGTTTCGGGAAAAATAAACCTTGCCGCAGTATTCCTTAGAGTAGCCAGCAGAGCTAAGCCCATAGTAGACAGTGAATTTTGAATCTTCGTTTTTATTCGATTAAATAATTCTCCAGTTTCCTGACCACAAGGAAAACACTTTGCAGCGTGGCTTTCTTGGTTTCTAACGTTTCTGCTTGATTTTAGAGGAGGCACAAATACAATTCTGATGCTTCACCAACCTCCTCCCCACTCTACTCCCAGCTCCTCTAAGGAAGGGGGGAAAACACTGTGAACTTGTCTTACTTTATGATCATTTATAAATTCTTCCACATTTCCTGGAAATTTACTTGGGATTTTATTACTCTTACCATATTCTTGGGGTGAAAAAAATAAACTCAGCAGGACATAACTGAGTACATTCTGTGTTCTTCTGACCTTCCGCTCCTATGAAAATCGTTAAGTCAGATGCTCACTCTACCAGACGGAGGGGGGACTGAGTGGGGCCTCTCGCTTGAAAACGAAACTCATCTTTAGTTTGACAAATATTGAGCCAGCCTCTACTCTGTGTGGTATACAGAGTTGTTATCTCAGACATTTAAAGGAATGAACACATTCTATTTTACTGAACTAAATGTGTCCAAAATACCTCCTGTGTCCTTCGTTGCAAAGCACCAGTTTCATTAAGACAGAATTGCGGGACTTGCCCGGTGGCACAGTGGTTGAGAATCCGCCTGCCAACGCAGGGGACACAGGTTCGTACCCTGGTCCGGGAATATCCCACATGCTGCGGAGCAACTAAGCCCGTGTGCCACAACTACTGAGCCTGCGTGCCACACCTACTGAAGCCCGTGTGCCTAGAGCCCTTGCTCTGCAACGAGAAGCCACCGCAATGAGAAGCCCGCGCACTGCAACTAACAGTAGCCCCTGCTCGCCGCAACTAGAGAAAGCCCGCGCACAGCAACAAAGACCCAACGCAGCCAAAATTTTAAAAATAAATAAAATTAAACTTTTTTTTTTTTTTTTTTAAAAAGACAGAATTGCATCCTGGCCATTTGGGACAGGAAGTACGTATACTAGTCAGGGTCTTAGCTGCGATCAGCGTAACCTGCCCTGGACGGTTTTAGCAGAAAAGAAAATAAATTACTAAGGGATACGTGGGAGCTCACTCAGTTACTAAGGAGAGCCACCACCTCCCCTTGTGGACACAGCCTCTGCTGCCCACACCTCTGACACTGGGCACTGGAGGGCAGGGGCCCTGCGCGGCTGCACTCAGGAGCCCCAGGCCTATGCTTCTTCCCACCCCCTGGGCAGGAAACCATTCCTCCTGGGGTCTGCTTCCCAAGTGGAAGCGCCTGATGGGCACACCGAGCAGTGACTTCTGTCTCAAGGAGGCAGCACTTAATGATGTAGAAAAGCCTCTAAATATGGGAAGAGAGTTCCACAGAAGCTTGGTGGTCACAGTCATCATGACCACATCCACGAATACAGCACCAACGTGGCAACCAGGGAAAACGCCCAGCTTCTAGGTTGTTTTCGTGCTCACCAGGCTCCTGTACTTGCTTTTGCTGTCACCATCTTCCCTCAGTTGTTCTGGCATTTCAAGGCTTATTCTGAATACAAAAAATGAAATCTGGAAAATCCTCAAATCTTAGTTCTAAAGTGAACCTTCTGAGGAGGAGACTGGAAGTAATAACTATTTCAACACCTGGAAACCTGCTGTTTCCAGATGAGAAGAAAGGGGCCCAGGGATGTGGCCACCGCTACTGTATCTATGCTGCTGGCCAGGACCGTGATTTTCCAGAACGTGCCTTGCATAGTGTTAATAGATGGGTGGCCAGAGCGAGGAAGGAGGCAATGATTATGAGAGGGACTTCGCACCGGCCAAATAAAAGTCCACTCCATTTCCTTCCCGTAGGGCTTCCCTGAGATTCTACTATGCTGCAAGGGAGGTTCATGCAGCGATGCCCTAACTCACTGGACCACAGAGAACACTTGGCTGTAAGGTGTCTTGCTTGGGTTTCACCAAACACTCTTAGGGAAATTACCCCAGGCTGCCTCTCACCCAGGTTAGAGCCCCAGAGAACAGTTAACTTCTGCAAATTCAAAACTCAGAGACTTTCATGCAAATACAGTGATTTTAAATGTCACTGGCTTCAGACCAACTTTGAGGGCTACTTTGAAAAGGGAAGGAGGGATGATACCTGCAGACATTTAGCCCCTTTCAAGTTCTGTTGAATGACTTGGGAAGTTACTTTACCTCCCCACCCCGCCGTTTGATTTAGGAAATGCAGCTTGAGAGCTTTCAACCATGGGACCCCTAAACTTACATGCAAGCTTTAAGATTCAATGAGTGTAACTAAAACAGGCTAAATAATACAGGCTAAATAACACAGGCTAATAATGTTATCCAGTGAGGGAAAAAAGGTGCTTCCTACAAAGTCGGTTCAATACACAGGAACTTTCAAATGTGCTTATCTTGCACAAACTGAAACGAACATCGTCAGGAGTTGATTTTGGTTTTTTTGTTTTGTTTTGTTTTGTTCTTTTGGCTCACTGTCAAGTTCAACTTGAAAGATCACCTTCAAATTAATTTAACACATATACGTGTACAAAACTTGCAAAAACTTTGGCTCCCACGTGAGCTGGCCCTCAAGCCCTTCACCAGAACAGCTGCACTAGGCTGACCACTTCCAATTGCAACATACCGTTTGGCTTAGTAATCCCTGGTGTACCTCATACTGAGATAATTTAGCAGCCTATTAAAATGTCCACCACTCCTACTTTTTAAAGGTGTTTGTTTGGTTCTATCCAAAGGGCCATTAAGATATTGGGAAAAAAACCCATCTCTGAGGTGTGGCCCACAGCATCAATCCCTAGGAATCTCTCCTTTGACTATAAAAGCACTGAATTGTGAAGGTCACCAGGCAACAGTCCAGTTACTCTAAAATAGTTGCTGCTGGAGACTCCTTCATTTGGAATGGGTTTTGATGAACACCCAAGAGATCATTTCATACTTTTTATCCGTATATTCACTTCTTTTAAACCATAGTTTTTTTTTTAAAAAAAGTGATCAATTATTTTCAACCAAATCTCATAAAATGTATTTCATCCTCTCATGGAAAACTGGAGGCAGACTGGCAACATAAATGGCTTTATGGGATAACCTGCTACATATATTTTTAAACAATTTATGTATAGGACTTGATGTGTCTAAATATCCAGAAACATAAGAGGAATCTGTTTCCAGGACCTCTTTAAACCAAGCCAGGCCCTCCAACACTGGGTTGTTTTTTTCTTGGTATTTCCATTCCATGTGAAAACATTTAAACCAGGTCCTAACCCTCAGCTGTCCCACGAGTACATGAATTACAGATCCTTGCACATCTGAAGTACTTTCTTGCTGCTTTTTTTGGTTTTCCTTTGTTTTGTTTATGCTACACAACTTCCCTCCTTCCTTCCTACCCTTGGCTCCCCAGGGCTTTTAGAGAGATGGGCTAACCACGCATCATGTCCTCCTGCAGCAGCGATGGAGACCCAGAGCCAGGACCCTCCCTCTGCTCCTGGCCAAAGGGGATAAACGCAATAATGGCCATCTTAAACAGCACTGCTGTTCACGGCGCAGAGATCTGGGAAACACCCTTGAATTCAGATAGTGAGCAAATTTAGCTGCTGCTTAAGTGACACACAGCTGCTCTGCATGGGAGCAGAGTCACTGTCTCCCAGAAGGCAATGGCCCTCCACAGTTTAGCCTCTGCAGATGGCCTCCCATTAGGTTGTCCCCCATGCATGACAGTCACTTCTGAGAGCGTTGCCCATGCACTCGCCACCCTCAGAGCATTCCATACAGGGCAAGTCCTTAGAAGATTTAAGTGATTCAAATGTTTCCCTTCCCCAAGTGTTCTTTTCAAGGGCCATTTGGATTCCAGGGGCCACTGCTAACCTTAATAACTGACATTCTTCCCATTTCTTGCCTTCCTGTGGTGAGTGGCGATTTTGAAATCTCCACTGATGAATTTGTCAAGTTCTGATCTAAATTCAGGGCCAGGATGAACACTTGGTAGGCAAAAACTAAGCCTCCCCCGAAAAAAAGTTTGAGCTTGATAAATCCTCAAAGTGTGACAAGCCCCTCTGGATTTAAATGCCTTTGCCCAGCAGACCACTGACTTGTTCACTCCCAGTCTCCACTTAATGTTTTTCATGGGAATGATTTGCTATAAACAGAAGAGCAAGCTCTTATGGGGCACTTCATATCAAAGCGCTTTTTTAATGGCATTTGGGATGTCAACCACTCTGGGCTGGGGCACATTACTCATGGGCTTGGGTTAAATTAAGGCACACAAGAGACAAGTGCTTTTCCCAAGGCCTCTGAGTGGAGGATGGAGTCCAGGCGGGGTCCTAAGCTGGTCGAGGCTTAGAGAGACAGAGAGACTCGGATGACCATCACGCAGAACCATGGCAGGGTGCTGAAGCAAAGGTTGTGCAGCCAGAGAGATGCTTGAGTTCAACTCTGCCTCTGAATTTCCTAGCTCTGCGTCCTTGTTCCAGCTACTTGACTTTTTTTTTTTTTTCCTGGTCACACCGTGTGGCATTTGGGATCTTAGCTCCCCGACCAGGGATTGAACCCGCACCCCCTGCATTGGAAGTGCGGAAGTCTTAACCACTGGACCGCCAGGGAAGTCCCCGGGTTACTTTACCTTTGCAATCTATTTTCCCATCTACAAAGTGAAGGTAATAAATCCGATTTGAAATACAAGAGAATGCTGGTAAAGTGCCCTGAGGGACAGCGCCTGGTTCTTAGTGTGTGCTCAATAAATGGTGACCATTACAGCTTTCTGTCGTGTTGGCATCCTTGTCGCTAATGCTTCCTATGTGACTCCGTTAATGAATGTAGAGCCTGAAGACCTCTGTTGGCTCAGCTCACAGAAAGTCAAGGAGCTTTAAAAGTTCAAAAAACACTTGTTTAAGATGCATTCTTGTTCTCTGAAAGGCAGTAAACCAGGAAAATGTGCTCCATTTCCAAAAGGGATTTCAAACAAAGGCCCTTTGAAACAGATGAGACTGGCAACACTTTCCTTTGTAAGTAAAATTAAGGTACAGTAATAACGGAAGCCGGTTTTCCCTAGTCTTACGGTAGGGGGAGGTGAGAGAGAGGGAGGAGGAGGGAGGGGAGGGGAGGGGGAGGAACGATTAACCGGGAATCCAAGAGTCCCTGGTGGTAAATTCTAGGCGGGAGAGCCTTTGTCTTCATTCTGTTAGAAAACTCCCAATTAAATGAAAGCTTTGGAAAAACACACCCAGATTTTTATCATTGAGGCTGTAGCTTAATTCTGAACAAAACCCCCCGGGTTTCTGGTTCATGTTTTTCTAAGTGTAAATGAGCCCTTCTGAGAGTGCCACCACCTCAATTTCGGGAAGTGTGGCCAGGTATCTGCGCCATAATTAGCTCTCCAAGAGATTCTCAGGCACCCCAAGGTTTGAGAACCACCAGCCTGAACGTCCTAGGAGAGGAAGAGGTGGGAGAGGGAACACCTCGGAGACTCGGAATTCCCTCTTGGTCTGAATGGAAACAGTTTACACTGACATTGTCACAAATCCAAGAGATCTGGGGTAAATGGTTTCCTCATTTCTCCTCCATAAATCAGCGTGGATGTTCTTGGCTAGCTCTCTCCTTGCGGGGTGGGCAGCTGTGAGTCAGCGAGGGGCTTACCTCCTCATCTCCTAAACTCGTCCTGCCTTTTGCAGATGCAATTCTTTCCCTGTCTGCCTCACAGATAATTATTTTAGCAGACAAGCTCCACGCCTGAAGAAAACAGGATATATTCTTGAAAGTAATTATTGTACTGAAATTTAGTGGGAAAAGGCCGACCTTCGGTGTCAGGTTTTTGAATCAAATCAGCTAGTGAAGCGGGCTTCTATTTAGTTGAGTTTGCCAGTTAGCAAAGCTTGAGTTATAAGAGTTTAAGATGTCATTTCAGAGAATGTGGGAACAGCAAACTTTTTTTTTTTGTGATCCAGGCCATATTCAAAAGTTTTCGTCTCAGTGATTTGACTGCAGAGATGGGGGTGGGAGTGCCATAAATCTAACCTTCTTTAGACTCTTAAAACACAGGCATTTCATTACATACATCTTTCCCCTCACATATTTGTTCGAAAGAGCCACACATGCAACAAAACAAAGAAAACTTTCATTTAGAATGCTCAACGAAGCCTTTTCAATTTTTTAAAAAAACACCTAGGAGAAGATTTCCCTTGGCTCACACCACAAATCTTAGCTTCCTTTGAATGGTATGAAGAGAAAAAATGTTTAAGGCATAAGAGTGCTACATATATAAAATGGAAGAGAAAGATAACTCAGCCATCTCTTTTCTGAGATTAGTAAAATTATCCAAAACTTAAAAAAAGAAAAGACAACCATGAACTTGTCACACCATTTTAAAAGAACAGTAGCTTTAAGTCAGAAGATAGTTTTCCTAGCACAGCCTTCACCTGTGTGTTTGAGAAAAGGCAAATCGGAAATACTGATACCCCCCAAATCCACATTACGAACTGCATTCTGCTTTAGGGGACCTTGTGATTTTTCAGTCAGTTTTCATGTCATAAGAAATGTATTGATAGCAGTCATTAAAGTGACTATTGGACATCATAAACAAACATTTCCACTTTTGGACAAATGCGTCAACACGGAGAACAAAGAAGGCTCTAAATATCTGATACACAGTTTTAGCTAACTGTACTCAGAGGTGGTGCTTAAAATGCTGGAGCATATTTGCTGTGTGCTCTAGGGTGAAATGGAAAATTTAAGAGAAGCTATCATGGTAAAAACAGTAGGAATGAGATATGCAGGCAAACAAATAGCAAGAAAATGCATACAGTATCGACCACACACTTTCCTTCTACAGAAAATGCTAAAACTTACTTATATGAGCTATATAAGAATTAGGTTCAGAAGATAAAAGTCACTTCCTACTCACCCAGAGGATCCACCAACCTCCTTCTTAGAGAGAGTTTCTGCACTGAAAACTAACCACCTCCTCACCTGCAGCTGGTTACTTAATTTTAATATGTAGTAGCTGCAGTGCCCCGCCCCCTCCGTTCAAATCTCTGGCTACAATTATTTCTGCCTAAAAGAGCAAATGCAAGAGTAAGCTTTTGTTTCTCTCTAGCAGCTATCAACTAAAATAATAAAATTCCACCAACTTCCAAATTTTATAACGAACTGAGCTTAAAAAAAAATCAAAACTTGAATCAACCATATATAAGTGGTCTCCGCACTGCATCCAAGTTCGCTTGTATGTTAGTTGCATGGAACTTGAAACAGATATTTCCTCTCCAGAAGTAAAGCTATATCTGGTAGGTGGGCTCCTTGGCCAGACTACAAATCACTTCAGTCAAGTGGCTGAATCGTAGTACTAGCTGTACTACCTTGAGTTCAGGGAGCTGGGAACCATGCAAGTCAGAAGGGAAGAGAAAACATCTCTAAAAACCACTCTGAAATAAGCAGTTTGCTCTGGTTACTTCACCACTTCCAGCCCCCAACTCGCATCTACAGGGGCCCCTAAAAAGTGAGCTTGCCCTTCTGACTTTTTTACTCCTCAGGATCCTGCCTGTTTTCACCAATGGACTCAGGTGAAACTTAGACCTTCCCTCCACTTAAATCACAAAGAGCTGCTAATCTTCATTAGGTGTCAGCCTGAGTCACTGGACTTCCTTTTAACTCACACCAACCTGTAAATGACTGATGGTGCTTTAACCGTCCCAGAAGAATTTGCATTTTGAGCAAAGGATAGTATCACCACCTGAACTGAGGATTTGTTTGGGGCGGTGGGGTGGAGGTCAGCGTCGATTTCCAGGGCTTGTTCACTTCTGAACCTATCTGCTGAAAGCTCCAGAAATTTTCAGAAGAGCGAGACAAGGGCATGCAGGTGTGGGCCCTGGGGAGCGGGTCCTGTTCATCCTGTTAATATCCTACAGCAGGGGAGTGAGGGCTTTGGCGGGGATCAGAACCATCAGTGCAGTTGGAAAACAGGCAAATCCTCAGGCCCAAGCCAAATTTGGAGGTCCAGAGTGGGGCCCAGGAACTTGCGCTTTTAAACACTCCATGTGATTCTGACTTCAAAGACATTGAGAGGCAATAATCTTGAGTATTTAAAAAATTATATAATTATACTCTAGCTACATAAATTTTCTGTAGGATACTTAACATTAAATTCTACCTAAACTGCTAAGTAAAAGCAAAACAAGCAAAATGGCTTCCCTAACTGATCAAGATCCTTTGAATTGTACCTAGTCAATAGTTTTAGGTTCCAAACCTACATTCCTTCTCAATAGTTCTTAAATTGAATGCCAAACACTTTCACATGTAGATAGATCTAAGAAAACATATACAAACACATACACACATTTGGAGGTTCACTGAAGATTTCAAATTAAGGGGTCAAATGTATATTATCAACTTACTATTTTCAACATTTGAACCTCAGTTAAGGCCCAAATTTCTCTTTTTATTTTTTGCAGTACGTGGGCCTCTCACTGTTGTGGCCTCTCCTGTTGCGGAGCACAGGCTCTGGACGCGCAGGCTCAGCGGTCACGGCTCATGGGCCTAGCCACTCCGCGGCATGTAGGATCTTCCCGGACCAGGGCACGAACCTGTGTCCCCTGTATCGGCAGGCGGACTCTCAACCACTGCGCCACCAGGGAAGCCCTAATTTTTACTTTATACTGGAGTATAGTTGACTAACAATGTTGTGTTAAGTTTCAGGTGTACAGCAAAGTGATTCAGTTATACATATATACGTATCTATTCTTTTTCAAATTCTTTTCCCATTTAGGTTATTACTGAATATTGAGCAGCCTTCCCTGTGCTATACGGTAGGTCCTTGTTGGTTATCTATTTTAAGTAGAGCAGTGTGTACGTGTCAACCCCAAACTTGCAATCTATCCCTCCCCCCACCCTTCCCCCGACTCCCCGCCCCCATAACCATGTTGCTAAGTCTGTGTGTCTCTTTCTGTTTTGTAAATAAGTTCATTTGTACCATTTTTTTAGATTCCACATATAAGCGATATCACATGATATCCATGCTGCTGCAAACTAAGGCCCAACTTTCTTACTTTTCAAACACTAAGTTGGCATGAAATATGAAAATATAAAAAGTTAATAGAAATAATTATCACTGAGGAAATCCTTAGATTTGATTTCCTAAAGTAAGACAAGCCTTGAAATTTTCTTGTGCATATGATAGGCCTAAATTAAAATTCCAACAAGCCCTGCACGTCAAGGTACTCATTTAACAAAAAGATCAAATTAATATTATGGCAGGTCTTAACCTCAGAATTTCCTGAAATGATTGCTTAAAATGTCAACCTTTATTTGCTATTAATACCTTTACATTTGGATATTTATAATTACTCTTTTTTATGTGTAGAATTCTTACTCTTGAGAGTTGGGGCCCTTTTTCAAACCTCTGTTCAAGGAAGTACAAAGCAGCTGACTAGTTTTCTTACTAATCTTTAAAAAAACAAAAAAAGCATTCAACAGGTAAGAGCTCAACTTGACGTTAATAGCAAAGAGCAGTGTTCTGGGGAGTCTCCCTTGAGCTTGAACACCGTACCTTATCCTTGTGATTGGTTTCTGCATTTCCCAAACCCAAACCTCTCAACTGGTCCATGCAAGCCTAGTTAAAATATTCTGAAATTCTTCTATTTCAAGGGAAATTATCTGCAGAGTCCTTGCCAGTCTTTCCTTTTTCCTCTAGTGGGTGGGAGGAACTGAGGGTAGATATGAGAAAGACAGGACAGGAACTCTGTTCTGCCAAAGGGAAGAGAAAGATGATCAGGATTCCCCCTACCCAGTTAGGTATTTTACATCTGCATGTAACAAACTGAGATACTTACAGTAGGTACAAGACTTATTTTTATGTCACTGCCATAGTGCAGATGATTTAAACAAAAGTATTAATAGCTTCTTTCTCCCTAACTTTGTATGTTATTTAACCAATGCAGAGCAAGATGCTTTAGGATGCTTTTTAAATGTTAAGCTTAATGTGAAAAGTCACTGGAACTTACATACAGTAAGGCAGGTTCCGCAGCTGTGGGTTCAATCAACTGCAGACTGAAAATATTCAGCAAGGGACTTCCCTGGTGGTCCAGTGGTTAAGAATCCACCTTCCAATGCATGGGACACAGGTTCGATCCCTGGTCAGGGAACTAAGATCCCACATGCCACGGGGCAAGTAAGCCTGTGTGCCACAACTACTGAGCACGTGGGTCACAACTAGAGAGAGGCCCGTGTGGCACAACGAGGAGTACCATGTCACACCTAAGACCCAACGCAGCCAAACATAAAATAAATGGTAAAAAACAAAAACAAAAACTCAGGAAAATAAATTCTAGAAAACTCCAAAAAGCAAAACTTGAATTTGCTGCATGCCCCAGCAACTATTTACATAGCCTTCACATTGTGTTATTATAAGTAGTCTAGGAATGATTTACAGTATACAGGAGGATGTGTGTAGATTATAGGTAAATACCATGCCATTTTATATAAAGGACTTGAGCATCCTTGGATTTTGTTATCCTGTGGGGGACACGTGGGTAGTGTCCTGGAACCAATTCCCTGCTAATACTAACTACTAAGAGCTGTCTTATTTACATTCCAACTTTATTTTTACTCTGTAGCTAAAGTAACTGCAATATGGCAGGGTTAAAGTCAGTAATTTGGCCTTTCCAAAGCACTCAACACTTGCAAATATACTTTTCCAGGTCCTTCCCCCACCTCCTCCACTTACCTCTGATGTAGCATTTTCAAGCTTCTAAATAGTTCAAGAAATTTGAGCTGTAGGAAAAAAGTGATCCTACAAATACCCCCAGGTACTGTGGGTAGTTGGCCAATTAGTCCAAGGTTAGACAGCATGTTAAATATTGAGCTAAAATCAATCCTTGAGTTTCTGGTTCACTTTCGTTGGATACCCTCTTCGATGGTTCTAAAATTAGTAGTTAATAACCACACTCAGTTGTACAGTGGTCAAGGTTTGTGGGTGAAAAAAAAATGAAGACCACTGAGAAATTCATTCCATCGACA
Source organism: Lipotes vexillifer (assembly GCF_000442215.2). Taxonomy (NCBI): domain Eukaryota; kingdom Metazoa; phylum Chordata; class Mammalia; order Artiodactyla; family Lipotidae; genus Lipotes; species Lipotes vexillifer. Next base: position 3,631,883 of record NW_006791012.1, read on the forward strand.
ATGACACCTAATACAGTGCCCCTCTGTAACGTGGACATAGCAATCACACCATTCTTCTGGTGACCAGGAAGAGACTGGATAAAAGACACCAGAGGAGAACCTCAGGAAGTCCTGAGTGACTCTGGCCGTGAAGGGGAGGTTCAAGCACACAAGTTCATGGAGCAAGAAAAACAAAAATACTCACATCTACTCGCCAGACCCCATCCTCAAAGGCTAGTATAAAAGTAAGAAAGGGCTGGGTCAGCTTAATAAATTTTCATGTGTCTTTAGTTGCTTTGTTAAAAATAATATGCCTAAAAGTCTGCAGATGAGGTAAAATGTTGTTGAAAAGAGGCATGTTCCATATAGATCTCTCGAGCATTCCTAACACTGCCAAAGCCTCCTTAAATCTTCCGGGAGACAAAACAGTCTCCTAGAGGGAAAAAAGTCTCTAACAGAGCTGTAGCTGTGATTTGCTTTTATTCCTAGGGTTTTTTTCCCCCCTTAGGTATTTAAAATCATATCAGAAATAAAGATCATACCAAAAATAATTTTTTGTAATATAGTAGAATGTCACTGAACTGAACTTTGCCTAACAACTAGCATAAAGTTGTCGATCCGTCTTGCATTAGCAAAAACAAAAATATGAATAAAAATAAGAAAATGAAACCAAAGAGAAATACTATTAAGAGGAAAAACAGACAAAATTCAAATTTACTTTGAAAAATCTGATTTTATTTTCTGAATCAAAAAGAAGTGTATTCATGTTAAATTTAGAATGTTTAACTTTCCATTGATCTCTCAAAATACTTTCCAAATATTGTTGACAGTGCTCAGAACTGTGTAAAAGTTAACATCCAATACCACATTTTTTTTTCCAATACCACATTTTAAAGAAAAAAGTTTAAATGCAGGATCTATTTCTAAGAAACCCTTCTCAAAGGTCAAGGCATTGGCAATTCTAATTTTAAAAGAAAAGAATTTTAATTTTTGGAAATTTAAGTGACAAAGGTTTTCAAGAGCTATATATCAAATCTCTTTTAAAACAGAAACAAATTTAATTTCTGAGGGACTCATACCTGACAACTCCAATTAAACATGATACTTCCCCACCCCACCCCCAAATTACTAAATGCGTTATTTCACCTTGGAATAGGAAAATTATAAAATGTAATTTAAAAACTATACTCTTTCTATATATTAATACATCATTTTAACTGTCATGTTTGCTAGCAGAATTATAAAATTAAAACCAAATTCTACATTCAAGGGACAAATGACAAATGCTCTCATTGCTTTATTTAAGAGTCTATCCCATTCTTTGTTGTCCTCTACCCCCATATTTTAAAATCATGACCAAAGGTCAGAAGTCAATCCATTTACCTGAAATGAATAACTAGTAGATACTGGTCCTACATCTGTGTCCTTTAACAACTCAGTATTCAAAAGGCTGGGGTGGGGGGGATTTAGAAGAACATGACTTAGGAACACTTTAGAATTCCAAAGTGACTCTGATACCCACGTCCCTAAAATCTAACAAACGTTATACATAGGCTATTCACGTGTACTGAAGCATGTCCAGCATGCAGGCGAACTTCTTTTACTTGTTCAAATTGAGGTAAAACAGACAAAAAATACACAATATTAACAGAAGCTGCATAATTAAAACTAACCTTCTTTTGCTGCTTATTTCATATAAACTGATTTTTAAGTTTCTTCACAAAAAAAGAGATGCTATAGCCAATGATTTCTCCAATTTCAGTCACCCAAAAAAGTACGCTGCTTCTTTCAAAGTCGTTATTAGTAAAGAATGTTCTGAAATGAAGAAAAACATTTTTCTCCAGAATGTGCATTTTGTACTTAGAGTGATACAATTTCTTATTACTTTATTTTTCAAATTTAGAAGGAACTCAAGTCTGGGTACTATCTGATATGTTTTCAGATACCAAGCAGTACCAACAGGATTCATAAATATGGTTTTCTGACAGGTAAATCGGCTAACATTTACAAAATACCAACAATTCTTCTTTCAAGCTTAAGATGGCTGAGATTTAGTAGTTATGATTAGTTTTTCAGTACAAATATGCATTTAAATCTTGATTTTTTTTGGCCAACATTTTAAATAGTCAAATTTTACTCCACTTCCAGGTTTTAAGTGAAAACATAGCAACAAAAAAAAACTAGTGAAAATTACCCAACTGGCACAAGTCCCATATTTCAATGTTATTTTTAACCCAATAATTATAACCTACTGCCAGTAATTATTTATATGTATCTACTTGTTTTTATTAAATAAGCACTGGTCAGTTATATAAAAGAATTTTGCAAGAATGGTACTTGGCACTGGGTTACCTTAATGCTTCTGGTATTAATAGAAGCACTTAGAAAAATACCAGCTCTTAAGCACTTTTTGTCTGTAATTTGAATTTCCAAAAGCTTTTTTTCAATGTTACTTTTCCATTGGTAGATTCTAGGGAGTCTAGTCCCAGCTGATCTGGTTGATTTTAAAAAACAAATAAAAAATCCCTAAGTCACATAATAATGGGACACTACACTTGCTTTTTACAGCATATGAAAACAGTTCCAGGCAGACCAAAAGTAGAAGAAAACCTGCCAAATCAAAGTATTGTAAATAAAGTTCATCTTACGTACCCCAGAGCAGAAAAGCTCAAAAATCAAAAAAATAAAATCAAACCCCCCCCACCCCCGCTTTCCTCCACGCAAAACCCCACCCCAAACACTTTAGTTCTGAGCTTACCATTTCCCTAAAATGTTAATACCAGAAGCTTTAAGGTACTTAAAGCTGCAGCAGTAACAAAGAAAGCGCTACACCACAGGGGAAACGCTACAAAGGGTGCCCACTCAGCCCTCACCACCCTACCCCAATAACACATAAAAGCTCCTGTGGAAGTTGTTTTTTCTTATGCTAATAAAGGCATACCACCTAGTGTGCTAAAGACTAAAAACTAGCAGCATTAGAACAGGAAAGTGAAAATAGGAAGGCTACAGGAATGATCTAAATGCCTACTTAGGAGAAACAGAGCAGCAGACAGGACCCTGGCCCTCTAGTGTTTGCAGGGAAGTGGTGGAATTAAGCAGTCAGATTTACCCACATCAACACAAATTTAACAAAACTTCTGCAAGACACCAGAATAAAACCTGACCTTTCCAGTCAAAGGGCACAGAGAGGCCTCATCCATGTCCTGGAGTTGAATGAGTTCAAAGATTGGCAATAAAGGAAAAAAGAAAGCATTAGGGGAGTGATGGGAACCAGCTTCGCAGTTTATCGAACAGTCACCCCAAGTTTCTCCAGCACACGAACACCCTTTTCTTGGTATTCCTGTCGGGTCATCCAGAAGTTGTCTTTGTCCTTCATGATGTCCGCTAGAACTGCGCCACCCAGGAATACCATGTGCTTTCTGCGGGGTGGGTCTTCAATGCGGATCTTGAATTTCTAAAGGAGAAAGAGGAGATGATAAAACGTCACACGCATGGTGCTTTCTGCTTTTTGAAAATGACTTTTTCTTATATTCTCTTGTTGAATTCTCACAAAGGTCCTGTGATGTAAGTATCTCAGTTAGAGAGAGAAATTTTGCAATTTGCCCAAAACTCACAGCCAGGAGATCACACATCCATCCCAGTGTGCTTAGAACAGTCGCAATGTACACCTGTGGCCCCATCATTAACTACACTCCTTGTCACTCTCAAAAGCAGCCTGATTTGAACAATGAATTCCATGTTTGCCCTACCAAGAGCCCAAGAACCAGAGCCCTGTGACAGGCTTCCCACTAATGGGCAAATCACCTGGCCAGCTGTCAAATAAAGAGTTGGGATAAGAGGACTGCTATAGTTTCTTCAAGGTCTCACGCCCCTATGATTGTAGTCCCATGCAATAGAGTAAGCTTTAAGTTCTTTTCTTATAAGCAAAGCTCACTTTCTATTCTCTCAAATTCAAACGAAATGTTCTCAAAATAAACAAGGCCAAATACGGTCAAAATAAATTATGAGGATGTTGGAAAAAATGAACACAGTAACCAAAATTAAAGACAAGCAGGAGCCACTATTAACTGTCTAACAAAGACTTCCATCTGTAGGTCAGTCAACACCTGAAAGAGAAACCTCAAAATGAAACAGCAGTTTTATTTACAAAGTCACAAATCCCGCAAAAAGACTCAATATAACTGTCATTCTACGTTGTCTTTACGTCACATAAATGAACCGTAGGATCTGTCATAACACATGACATAGAAAAACATGTTTACTTATTAATTCTGAGGCTAACCTACTGTTCTAACTGTTCTAGTTACTATTTTACTCTTTGGCAGGGGTCAGCAAACTTTTTCTGCAAGGGACCAGAGAGTAAGTACTTGAGGCTCTGCAGGTCTCTCTGGCAATACCTAAAGGCAGCCAGAGACAATATGTGACAATAGGTAACATATTATGTGACAAAAGAATGGGTCTGGCTGTGTTCCAAAAAATTTTATAAAACAGCCAGGTTTGGTCCACGGCTATGGTTTGGCAACCCTGCTCTCAGGGACACCTGGCTAGCCCCTGAGGACACCACTGCCCGTGCAGCTTTCTCAACTGGCTGCTATTTCTCTCTCTCTATCTGCCTAACTCCGAAGGTTGGTAACAGTAATTCTTGTTCACTGTTCTCTCCCTCCTCCCTGCATCTCCATAGCCCCTCAGAAACTCATCCTATCTGACTATTCCACCCCTCTTTGCCCAGGGCAGCTATAGATGCCCAGGTTATTCCTCCTCATACCTGCTCTGTGGCACGTGTGCGTGCTCTCTCCACCATGTCCTGACATCATCCTCAGTGACCCTGTCTTTCTCTCCCTCACTCGGCAGAACACCAACTCGGGTGATCAACTCTCTTGCTCTGCCCCTGCCCTCAAGCAACCGAACACGTGTCGGAGAAACTCAACATCTAGCTTTAAACATTACCTCAGCTGAGCCCCTCAGTGCTGCTCAGCAATCCCATGACATTTCTCTTCTCTCTTGCACTCTGCAAGACACCACTTCACACCTCCTCGTCTATCTTATAAACCTCTCCCAGCTCCTTCCTCCTCTCAGAGCCTCCTAACCTGTCTTGTGATTTCACCTTTCCTCCTTCCTTCCCTCAACAATCTATTCACCACCCAGACTTAACGATCCTTTAAACAAGTCAGATCCTACCATTTCTCTGCACAAGATCCTCCTTCCTCAATAGGAGGAAAGCCAAACTCTTCCCTGTGGCTGAATAAGACTTACATCCTGATTACCTTTCTGAGCTCACCTCCCAGCCCCCGCCCTTGCTCACTCTGCTCCAGCCACTGCTGCACACTCCCACCAACTTGGGGCTCTTCCTGCCTGGAAGATTCTTCCCCTCAGAGAGTCAGGCTGCCCACTGGCTCACTCCGTTCAGGTCTTTGCTCAAAAGTTATCTTACCTCACGGGAGTCCTTCTCTGATCACACTACACAAAGGAGCACACCGTCTCCCCCGATCACTGCCCGCTCTCTAGCCCCTAACCTGACTTCTCCATAGTGCTTATTACTACTGATATATTATTCACAGACTAAACACGGGAATTTTTGGTTTTGTTCACCACTGTTTTGTTTCTCCCACCATCTAGACAAGTGTTTGGCACCTAGAAGGAGTTCAAGAAGCATGTGCTAAATAATCATCTGAGACTGATTTTAAATTATATGTATACTCAAAGTCAGACAAATGAGTTAAGTACTTAGACAACATGGCTCCTTTTGGGTCTTTTAATTTGTTTAATGTATGAGTCCATACACAATTTAAGTCACAAATAAAAGATGTGACATAGTGTCTCTAATACATACAGCTCTCTGCAGGACGTAAGCTCATTATATAAACTGATCGAAGTTGGTGAGATGAACCTCAGAGATTAATTTAGAATTAAACGACTCTTAATTGAGTGCATAGTATGTATAGTATACTTCACACAGTCCAGGGTTTGGAGAAAAAAAAATCAATGCCAAACAACGTACTAGTTTAAAAATTTCTTCCTACTCTACACACCAACAACTACCAATTAAAGTCTGTTTCAAGAGCTATGATAGTTGACGGGGATGCAAAAGAACTGGAGACACGGTGTTGTTTACAATCTGATTGGGGAGATAAGACATATGCAAGAAACAGCCAGAAAATAACTCAGTCAGAAACATGAGACAGTCCAAGAGTAGCACTGAATGCTGACTACATATTAAAAAAACAAGTTAAAAAAACCCCAAAAACCCTAAGGGGTCTTTCTCTCCCCATAGTACAAAAGGTTCTTCCCATATACTTACAGGCACCTCTGGCTCCAGGCTGTTTGTTATAGATGAACCAAAACATCTGGCCCTGGACCCAGGTGCCTCAATACACCGAATACAGAGGTGCCCCGGCACTAGGACCGCTCTGAGACAAAGCTCATCTTGAACCATTTACTTCTTCCTACCTCTTCGAGGCTACACTAGGCTGCATTAGGAATTTGTTTAGAAAGACTTCTTGCTCCCTCTGGTGGTTGTCAAGATTCACAAACTATTTTACAGGGTTTTAAAAGTATGTTAACAGTTGGATTATTGATTGATACTTACAGAAAGTTTTTCCACATCTCCCTTCAACACTCGTTCTAAGTAAAGCTGTTTAAGCTCTCGTTCCAATCGTGATGGCAGCCCAGGGTACATAGTAGACCCTCCAGAAAGCACAATGTGCTTATAGAATTCAGATCTAGAAAAACACAATAGGTATTCACTAGGGGGTTCAGATTAGGAAAACAGTATCTCAGAGTTGCTTTTATTTACATCAGCCTCAGGTGGTTGCTGGGAGAATTAAATAAAATTCAACATGTAAACCACAAGGCTGAATGTTTGCTATTACTACTGATAACAGATAATAAACCCTCTTTATATATAAAATTATTAGCATTTTGATAACAATACTTCTAAAGCACATAACATTTTCTTGCAAATGTAACTGAGTCTTTTAGTAATGACCAGTTTACATTACAAACTTGCAGTATTTGGACTGTGCTATCACAGTGCTTCCATGGAGCCACTTAGATGTGGTTGTTTACTATAATTAACCATATTCTACCATGATTCCAGTTCTTGCTTTTGAATTTTTCCATTTGTCTTTTGTAGTTTTCCCTTTTGTTCCTTTGCTTTGAGGCTGTCAGCTATTATTTTTGGTTAGATTGATGTGCTTGCTTCTTAGAGCAGTCCTCGCTTTCTTCCTTAAATATGCTGTTGGTCATGATACCAGATAATCAAATCTAAAATAACTGCATATGTAGTAAAAGTAACATCATCTGAGTGAGGGTCTGAGGAACTCTTCTCCTAGTAAAACTCAGGAGCTAAGTCACATCCATTTTGGCCTCATTCAAACTCACTTCCAGGTTTTTACTTACTTTCAGGTTCTCAAAGGCTCAGGCTATTATAATTCTAGCTTCTATAAGAAGTTCTGTATTGTATTTAATTGCAGAAGTATGCACATGAGTGTGACATAAACTAAGTTGCTGAGGTATAGCTACATGTGGTATGTGCCCATGAGCATTTATTTTTCTTTTCTTTTTAAAATTAATTTATTTTTATTTATTTATTTTTGGCTGCACTGGGTCTTCGTTGTGGTGCACGGGCTTCTCATTGCGGTGTCTTCTCTTGTTGCGGAGCACAGGCTCTAGGCACGCGGGCTTCAGTAGTTGTGACTCACAGGCTCTAGAGTGCAGGCTCACTAGTTGTGGCGCATGGACTTAGTTGCTCCGCAGCATGTGGGATCTTCCCGGACCAGGGCTCGAACCCGTGTCCCCTGCATTGGCAGGCGGATTCTTAACCACTGCGCCACCAGGGAAGCCCCCCATGAGCATTTACATGTATGCTTTCAACACACAGGACATGCAAAACAAAATTTGAGTTGTGCTGCTTTCCAGTGCTAGCAACGTGGAGAGGGTACTGAACCTAACGCCATTGCTTTAGGACCGAACACCAAAACTTTAATCACTACCAACAGGAATGCACTTTTAAATATAATTTTGCTATTAGTGATCATTAAATCAAGGAATAAAAGCATCTACCCAATCCCTACCATAAGAATTTATCATAATTATGAAGTCTAGATGAGATTTTTGATCATCCTCCATTAGATTTATAGCTTTTTATAAGCCAATTGCTATTTTTATTAATTTCCATTACCAGCCTGTTCCCCAGCCAGCCCACAGAAGTTATGGGGGTTATTTCATTCAGGGTTAAATAAAGAAGTAGGCAAACACTTGCTTTTAATAAAATGCTTCTGAGTGAATTTCTCAATAACTTGAGTACAAAGGAGAGCTTTCTAACTATGACTCAAACTCTAGATGCAATAAAAGATTATAAATCTTTTTATATAACTAAATAAAAACAAAATTTTGTATGGCCAAAAACACCATAAGAGATGAATGAAAAATGACAAAATGTCTGCAATAGATATCACAGAGCTAATATAAAAAGAACTTTTTCAAAAACTGAGAGAAAACATTTTTTTTTAATTCCATAGAATAGGCAAAAGCCACGAACAGATAATTCACCAGGAGAAGATATAAAAATGGCCCTAGACATAGAAAAATATATTCAACTTCAATCTTAAGAGAAACGCAAATTAAAACTACATTAAGATATCATTTCTCACTCATTAGACTTGGCATAAAAGTAAAATGCTGAAAAACTGTGTGAACAAGCTGTTGGGGACACAGATGCCCTCATATATGACTGGTGGGAAAAAGAAAGGGTACAACTTTCATAGAAGGGAACTGAGCAATAACAAAACCACACACATTTATCCTTCAACCCAACTATTCCCCCCAGAGTTTTTCAGAATATATATGCCCAACAATACAAAGATACTGTGTGCACAAGGTTATTAAATGCAGCATTATCACTGCATTATCACACTGGAAAAAAGAATGCAACTGGAACAAAGAATAAGGACAACCCCTAGGAAGTGGCAGATGTAGAGAACAAACGTGTGGACACCAAGGAGGGAAAGTGGAGGAGGGATGGGGGGCGATGAACTGGGAGATTGGGATTGACATACATACACACGTGTATTAAACGGATAATAAAAACTTGCTGTATAAAAAAAAGGCAGTTTTAGACATTAAAAAAAAAAGCTTGTTTCAAATACATTAAGTGAAAAAAGCAAAGTGCAAAAGAGTATTTACAGTATGCTACCTTTTGTGTAAGAAAATAAAAAAGAGGGAGGAGGGCTAGGGTGAAAGACAAGGGGTGGGGAGAGTAATACTTCTGAGTATACTTTTTTGTATAGTTTTCACTACCTATTCAGAAAACAAAATTAAAGATGAGCCAGGAATATCCTGTGCCACAAAACAGAATGAAGTAGAATGTGCTCAAAAAGAGATGAGGGCACATCAAAGGACACAGGAGCTTGCTTGAAGGGGCTCTCACAGGCGATATCAGGAAGAATTTAGCACCAAAATGAAATAAGGCAGTAATAAATTATATAATCCACCAAATAAAATCCTGAGACCATACTGATAATAAACAAACAAAACAAGGGAGAAAGGAAAAGGACTTCTTTATGCTAGAATGCCAACTAATAAATACAGAATGACAGAATGAGAAAAAATCACCTTTTTGCAACCATCACAATAAAAATGGATTTAGGCAAGAATCATCAACAGACGCCAAAAGGGGTGGGGGCCAGAGTTTGATGAGGAACAGGAGATTTACACAGTCTCAAAGTGTTTTCCCACAAATTACTTAAAAGTCAGGAAAGGAAAAAAAAGAAAACCTACACAGTGGAGAAAATAGGAAATTTCATTAAGAGTTTAACACTAATATCACCAATTCGGAGCAAACAGACATCACTCTGGATGTGATAACCTGAGAAGGACACATCACTTAAGTACTGTTATAGCCAAAAATGCACAATCTAAATCTAATCATGAGAAAACATTCAAACCCAAATTGTACTCTGCAGAGATATCAATGTCATAAAAGACTGAGAAACTGTAATAGATAAAAGGTGACTAAGAGACATGATGACTAAATACAATGTGTGACCTTAGATTTGATCCTTTACTGGAGAAAAGAAAAACTGTATAAAGGACATTATTGAGACAGTGAACAAAACAAATACAGATGGTAGATAAAAGTATGTCAGTAATCAATCCCCAGAACTCAATAATGCACTGTGGCTATAAGAGAATAGCCTCATTCCTAAGAAATACAAGGTGAATATTAAGCAGTAAAGAGGACTTATGCATACAACCTACTCAAATGGCTCAAGAAAGAAAAGAGAGAGCACACAAACATGCAGAATGTTAAAATCAGTAAAATGGAAAACTGGATAGTGTACAGGAGTTCTCTATTCTATTCTTGCAACTTTCAACATTTAAACTATTTCAAAATAAGATTAAAGAGGCACCTGAGACACAATGATATACGCTGTTAAACAACCAATGTCAACCTATCAGAAACCTGAGTGAGATAATAGACAACTTGGTCATTCTAGCTATTCAGATTCCATCTATTTCTTTTCCTTTTTTTTTTTTTTTGCGGTACGCGGGCCTCTCACTGTTGTGGCCTCTCCCATCGCGGAGCAACAGGCTCCGGATACGCAGGCTCAGCGGCCATGCCTCACGGGCCTAGCTGCTCGGCGGCATGTGGGATCTTCCCGGACCGGGGCACAAACCCGTGTCCCCTGCATCAGCAGGTGGACTCTCAACCACTGCGCCACCAGGGAAGCCCTATTCTATCTATTTCTGATAAATAACTTTGAAACAACAATTTCTAATGTACCTGGTATCGATGTCAGCTGCCTGGATTGTGTTAAAAAGCAATTCAGCAACACCTACTCCCTCAACATTGATCAAGTGAGGCTGAAACAAAGCTTCTGGTGCTTCAAATCTCTCTCCCCCAACTTTGATAATGCGGCCATCTGGGAGCTAGAAACCAAGAACAATCAGGTATCAGCAAAAGATTTTAAAAGTTCCTAGTGTTCTTTAGATGTTAGTACTTATAAACTTATAAACACCTGTTCTAGAACCAAAATCATTATCAGCAATACATTTCTCCGAAAATACATTTTTGAAAAAAGACAAAAAAGGTAAATTAAATACATCAGAATAATTGTTTTTATTATCATGTTCTGTTCTGCTTTTAAAATGGTATGTCATGCCCCCAAATAGGAGGAATTTCTTGGAGGATTCGCCAACGCATGAGTGTGTCATGTTCCACTGGTGTGTGCAGGTGAGCACTACAGGAGGCGCTGATCACCCATGGCAATTGGATTTTTGCTGGGGTCAGTGTTGCTTATCATTTTAACACATTTGTGAGTTTACGGATATTTTTACCATGTAGCACAGACAAATTCAATTAAAAATTTTAAGTAATTTCTTTCACCAAATAATTACTCTGGGAAACTTTATTATTTTGTCATCAAAACACTTTATATCACGTGTGAGACTTCTGTCAAATCATTTAATCCAAAAAAATTGTATGACCAAGAAAACTTAAAGAATATTGACCTAGACTATTGGGCAATTCTGTTGTATCCTACTTACTAGGTCCTATTAAATTTTAAATGATAATGAATAAATAGAATTTTAAGAAAATGAGATTTAAACAACTGGTCAGATACCATTACAACATGACCTTGTGCAGAAAACTCTTAAGTTACATCATGTTTATATTTAATTAAATGAGAAATGTTAAACAAAAACTCCCTCACAATTCACTGAATTGACCTAAGTAACAAGCATGCTTGTATACGCTGGCATTGGACACATTTCTGTATGACATACCAGAATTAGTTTTACATTAACATTTCTAACAGTATATTTGTTTAAAATAACATAATTAAAATAATTATCTTTAGATTCCAAAACTGACTTTCCAATATGACAAAGCATGACGAAGTAAGTTCTTTAAGACATTTACCTCAGTTTGCTATGACTGTTTACAAGTATGTGCAAGGCAATCACTCCAAAATTATCTTTTTATAAATCACATCAATGTCTTTAAAAAAAATTTACCCTTAAAAAAAATAAACTTTAAAACCCAAACTTGAAATCACCCCAAGATACATGGAAAAACTTCACATGGCACACGACTGTTACCAAAACCTCTGTACCTGGCCCTTCCAGCCTCTGATGGTGTGGCTCTTCTCAAAGCTCTATTTGCAGGCCAGCCTGGGGCCACCTACCCTAGGAACTACCTCTTGAAACTGTTAAAACTGTATATGCTTCCCATTTCTTTGCACCAAATCTTACCCTTTCCTTTATTTGTCCACTCTTATCCCTCTTCATTTACTCATCAGTTCACTGTTTATTTGTTGCATGTATTTTTGTAACCTACCTCAAACTCTCTGAGAAAGGAGAATAAATAAATAAAATATGTCTTACACTTCTAGTTCCCTTATCCTCTGCCTCATGACACTTTCTTCCAAAGTCAGGTAGGTGACAAATTATAAATCTAGGGTAACTGTCAAGAAGGCTTCAGGAAAGAATCCCCAGAGCAAATCTGGAGATCACTAAGGTGCAAAGTATTGACTTATTGACTATTTGGATCAGTATCTTCTAAAATTAAACAATATAACTTATAAAAATTTATAATTATTTTTATTTATTCTTTTTATTTATTTATTTATTTAGTTTTGGCTGCGTTGGGTCTTCACTGCTGCGCGCGGGCTTTCTGTAGCTGCGGCGAGCGGGGCTACTCTTTGTTGCGGTGTGCGGGCTTCTCATTGCGGTGGCTTCTCTTGTTGCAGAGCACGGGCTCTAGGCGCACGGGCTTCAGTAGTTGTGACACGAGCTCAGTAGTTGTGGCTCACGGGCTTAGCTGCTCTGCGGCACGTGGGATCTTCCCGGACCAGGGCTCGAATCCATGTCCCCTGCATTGGCAGGTGGATTCTTAACCGCTGTGCTACCAGGGAAGTCCCTATTCATTTATTTTTGTTTTCTTTTGGCTGTACCATGTGGCATACACGATCTTTAGTTCCCGGTCCAGGGATCAAACCCGTGCCCCCTGCAGTGGAAGCGCAGTCTTGTTTTTTTTCTTCCAATTTTTTTAAAGATAATTTTTATTGGAGTACAGTTGATTTACAATACTGTGTTAGCTTCAGGTGTACAGCAAAGTGAATGAGTTATACATGTACATATACCTCTTTTTTAGACTCTCTTACCATACAGGTCATTACAGAGTATTGAATAGAGTAGCCTATGCTATATAGTAAGTCCTTATTAGTTACCTATTTTATATATAGTAGTGTGTATATGTCAATCCCAATTTCCCAATATATCCCTCCCCCACCTTATCCCCTGATAACCGTTTTTTTTTAAAACATCTTTATTGACGTATAATTGTTTTACAATGTTATACTAGTTTCTGCTGTACAATGAAGTGAATCAGCTATACGTATACATATATCCCCATATCCCCTCCCTCTTGATCCTCCCTCCCACCCTCCCTATCCCACTCCTCTAGGTCATCACAAAGCATCGATCTGATCTCCTTGTGCTATGCAGCAGCTTCCCACTAGCCATCCATATGGAAGCATGGAGTCTTAACTGCTAGACCACCAGGGAAGTCCCTATAATTATTTTTTAAATGACTATTATGTACATATTTGTGATAGACTGAGTTTACATGAATCAAATGGTTTAAGAATACTTGCTTTTATTGCCTATCACTCAATTTCATTTTAATAACTACTAGATCCTATCAGCACCAATGACATATTGGACCTTACAATTCTTAGTTGCAGAGATGCCCTGTTCATTGTAGGATGTTTAATAGCCTTCCTGCAAAGCTGTAACAACCAAAAAATGTCTCCAGATGCACTGATCAAAGATGCAATATGCAAGTACTTTATACCCAGATGAATGACAGACTTAAAGACAGCAATACATTAAAAATTCAGGGAGGATCAACTCCCCTAGTGTAAACTATAACTAGGTTCTAAGTCTCATCAGTTTCAATTTCAAGTTAACATTTGTTTTGAACATCTCATTAAGAAAATACTAAGTCAGGAAGACTGCCACCTACTGAATTATAAAAGCCATCCTATAGGATGACCACTTCCCAAAGTATCTTAGAACACCAGCCCCATGAAATGCTGAGGAATTACTGCAGTCATGTACAAATCAGCATATCAAAGGCTCTGAGAAGTCCTTTAATAAAGTGAAATCAACTCTCTCCCAAACTTACCTGAAAATGTAGCCCCCATTTTAATTTTTGTGAAATACCTATTAACATCTCACAGAAATAACATTACGTGAAACCCATGCTGAAAAATGCTATTCCAGGCACTAGAATCTCAAAATAATATCTCACATCTAACTGCATCCTAAAGTAGAAAAGCAATACATGATTCTTGCCTTATTTCATGCTATACGGTGTCCTAAAATAATTAAATCATAGAATCATAATGTAGAAAGACATTAAAGATCACACATATACATATTATAACAACCCAAACCAAAAATACTGGATTCCAAGAAAACCTCCTTAAGCACACGCCAATAGTCAAAGTTGTCCATTTTAAAACCACATATATATTATACACTGGAAATACTTACTGTGTAAGATTCAACTAATACTGTAGTTTCTAAGGCCAGTTTCTGCTCTTGCTCAATATTATACCCCACATAACACAATTTTTCTTTAATCATGCGAACTGTTTCAAAATCAGCAGAATGGTTGAAGGCGTAGCCCCGCAACAGAAGCAGCTGGTACAAAAAAATAGCAGTAAATCCACAAGTAATCTGAATGAGTTCAACTCTGCAAAAGCGATTAATGCTCTCTAAATATGTCATATCAATACCAAATGCAATGGACAGTGAAGCCTTAGCTCTTACTGAGTATTTCAGAAATGGGAATATTACTTGCCATAATAGGATTTATATTTCAGTTTCACAGAGACAGAATTAACAGTTCATGAATAATAAATGGCCCAAATGAGCAAAATATCTATTAATAAATAATATTTTACACTGGACTCCTGTAATTCTGCAATTTGCTCAATCAATACTATATTCATGAACTACCCCAGGTCTTAACCAAGTTTTATCCCTAACTTCTATTATGTCTGACACATATTAGACGGGCAATAGCATTTGTTAAAAAAAAAGAAAAACCCACATAATACACATCATAAACAACATTTTCATATAAAAACTTAAGAAAACAAATCCCCTTATCTTTGTGCTTATGTTCAAAAGAAATCCCTTGGGCACCCCTTTGGTAGTCACCTTCCAGTAGAATTTTGGCTTAGAATGAGAGTATTATAATTCTCATTAACAATCTTATTATTACTTTAAATGAGATTAAAGGAACCCAATGTCAAGGTGAAGACTTACTGCAAACTAATTTATTGCACAGATTTCATCCTAGAACAGTCTCTTCACAGCAGCACCAATGACATATTGGACCTTACAATTCTTAGTTGCAGGGGATGCCCTGTTCATTGTAGGATGTTTAGCAGCCTTCCTGCAAAGCTGTAACAACTAAAAAATGTCTCCAGACACTGCAAAATGTCCCTGGGGGGTAGCATCATCCCTGACTGAGAGCCACTGACTGACCTGGAGAGAATACACTAACTACAGAATTCTGGTACAGACAACATTCCAAACCTTTTTTTTCCACATTACAAAAAGCCCACATGCCTCCAAATAGTGGCCTTATATACTTTATCCAGCAATGTTTTAAAGAAAATTATAACTAATTATATTCACAAGTACACTTTATCATCCACCTGTTCAAAGGAAGGTCTTACGGCAGAAAGGTTGCCTAGGTTGTTCAAGGAAGTTTTAGAGTCTTCCTCCATCTTTGAAATACCTCTCTACCCATTCCTTGGGAACAGTAAATATAATTATGTAATGATGAGCTCTCATTAGTATACAAGAAATCACGTGTGTGAATCTCATATGCATTTTATATGAATAATGAACTGGGCCACTTCTCTGGTGGTGCAGATTAGCTAGAATCCTGAGATGATACATTCAATTTTGTGTTAAGTTGGTACACACAAACTACAAAATCTAATTCTACATATATTTTTTGCTTACCTTGATAAGATATCTGGTAATATCTCTCCCAGCAATATCCAGTCTCCTGGTAAGGTGAGGGAGAGAAAAGCCTTCATACACTGGGCAAATGTGAGTCACACCATCTCCAGAGTCCACCACTACTCCAGTTAATAAACCTGTGGAAGAACCATGAGGTTGTAAATAAAAAGCCAAATCAGAAAAATCAAAGCCAGCAAATTTCAAATATTAGTAAAGAAACCAAACTAGAAACGTCACCAACCAGAATGGTCTAAAAGCCAGCATTTCTTTATTGTTTGCTTATTTTGCAGCTTATTTCGAATACACAGACACTAAAGTCAGTGTTCTCTCACATGCTTCCTGTGAGACTTTTAGTCTAATCATGGGCTACCCCAGGAGATAGCCCTAGGACTATTTTTCAGACCTAGGACTGAAAAATACAACGTGATCTTTATTTTTCCTTCCAATTTAATCTGGATCCCTGAATTCTCTTAAAGTAAAATTTTCTAGAGCATCATGGATAACTTTTACAAAAACCACTGTGAAAGGTAAATATTACACAAGTTGATAGTGAACGTGTTGAAATAATCTAGTTCTTTATTATTATTATTTTTGTCATATGACAAAACTGTGTTTGGAAAATTTGCTGATACTAGATAGCTAGAAATCTGGGAACAATTCATCTTGACTAGCCGAAGGATCATTTCAATTATTCACCAGAAACCAAAAAGACAACGTCAGTTAAACCTCTTAAAAAACAGCAAAGCAGCTGCCTTGTTTCTCATATGTGCTGTTTAAAACTATAAATGGCTGCAAATTACTGTTTCACCTTGTGTCAGGGTTAATTCAGGAAAAACAAAACTTTTTCTGACTCATGTTTTCTAGTAGTTTTTAATAATATTTTTAACAACAAAAAAATTTTAACCAGAATATGCATTATCTACAATTTGCTCAAGCATTCTTTTATCATTGTCCCATCCCCGAGTAGGCACTCTCCCTCTTTCTTATTAGGCACTAAGTAACTGATTTATCTTGGAATACGTTTATTCAAACCACCTCCTACTAAAGTTGATATAATCTGTTTTTCCTTGCCTGATTTTTTAAGTTTCATAAAAATCATACACTGCCTCTTAAGGTTGCATTCTTTTAAACAAGAGACTTTCTATTGTAAAAAAGAATAATCCACAATATCATTAATTCAAAAATACTTCCAGTAATATCAACTAAAGCAGCAATTTACATATTTTATTTTCCAAATAGACCTTCCCATCCAACCTCACCTTAATTTCTACACTCCCAGTAGGTTACATACTGGCCTTTCCCTTACGTATTTGACCGGATTCCAGTGCCACACCCTTCTGTCACTGGATTATTCATTCTTTCCACTTCATTCCTAAGGATTCTTTAAAGCTCAATCTAGTTCTTACCTTTCCATTTATACCTTCCCTGACCACTTTAACCTCCAGCCCTGACTCCATGACTCGTTATTCCCCTCAATCCTGTTTGCAAAATGCAGTCAAACATACTTTCCTGAATCACTGTGTTACCCCTCTCGTATTCAAAAACCTTCCCTGGCTCCGAATGCTGCTTCTTCCTTTTTTTGGTTTAACTGGTAGCACTAGCCACCTTGTTTAAGAAGGAGAATTTTTCCACGGCTTAGAGTTCTTTTGATTAGTATTACTGGACTATCATTTCTCAAAATTAAGAATTCAACAGTTAAACAAAAATAGCTAAGTATCAGGAATTAAAAGAGGGTATCTTCTCCTTGGACAGAAATAAATTTATGAATACTGCTAGAAAAATCTGTTAAGGTAAATTTCATTCAATTAAAACAAAAATTCATTTCAGCAGAAGTGTCCCATCCCCACCCCCTAAATGGAACTATTATCACCAATTTCAAAGCTTAGATTCAAAATTTTTAGTATCTATTTTTCCAAAGTATTTTCTAAAATAATTTCTGAAATTTACTTTAAAAAAAATGAAACAAAATTACCTAGGTGCACACAAGCACTAATCACTCACAGCTGAGCTGTAACTGCCTTAAGGACAAGGAGACCACACGTAGCTTACGGAGTAGCTTACTTTACTCACTGCCATATCCTCTGCACTAAACAGAAATCGAGGCACGTGCTACACTTGAATGAATAAAGCCTCTTTAAAAATTTAATTCTCCCCAAGTACCTTCTTAGTATCTATATGTAGTAGTAAGGACAGTTAAAAAACCCAGTATGTATTCTGAAAAGTGATTTTTACTCATGCACGTGTAGAATCAGATGGATCACCACATTAGTTTGTTTCCCAAGTACAACTGACCCCTGAACAACACGGGGGTTAACCTGCATATAACTTATAAGTGGCCCTCTGCATCCATGGTTCCTCTACATCCCCAGATTCAACCAACCACGGACCATGCATGTACTGCAGTATTTACTATTAAAAAACATCCATGTATAAGTGGACTCATGCAGTTCAAACCAGCATTGTTCAAGGATCAACTGTATTGTCATACACTGCTTAAGTACTAAGGCTTGAGACTTAATTGTCACCTCCTTCAGAAATCTTCTCTGACCTGCTGAATCAATTTCTGTATCTTTTCCCCATTAGATTCTAAGTCCTTGAGGCATCTTTACATTTTAAGTGCCTAACAAGCTCTGTAGCACATATCTGATGGCCCCTTAAGTTCTCGATAACACCATCAGGATATAAAGAGTTCTCCCTAAATGGCTACTATTTTATTCCCAATGGACAGCAAGGCAGTTACTAACGGCAGTACCAAGAAAACACAGTAGCTCCCCTCCATTAAATCCACCTCAAAAGTTAGGAAGGCACTCTCAAATGTCTGCCTTTTCCTTTGTATTTAATCTATTATGTATCTGACAAACATGATTTATACTAACATTTTGGCTCTATTTTTTTTTTAACTGCCAATTCTGAGGACAAATTCCATTTTCATTCTCCACTTTATAAAACATTTTTTACTTTAAATAGCCTAAAAGAGGGAACCTTCTACTTTTAAAAAAATTGAGAAGTTTCTTTTTCCTAAGTCTTTCATTGTTTAGTAAAGAAAATAAAAATGTGTATATTTTATTTGACAAATTTTAGAAATTGTGGAAATATCTGAATAAATATTTGAATAAATACATAAATATTGTGCTCTTCTGGGACTTACAACTTACCGAAAAATCAAACTCCTCTGATATCAAACATATTTCATAAATATTTGCTGAATTGATTATACTAAAAGTTAAGCTTCACCTACCTTGAGCATACAAAGTCAAAACTGCCTGGATGGCTACATACACTCCAGAAAACTGGTAAGTTTCAAACATTACCTGAAAATGCAAAAGGAAAGGGAAAAAATTAGTATTTAGAAATTACATAATAAGTATGTAAAATGTTTCTTGATGGTCAGAGTGGATTAGCTATCCAAAATAGAATCAAAGAACCCAAAAGAATCCTCCATTCTCTTTAGCTCTTTTTGCCTCTACTGAAGTCCTGCTGTCACAGAGCTCCAATTTTGGGGACAGATTTTTGAATACACACTAAGTCCCCAAGCATTTCATAACTGCTACAAAGCAAAGATTTCTTAGTGTTTTAGTTAATGGCTAATTAGAGTGAAAGAAAGCATTCTGCTTTTGAACAAGCCTTTCTTCTCAACTGATGTCCCTTAAAGGAAATATCTTAATTTAAAGACCAACTATAGAAATTGCTTAACTGCTTACCTTCGCATCCCTCTCCCTCAACCTGGGCCAAGATAGACTGTGGCTCTACCTCCAGCAGTTAAAAAAAAAAAAAAAGGTAATAAAACAGTAGGGCAGGAGAACAAAAATAAACACAGCAACTCCTGAATGCTGGCAGATCCTGAATGCTCAGCAGCTGAGCCTGCCCTCCCCACTAGAGCCAAGGCTGCGTTCCACTCTCTGCCAAGGTACACTGCAGGGAGGAGTTCCCTCATGCCCTCTCTGCTCACAACCATGCTCATTCTCTGTAGTGCAGGTTGGCTGGGAACATCCTATAGGATTTTCTCTGTCATCTACACCAAGCATTCCTTGATTGGCAGTGCTGACTACCGCTATGAATATCTCATATTTAGAAATTTTACAAATGACCACAATAAGAATTATACAGAATTTAAATTTTACAACTCTGGGGAATTCCCTGCAGTCCAGCAGTTAGGACTCCGTGCTTCCACTGCAGGGAGCACAGGTTCGATCCCTGGTCAGGGAACTAAGATACCGCATACAGCGTGGTGCAGCCAAAAACAAAAACAAAACCAACAAAACTGAATCACTGTGCTACACCTGAAACTAACACATTGTAAATTAACTATACTTCAATAAAATTCAATTAAAAAAATAAAAAATTCTAAAATACATACATACAAAAATTTTACATCTCTGAAACACATACTCATCAATTAAGCAACTAGATATTCTAAGTAGTATTCTACTCCATCATCCTTTATTCCCCCACCACAGGGATGAAAATGGAAGAGTAATGCTATACTGTTGACCCTTGAAAACACAGGTTTGAACTGCACAGGTCCACTTAATTGCATGTTTTTTTCAGTAAATAAATACTATACCACTACATGATCCGAGATTGGCTGAATCCAGTGATGCAGAACTGGAATAAGGAGGGCCAAATGTAAAGTTATACACAAATGTTTGACCGAGGCGGGGTTGGCACCCCTAACCCTGCATTGTTCAAGGGTCAACTGTATTTGCATTTATCAACTTGACAGTCTGTTAGAATTTGTTTTTACTTATAAGATCATTAAAAAGTATCTGTAGTTCTAATACAACTTTCTGGGTGAGACTGAAGTAGGGCATTATCAATCATAGCCAAATTTGCACTCATGAGTAAAAAAGCATTAAACTGAAGATGAGACCTTAGAGTGCGGTAAGACTAATTCTTGTCATTTTTGCAGATTAAAAAAATATGTGTCCTAGTCAAATAGCTAGTTAGTGGATGACACTATACCTGTCATCTCCCTAACGTTTCATTTGAAAGAAAACTTGGTTTTCATTCTGGTATTGTGTTACTTTCCGAAAGGTTTCCTTGTGTAGTAACCTTTTGATTTAATGCAAAAATATCTCTGCACTCTGATTTTGTAATGAGTTGCTAAAAATAAGTAGCAATTACAAATGACTACTTATCCATCACAAAGTATTAGTGATTGTAAACCATTCAGAAAGTGTAAAATGGGGCTTCCCTGGTGGCGCAGTGGTTGAGAGTCAGCCTGCCGATGCAGGGGACGCGGGTTCGTGCCCAGGTTCGGGAGGATCCCACATGCCGCGGAGCGGCTGGGCCCGTGAGCCATGGCCACTGGGCCTGTGTGTCTGGAGCCTGTGCTCCGCAGCGGGAGAGGCCACAACAGTGAGAGGCCCGTGCAAAAAACAAAAAAAAACAAAAACAAAACAGAAAGTGTAAAATGCAATTAAAATATGAGCTAATACAATAAAGCCCATCTTTCATAGTTTTAGGGGTGGCTAGGGGAAAAAAGCAATAAAATAAGAACCATAAGAAATGATATGGATTCTGTAGCTAAAACCATGATCTCAACATTTTAAAACACTTAATATAAAAATTCTGAATCTGTTCCAAAATTTCCATAAACATCTAAACATAGCCACTGAGTAAAACAAGATATTTACATTAAGTAGTATCTGGAAAGCTACTAAAATACAAAGCAATTAAAGGTTTCTATCTCATATATAAAATGAAAGACAACCTTGAAAAGTTACCTATCTAAACTATTAAGAATGTAGACTTTCTGCTCTCTGTAACTGCCTACCTCATTAACCGTTTCAACCTCCTTTCATAGCTCTCTTCTATCTCCCTGGCCCTTCGCTTTCTCACCTGTCTACTATCACTTCTTTGATGAACCATATTATCTATATCCTCATGACTCTCCCAAGTTTTTATCTCCAGTCCCAGACTTCTCTCCTGAACTTGATCTTAATAACCATCTACTTGACATTTTTGCTTGGATGTCTAATGAAGACCTAACATGTCCAAAACTGGACTGCTGATCCATTTCCCTCCCAAATCCTCTTCTACTATCTCAGTCTTTCCCCATCCTCCAGTTACTCAAGCAAAATCTTTGCCGTTATCCCTATTACCCACATCTAAGAAATCGGAATATATTTTGGCCCTACCTTCAAAACAGAGCCACAATCTGGCCACTTCTCATTACCTTCTCTGCTACTACCCCTAATCTTAACCATCATTATCTTGTGCTTAGGTAACTGAAAAAGCCTCCAAACTGGTCTCTCTTGTACCCTTGCCTCCTTATGTTCTATCTACATTCAACACAGCAGCCACAGGAACCTAAATCTGAGCATGTCCCTTCCTTGTAATAGCTCTACATTTCACTTGGAGTTTAAATCTAATTCCCTATTAGGGCCTACATGGCCCTAGATTGCCCCATTACTTCTCCCACCTCGTCTCCTGTTGCTCTCCCACACTGGCTTCCTTGCTGACTCTCTAATATGCCAGGCTTGCTCCCATTTCAAGACCTTTACACTGGCTACTCCCTTTGCCTGGAATGCTCTTCCCAAATATATTCTGGCTAACTCCCTTTGTTTAAATATCACCTTCTCACAGACACATACTACCACATTCTATGAAAAACGCAGCCTCCCTACATTCCCCATCCCCCTTAACCTACTCTTTTTTTCCCCTTTAGCATCTGTTACCTTCTAACAAACCATTCAATTAACTCATTTTTTGCTTTTTTGGTCTGTTTTCCCCTGCTAGAGGATAAACTCCATGGCAGCAGGACTTCGCTTTGTTTACTGGTATATTCTACTTATAAGTAATGACTAACATAGTTAGGTGCTCAATAAATAGGATCTGGGAGAAAATAACAATTATTCTTATTCCCTTTATTCTTAAGGACAACGGTAAGATAAAAGAAAAAAAACATGTGCTTTAACATCACATCACAGAAACACATATGTGAGCAACCCATCTAAAAACTTACCTCTACAATCTTCTCTCTGTTTTTGGTTGGGTTCATAGGAGGTTCTGTGAGCAAGATTTTACAATTCCTGGTATCTATGTTAAGTTTCTCTGGTCCAAATGTATAGTCCCACAGGTGTTTCATGTCATCCCAATTTCGTACTATGCCATTTTCCATTGGGTAATTAACTTCTAACATTGAGCGTAATTCACTTGCCTCATCACCAACCATAAGATCCTAGAAAATTATAATATCAAAGCTTTAGACCAAATTTTTGTATAAAATACCTTCAGAAAATTATCCTCCCATAATATTTTGGAAAACTTGGGAATAATTAATTTTAATTTTTCTGGCACTTTCAGACAAAGTTCTTCATTCCACAAGTTAAAAAATCTTTTCCTTCATGAACGCCTTGCAAATCTTAATCATGAATAATAATTTTTTATGTACAGCGTGGTTTAAATCAATAAATTGACCTTACCTTTAATACATATGTTTCCAAAAGAAGAGCATTAGCACAAATAAACCCCACATTTTCATATTTTGGAGGGTTTTGTATGAGGTTTCATCTGTTTCTTTTGCTCAAATGTTCAAAAAATAAGGCCTGTGATATGTGAGATAGCACATCAGGGGAAAAAAAAACTTGTAGAAAAATGCTCAATGCATGCAGCACATTTCTTTGTACTAAATATCAAAATGATAAGTGTGAGTACTATAAAGCATAATGAGAAGCAAAAAATAAAAGGATGTTTTATTACACTGTAAGAATGGACATATGCACCATATAACTTGTAAATTTCACAAACTTCTATCTATATATGCCTCAATTAGAATTGAAATTAAATTTCAATATATGCCTCACCAAGATGAATGATAATTTGTAGAGATACAAAAAATTAAGACAAAGAGAAGCAATTCTTCTTTAAAATTATCTCATGAGCAACATCTTCAATCTTAAAGTATAATACTGGAAAACTATGCTATTACACACGAAGCAGAATACTCACAAGTCTTGTCTCCAATGACAGCATACTTAAGATGACCCACATTTCAAAAGTCAAATTTTGTGTGTATAATAAGGCTAATGATGTCCCAGAATTTAAACTTATTTTAGAAATCGGCTAGTCAAAATGCTAAATAATCTTGATTTCTACATATACTGATGAATTCAATTAAAAAAAAAAACCTAGTATCAGAAATAGCTACTATTTGCTATAAGACCTTAGGATATTTTAAAACAGAAGTTTAAATACATGTATGAGTTTAAAACTTTTAAAAATAACTATTAAAAAAAAAGAGAAGAGATAAACAAGGATGAAAACTCTAAAAACAACAATAAAAAAAAACCAAACAGATTTCGGGAAAATCCACTGAAAGCAACAACAAAAAGGAAAAACAAAGTTAAAGCACATGCTAGAAATGTTCACTGAAACTTTTCTGTTGCAACTAATTTTGTATAAAGTTAATTTACCATAACTTAATACTCAAATTGCTTAAATATTAGCTATTTAGGATCATCTGATAGGAAAATGCAAAACTAAAAATCTGTATTTGTGAACTCTAGTAACTGACATGCATTTGTTGAATTACTTATGGAGAAGTATACTGATAATTTCAAATACATCAAAAGACAAGATACACTGATGGACTGACAGATGGATAAATGGATACATATGTGATATATCAGTATAATAAACATTAATATCAGAATCTAGGTGATGCATGTATGGGTTTCACTGCAAAATTCCTTCAACTTTGCCGTGTATTCTAAACACTTCTTAATAAAATGTTAGGGGGAGGAATTTATACCTCCAAGTACATATATTACTTTTGGCCATCAATATAACTTAATATACAATTTTGTTACTTTCTTCTAGAATATATCTTTCTTTGTGTTATCCAAGGTAATAACAGATCAGATAATTAGATGGTTTATATCATCGATATATATTCACAACTACATTTCAACAAATTTAGTATAAGTCTGGTCTGATTTCATCAGACTGTTTAGTTTTTATTCCATGCAAGAATAGGGGCTTACATATGTCTGATCTAATGCCAACTCAAAATAAAAGTGTCATGGATCTACTTCTAGGGCACACATACCATAAATAATTAACTGAAAAAAACATCTGGCATTGAGTATCTTACCATCCCTCTGAACAGAGGACATTTAAAATGGAAGAAAACAAGTATTAACTTATCAAATTAGTGCAAATAGTCTTGACTAACTCAAGCTACCTAATTTAAAAACGTATCCATATCTAAAATTTTATTTCAAAAAATCCTAAAACATATAGTTTTCCTTAGAACATTTTAACTTCCAAAACCCCCAAATGATAAAAGCTTTATGTAACTTGCCCACATCTCCAAGACCAAAATTATAACCCATCAGATCAGGCCTTAGTTTTTTACCACCCACCTCATCATTGGACCAAGCCTAAACCATCACCTATTACCTGAAAGAATGAAAACTTATAGTAACTGTCTGAGATGTTGTTATAAAAGCATTTATATTTTATGAAAAGCAGGCAGTGTAGATGAGATTTGCCAAGAATCATTCTGAACAATGTCACCTCAAATTAAAAGTAGAGCAAATATACTTTAAAACCACAATTAAATTTCATAAAAAACACTAAATTAAGCCTACACTGTTCTCTACAAGTACATTTTTTTTCTTAATCTCCTTCAGATTTTAAGACAAATGCATGACCTTTTATTTAGGATAAATGTAGGAATTTCCACTTTTAAATGCTTTTGTTTATTCAAAAGAAAACATCACAAAGTCACTGTTACTAGTTAAAATACATATCACTAGAAAGGCCTGATATTAATCTCTGTCAAAGCTGCTTACAAATAATATTAAAAACAAACAAACTTGAAAATATCTACTACAGAAAGCACTTTGACTATCACAGAAAAATATGATGAAAGAGTCAATTGCCTGGGAAGCGCCTAGTTCTAGTTCAAAAGAAAAAGGTGCCACACAATGGTATTTATTTAGAGGAAGAATCTATTGTCTAGGCGAAAGTCTTACAAGACTTCCACCTTTTTCTTATTTATACTCAGATAATGCAAAATCTGCTCATCGATAAGGATAATATAGGAAACAAGTCAATCTCTTTTTCTCCCCCTTTACTATTTATAGTTCATTTGCACATTAAAATTTTATTCAGTTTATTAAATACACATATGATACTGTACTGGATGCAAATATATACACACATATATAGAGGCTACGACAGGCAGTGTTCAATTTAACAATGGTCAATAAAGTGGATTTATCCAAATGCAACAACTTCACCCCAATTTTCTGGATCACACATATCCTAAATAAAGCCACTTGGTTTCTAATAAAATGCACACGACATTCCATTTTAATCGTAACATTCATCTACAAAAAACACAAGGAAAACAATTCAAAACTATGTTAGTAATTAGTTCTGATTTGGTCCATTGTATGCAATCAGGAAAAGTATAGGACTTAATTAGTTGCTACCAAATTGAAGCAATGAAAAAGGTTAAAAATCAAAGTACTTAAAAACTAAAAAATTAAAATATGGAATTACCCCCCTCCCCAATACCAAAGGGACACAAAACAACAACTACTGTCCCACCAAGCAAAAGTGGAAAACAAACAGAGAGCATGTGTGTAACCTCACTTACCATCTTTTTGTTATTCTACTTCAACAGGTCAAGAAAGGTGAAGAGAGAGAAGGTAGAAGTAAGAGTCAGAAAAGGCCTAAATAAAATCCTCACTGAAATTTTTAAACATACAAGCAATAAAGACAAATTAGGTCGAGGTCAGATGCAGTACTACTACAGTTTACGGAGTTAACAATTAGGGCCGATTTGCATGGACAGTTATTACTCCTGAATGAAAATAAACTCATTAAACAATTTAAATTTCCAGTTTTTAGTCTACCACATTTTAGCTAACAAGACACAAAAAGTATAAATCAATCCACTAGGCACAGGAATTCCAAAAAAGTCAAATTTCTTTAATTCATTACTGAATTTAAGAACCTTAATTAAGGAAAATAAATAGCAGAAAAGGTCTAGCTGAGTAGGTAAAGGGTATTTAGAGTGACTTTCCAAGCTCTAGTAGTCAAGTTAAATTTGATACAGGTCTGTTTTCTTTCACTGTTTTCTACTGGAAGAACAAATTAACTTGAAAGACTTAAAAGATTAAGCAGATTGAACAGAAGTGAGCCAACCGAACACAGACTGACAAACCATACAAGCAAATGCTACTGGGGAATTCCTTAGCAAAAATGTCTTATTAGAATATCTAGTTTCATTTCTATCACTTGGCCTTAAAAAGCAAGAAAATGGTAATTATTGTGACTATGCTGGTCAATAAAAATAGCTATATGTGATGTATCTTAATACCTCAAAAATGTTATTATCCATAAAGTATATAAAAAGCCATTCTTCTTTAAAAGGCTGATACTGAATAAAAGTGTGACTTCCAACATCATTAAAAAGTTTACCCTTATCACTATTATTAGTTAAATTTTAAGTTGAGTTCATTTAAGATCGAATTCAATCAGAACGAAAGGAGTTCACAAAAAGAGAATACAGAATTCCATAAAATTCCCAAAAGACCCTAAAAAAAAAACCCAAAACAAAAACAAAAAACCTCTCATATTGAGTATCCCTTCTGATTGTAACATAACAAAACAGAGGCCAGAATCATTCACTCTTTTATGCTTTAAAAAATTAACACAGAACCTAAGTTTCAGTTTGTATTTTTATTCATTGTGTAATTCAATTCTCTAGTCCCAACAGCAGAGAGCCACCAAGTAGCAAACCTCTACCACCTATTACCGCCTTCCTAGACATCTCAAATAAACGTTCCAGAGAGGCACACACTAACTCACACACTAACAATTCAGTGAAGTCTTGCCAAGGACTGTCCAGATTGGACCAACAATGCTAGTCCATTCACAAATGATTCAGCAAAAGGGCCCCTAAATGCTACTGCATTTTGTATAACCTGATCCCTAGGCCACCTGAAAAATTTAAGTCAATTGGTGACCACTGACTTTTGATTCTTTTTCTTCTACAATATTGTAACTCTCACTTGATTTTCAATCCCTTTAATAGAAGATAAAAACCTATCACCCATAACATCCAGTCTCTCACGTTAAGTACAGTAGGTAGGCAATGACAATATTCCCTTCCCTCTCCTCGTGCTAAGATAAATACAAGGCCAAATAAAGACTTGCACAGCTTCCTTCTGCACACTATGGAAATCAGTTATACTGGTGAAAAGAGGAACCAATAAGATTTATATCCTGTGTTTCCTGACTAGCTATATAAAAATGTAGGGGGATCAGGCCATGAGAACATGGGAAGGAAAAATCTTAGGTCCCAAAGAGACACTAACATAGAAAAATATATGGAACTGAAAGACATAAAAATACCAGGCTGATTTCTTTTAAAAATTATATTAGGTAATAGGACTTTAAGTCACTAATAGAGTATTCACATCAACACAAAAATCTTACTAAGTATTTTACTTCATTCAGAGAGTAATGGCATCAAGCTATACTTAAAGTCAGATGAAATTAACTTCAGATTCTGGTGCCTTTCTTCAGGTGTTGATAAAAATTTTAAATATAAGAAATTCGGCCCTCCTCCTTTGCTTTTCAAGGCATCACATTTTAAAACTACTTAATTCAAAGAACACCTCAAAGAACAATGAGGTTTTGCTCCTCATTTATCAATAAATAAAATATTACCTTGATTTCAATGTTTCCCACTTTGGTGGTTGATCTGATAATAGGTCTTCCAACCAAAGCTGGGAAGATGTGTTCTGGAAAGTTAGAGCCTGCATATCCACACTTCACAAACTGGAAAAGAACAGTAAAAGTGAGTTAGTGTCAAGGTATTTATGATATTATCCTTTTAAAAACTGTATTTGAAAAGTACCACTTTGCATTTATACAATATTTTAAACTTCTGTTGCTTTCAAATTACCCAAAGTAGTCACCCCACCTATCATATCCTCCATTTATTTCCTTTATGGCACTACTACCAGAGTTCCCGTTTCCTTACTAGTTAACTGCTTATTTAGTGCCTAGGTCTCCCCACCACAGGGAGCTAAGCTGAGCAGTTCATGCTGGAGCCCACTGCCTTGATGCACAGCGGGGAAGGGACAAATTCACTCAACAAATGCTAAGGATTTTTAAGAGAGAAATGTCAGAAAATGAACAGATCTAAAGCAGCTTTTCATTCATGTCTGGCAATTCACTTAAGCAACCCCATTTTTGAAAATGGGAAAATCAAATGGCATATGGACTAGCAACAAAATAAACATTTATTAGGCATTTTGGGCTATTTACATCTTTATATTTAGACAAACGTATTCAGTAATACCAAATGACATAATTTCATATTCAGATAGTGTACTCCTCCAATGAGGACATATCACTGACTCTAATAATACTTCCATTTTATGAATAAGAAACTGATATACTAGGAGATTTAACAATCTACAGTAAAACTGAAAACAGAACCAAGGGTTTTTAATTCTTATACCAATAATACAGTCTGTTTAGTCTTATTTTTAAGAGCAGCCATTACAAGGAAAAGGCAGTTTAAAACTTCAGGGTGGGAGGAAGAAGCTATAAAAGAAAGGAAATGCAATCAGTCTCTACCCTCTCTCTCCCTTACCAAGCCTTTATTCAATGTATGGTACACTGTGCAAGGATTTTTGTGTCTATTGATGAATCCCAAGCACCTAGAACAGTGTCTGACACATACTAAATGCATATTATTTAACTGATCAATAAATATTAGTTTTGCTGTTGACTCGTATGATACTATGATTATTTTAACCTAAAGAATATGTTTAATATTGAGAAAGTCTATTGTTCCATGGCTTCAGGTACCATATTCTCTTAGAAGAATTAAGGAGAGAAACAGTAACTGAATGTGATGCATGATAGTAATAACACAAAAGTGGACAGAAAGCTGTTACATACAAGGAACTGTTTTGTTTGATAGTGGTAAAGGTTAGCAACTACCTGAAACTCACTGACTTCTGACTAACCCTCCAAAATATAAAATTTTTCTACTGCAAAGACAATCTTGTTGGAAATGATGTTGATGAACCACATTTAATTATAAATAGTCTAGAACATTCTGCCATGCATAACTTCAAGTCTTTTATAAATAGAGCTCTTAAAAATATGTTGAAGTCATGTCTTTAGCAGACTAAAGCTACTGGTATGAAAAATCTGCCTAAAATTTTAAAATTGCATATTTCCAATACCACCTGAATTCGTATCTCCTCAGTTCACGTTTACATTTTAGAACCTACATAAAACACACTGCTCAGATAGGTTTTCTTCCAAACTCACAAAACCTAGTCCTGCTTAGTTTACCATTCAGCACATACCCATTTCTAAAACTATGATACAATTCTGACCGGATTACCTTCCAAGGCAGAAGTTACTGTGATATGATGGCATATGCAATAGATTACCTGCTTGCTCATACCTCTCTCTCCATTTGAACAGTGGTTGATAAAGAGCAATACACTTCCCACCCTAAAAAAGTGTTCAACAGAATTCAGAAATGCTAGTCCATTTTTCCACAATGTCTTCCCAAATAATTTAACAACGTGACCCAGAAAGAGTTGGAGTGACAACTGCCACAGAGGAAAAGAATAACTTAGTATTTTCTAGTCTATTCAAATTAAAAGAAAATGAAAAAACCTCTCGCACGCTTTTCTTCTAAATCAAACTCGCTTTTGTCCTTAAGTGAAAAGCCAGCTCACTGGACGTGAACTGAAATCAGGTGCAAAACAAGAGAATCTCTTCTCATTACCCCACCATATCCAAATTTTTACACAAATAAAATTTGTCATGATCACCAGCTTTAGTCATAATTTATACATATGTTCCAAATATAGAAACCAAATACAATGTAGACATTAAATTCTTATGTGTTAACATAATGAACAGATAAGGACACTGGGTGGGTCAAAAGTGTCCATTCACCAGACTGAACATGCTCACATGGGTATAAATGTTCTTTAAAAAAATGACAGAATGACTGAAAAAAGAACCTACAAGTTTGTAAGGGCATTTTTAGCATATTAAATGGAAACAAATGATTTAAGTGAGAAATCGTAACATAAGGTAAAGGTGGGGCAGGAGCCTGGAATGGGGCGTAAGCCAAGTCCTGGTGCAGGGAGGAGGCTGCGAACGTTGACGTGCCTCCCCTCATTCTGAGCCAAACACACTGGGAAAGGTGCAACACGGTAAATCCATAATCATATCACTCAAGGTTTACTGATTATAATCTGAACAATTACAGATGGGTAGTTTGCATCTTGAAATTCTTGTCTGAGCATACTTCACGGGACAAAATATTTGCCAAGTGCCTGAGGTAAGATGACAAAAAATTACGAACTCCTGAAACTATAAAAATAATTGTAAACTACTATTCCTGTGCTTTATAAAAAATGGAAATTTGGCTTTTAGTTCAAATTAAAGATACCAATCACTTATTAATGAAATTATTTACTCTGCTTAAGCAGTAGCTTATTGGAAGTAGATGCTGCCATAGTAATCCAGTGCTAGCATTACTACAGGGTACTAGTGTTTGGTCAAAATGGCAAGTGCTGCACTATTTCACATTATTTCAAATGTGAAAGCACTATAGTTATAATAACAAGAATATAATTACAATGATCTATTTCTCAATAACATATAACCAACAGACAACCTGGCATTTCCTTTCTTGTAAAAAGTATTTTTTAAAAGATCTAAACCACGATGTAATAAAATACAAAGAAAATATTCTTTTTTAAATTATTTGTTTGGTATCATTTTTAATCCTGGAGATACCTCCCCCCACTCCAATCATTTTAAGACTTGGTGGCTTAGTTCTCTCATCATGTGCAATAAGGCTGTGTTTAAGAAATAGATTTTACCATATATAGTTTCCTCTTCATAGCACTGTGGTTTAAACTGGCTCCCTTACTTCCTACTGAGTCATCAAATGGTAAGAACATGAACAATATAATGTTCTTTCAAGCAACAAAAAAAAGCTCATCTACATTTGCTCTAAAAGTACCCTTCTCCCTCAAAAAATAAACTGGGATTTATAAAGTCTCATTTAGGCTTATTTAATTTGTATTTTTCCTTTATTAATTTAAATTGATAGTATTGACATATTAATTTAATTGCATAGTGATTATTCTGATCTTAGACCACCAAAATATTTATTATATTTATTCCAAAGCACTTTTTTTTTTTTTTTTGCGGTACGCAGGGCTCTCACTGTTGTG
Organism: Lipotes vexillifer; assembly: GCF_000442215.2. Lineage (NCBI taxonomy): Eukaryota > Metazoa > Chordata > Mammalia > Artiodactyla > Lipotidae > Lipotes > Lipotes vexillifer. The sequence goes on from NW_006791012.1 coordinate 3,664,165, forward strand.
GCCTCTCCCATTGCGGAGCACAGGCTCCGGAAGCGCAGGCTCAGCGGCCACGGCTCATGGGCCCAGCCGCTCCACGGCACGTGGGATCCCCGGACCCAGGCACAAACCCCGTGTCGCCTGCATCGGCAGGCAGACTCTCAACCACTGCGCCACCAGGGAAGCCCTATTCCAAAGCATTTTATAGGGTGAAACCAAACCTGTTTCTGATTTTTCTAATTCAAACACTCCTAAATTCATCATATAAATCTGTATAAGCCTGATAAAGGCCATAATACTACAAATGTGAATTGTAAAAGTATAATTACCTAACACTATAAGCTACTTTGTATCACTAGACCCTAAAAATTATACCAGTCACACAGCAGGCACACCAGAAGTCTTCACTGTTGGTGAACTAACTCAATGTTGACGAAATCACCCAAGTTTGGTAAAAGAATATACAACACCCGGGGCCCAGGCCCAACTCCTGCAAGGCACCCAAGCCTAAGCAGATCTCCACATTTTCACCTATCTGGCCACTTTCCGCAGCTCTATTTTAGGTGCAGGTTTGGACGAAGGCTCCATTTTAGGTATGAATGGTTATGAAGGTGAAATGCATAAAGTACTGAAAATGGATGAGCTTTTCCTCCTCTAGGAGGAAAAGAGACAGTGGTCAGCTTGGGAGCTAATGAGGAAGAAGAGCGGGACCAACATCTGGCATGTGATCACAAGAACTCACCTACTCTTAGGGCATTCGATTTAGGGCCTGCCAGAGGGGCTTAAAAAATCAAGTTCTCGGGACTTCCCTGGTGGTGCAGTGGTGAAGAATCCGCCTGCCAATGCAGGGGACATGGGTTCGAGCCCTGGTCCAGGAAGATCCCACATGCCATGGAGCAACTAAGCCCGTGCGCCACAACTACTGAAGCCCGCGTGCCTAGAGCCCGTGCTCCGCGACAAGACAAGCCACCGCAATGAGAAGCCCACACACTGCAACAAAGACCCAACACAGCCATAAATAAATAAATAAATAATCAAGTTCTCAAATACCTATAATTTTAACACCTAAAATGTGTAAGAGGCAAATTGCTTTGGAGTAACAACTATTCCCATAAGTTTTTAGAAATTTAATTTTAATATCTTCTTTATTTAATCATAGAGGAATCATTAGACCTTCAGGTACCTAAATAAAATCAAAATGACTATGAAGTATAACCATAAGAAATACAGAATCTAAGTGGTTCCTAATTCTCTAAATTTTCAGAAATATCACAGCATTCATGACTACATACCACATCAGAGCTGTTTCTTCATTTGAAGTCTACCATGTCCTATAGAAAATCTGGATAAAAATTTTAAAGTAACTAGAAACATAACACCAAATATGTAAGTTTTTGTTTGAATTAACTACACTTTTCTATTTATGTCATAGTAGCTGATCTTTTGTCTTAAGAAACAAGATTCTTAAATTATGGATTAGACATAAGACTAATCAATAATATACAATCAGTTTTCTAACACAAATAAACTAATGAAATAGTAACATAAAAACTAAATATTATGGGACTTCCCCAGTGGTCCAGTGGTTAATACTCCGCGCTTCCACCTCAGAGAGCGCGGGTCCGATCCCTGGTCGGGGAACTAAGATCCTGCATGCGGTGCAGCCAAAAAGAAAATTTTTTTAAAAAAGAAGAAAAAAAAAAAAAACTAAATATTATGAGAAAACATATACTACAAAAACAGGGTTCACTGTCCTTCAAAGAGGAGGAATCCATTAAAACATAACTGACTTCAATTTCTAAAGAAAAAAGCTGACATATTCACAAAACAAAATATATTAACATCAACTTTTAAAGATTTACATTTATTTAGAGGTCAATTTGAGACTACAGTGGGAATCAGGCTAATATTTTTTTAAAAGCACCTTTAACTGAGTTTTAACTGTAAAAGCAATACATGTTTATAGTTAGTTTCACTTAAAGATAGTTTAACAATACATGGTTTGTTAAAAAAACAAAGAACAGTTTTCCAATAATTCAGAAGGGTGATGAAGTCCTTCCCACCTTACCTCACTCTTATCCCTAGTCTCACAGGTAACCACTATGAACATACATTTCTTATGAATTCCGCCAAAACTTTCACATGAAAGTTTGTGTCCACATTTGTGGACACATAAATATCTTTAATAAAGAACACACACATAAATGGAATTGCTGTAAAACTTTTCTTTAAACTTAACAATAGATCATAAAACTGTTTCTATAGTGGTGGACCTGCCTCCTTTTCTTTAAGTACTATTCCATTTTGTATGGATGTCTTCTTACTCTCATCCGTTTTTAACTTAGGTCAGATAAAGCTAATATCATCATTGCTTGTAAAAGTCTTAACAAATTCAATCAAGAGCAGCATTACAGCAGTGAATATCAGCTCTTTATTCCCCTCAACAATCCAGTTTCCAAAGGGCTTTAAAGTTCAAATAAAATCTATTTTAATTCATCTATCACATTTATGGAAGGGGATACATGTCACAAAATACTGCAGCTCCAAAATGGTGAGCACTTGTTGTAATGTAGGGGGAAGTGATCACTACAGAACTCATCCAAAATAAGTAACACTTCTGTCTTCTAATTTGCTGACTTTGCTGCCCAAAATACATTTTTTTTTAATGGGGTGGGGGGGCGACTCAAAGAAACAACTTTCAAATAATTTCTATATCAGTGTTTTACTCAGATTTTTACAATTATTTGCATTTTAGAATCTTAAATACTAACATTACCTGTATTCTGCAAGTAAGGAAAAAAAGGAGGAGGGGTACCCAAACTGATTAACTTCCCCTAATGTTAGTGGAATTAACACTTGGGCCTTAAAGGGTGCAAGATCAACCACTAGAACACACTGGTCTCTGCGGGGCTGCACCTGGGCCAAATTTCCAGCATGCAGAACAAAAAGTAAATGATGCGCTGCCGACCTGGTCTCCCTTCCCCTCAAAAAACAAGAAAACAAAAAACCAAACACTGCGAAAGGACTGAGGCTCACTGCATGACAGCACTTCCCTTTTTTCTTTAAACCCGTTTCCTGTCTCCCGTTCTGTATCTTCAACTATACAGGAAGAGGAAGGCCTCTTGATCTTTTTACACACCGGCGACCCTGGGGAATGGAGCCCTTTTGGAACACACAAACCCAGCCTTTTACCCCTCCGGCCCTTTAGCCAGAATCCCGCGGCTCCAGCGCGGGGCCGGCCCCGGCCGGGCAGCAGGTAGTAACCCCATCCAGTGCCGGCCTCGCCCGCCATCCTGACCCCGAGCTGCGGGAGTGGCGGGCTCGGGGAAACTAAGGGGCCCGACCCTCTCGCGCGCCACACCCACGGAGGCGGGAAGCGAGGCCCTGGCCCCTTGGCCCCGGGGGCCGAGGGCCCAGGGGTGCAGCCCCGGGCGCCAAGGGCCCGCGCGCCCCTCGCTCATCCCCTGACCGAGCCTGTAGCCGCTGCAGCCTCCCCGCGAAGCGCTTACCCCGGTGCCGTTGTCGCACACCACCACCTTCCGGCCCTGGCTGTCCATAGTGCGCCCGTAAGAGAGCCGGAGCCGCCGCCACCGAACAACCTACAACCGCCGCCGTCCGTCGGTTCCTCTTCCTCCTCCTCCCTCTTCCCGGCCCCTCCCGCGGCCCAGCTTTTTTCTCCCACCCGGAAGTGGCCGTCCGCCCCTACCCGCCCCTGCCCGCCACCTACTGACTGCCGGCGCGGAAGAGGTGAGGACGGGAGGGAGGAGGCCGAGACTGGCAGCGGTGAGCTCCAATAAGAAACAAAGGAGCCTGAGGTCCCACCCACGGCGCCGTTTCCGGCTTCGGTTCCCGCTCCGCTTTCAGGGTCGCCGCCCATGCAGGTTCTTCCTGTCGGCGTCTCTTCCCCGGCGCTTCGTCGGGTGTAAATGGCCGCCGAGGTGGCGGCCGCTGCGGTCTTCTCCTTAAGGCGTGGCAGGAGTTGGCTCCGCTTACCCGGCTGAAGGAGGCGCAGGCAGATGAAAGATATCTGGTCTGTGGCGAGATCGCAATGAAATGTGACAGAGAAGCCTACCGGGAGGGCGGGAGGCGGCAGACCCACTTGCTAACCCCACTATTGAATGAGGCTTGGTGTGTCATGCTTGTAGACCTTTTCAGTGGGCAGAGCTGCGATGGTACAGACACATGAAATCGCGCATTTATACCGATTCCTCCAATTCCAGCCCAGTCTGTCTGCCCAGTTTGCCCTTAGTCAAGTGAACAAGAGTAGGTGCTTAACGATTCCAGCCTCATTGCTCACCACTTCCCTTGCAGCAGCATGATATTGCTTCACACCTCTTCAGTATATGTACCTATCTGAACCCAGACTCTGTGCTTTGAAATCAGACAACCCCAGTTTCAAACAAGGCCCTGCCACTCAGGAATTCTGTGATCTGGGCCCGCCCTACATGAGCCCTCAGTTCAATATTATAATACCAGACTGCTTTTCAGTTTCACTTTGTTCTTTTATTAGACAGTGGTTTTCAAACCTTATAAAGGCATAGAATGCTTTATTCAAATTTAATCTTAAATGGAAACCCAACATATAAAAATAGATCAAAGTATGGGACTTCCCTGGTGGTCTAGTGGTTAGGATTCCTCGCTTTCACTGCCAAGGCCAGGATTCAATCCCTGGTGGGGGAACTGAGATCTTGCAAGCCGGACAGCCAAAATTAAAGAAAAGAAAAGAAAAGATAAGATCAAAATAAAGCTGCCATAGTTGTTGGAAGTTTGAGAAGTTAGTCTGAGTAGGAGGCCTCGGGGGAATCTGTCTTCCCTGCATCTGCTTCAGTAGTCATTGAGGTACCTCAGCCTGCTGAA